>NW_028295813.1:616615-1233230 GCF_964341445.2 Mesoplodon mirus | reverse complement strand
TCATCACAATGATCCATGCCCTTTTCATCACAATGCTCAAAGACACCTGTAATCACAATGCTCCATGCACTTGTCATCACAGTGCTCCATGACGCATTCATCAGAATGCTTCATGGCCTTCTCTTCACAATGCTCCATGCCCTTGTCATCACAATGCTCCAAGACCCCTGTAAACACAATGCTCCATGCCGCTTGTCATTATAGCGCTCCATGACGCTCGTCATCACAATTATCCATGGTCTCCTCATCACAGTGCTCCACGGTCTTGACATCACAATGCTCCATGCCCTGGTCATCACAATGCTCTATGTTCCCTTTCATCACAATTCTCCACGTTCTTGGCATCACTGTGTTCCATGACACTTCCCATCACAGTGTTAAATGCTTTGTCATCACAATACTGCACAAGCTTGTCATCAGAATACTCCATGACCCTTGTCATCACAATGATCCATGACCCCTGTCATCACAATGCTCCATGAGACCTATCATCACAATGCTCCATGCCCCTTGTCATTACAGTGCTCCATGATGCTCGTCACCAGAATTATCCATGGTCTTCTCATCACAGTGCTCCTCGGTCTTGCCATAACAATGCTCCATGCCCTGGTCATCACAATGCTCCATGTCCCTTGTCATCACAATTCTTCATATCCTTGTCATCACAATGCTCCATGACAGGTCTCATCCCCATGTTACATGCTCTTGTCATCACAATTCTCCATGCACTTGTCATCGCAATGTCCCATGACACCTGTCATAGCAAGCTCCATGCCTTTGTCATCACAATGCTTCACGACCATTTCATCAAAATTCTCAAAGGCCGTTGTCATCACAATGCTCCATGCCCTTGTCATCACAATGCTCCATGGCCCTTGTCATCACAATGCTCCAAACCCTTGTCATCACAATGCTCCATTACCTTTGTCATCACAATCCTCCATAACACTCGGCATCACAATGCTCCATGCCATTGTCATCACCATGGAACATGAAATATGCCATCACAATGCTCCCTGACACCTGTCTTCACAATAATCCATGACCTTGTCATCACAATGCTCCATGCCCTTGTCATCACAATGTGCCATGCCCACTGTCAACACAATTATCCATGAAACTTCTCAGACCAATGCTCCATGCTCCTGTCATCACAATGCTATATGACCCCAGTCATCACAATGCTCCGTGTGTCCCGTCATCTCAAGACTCCATGACCTGTGTCACCACAAAAGTCAATGCCCTCATCATCACAAGGCTCTGTGAAATTTGTCACCACAATGCTCCATGAACTTTTCATCAAAATGCTCAATGTCATTGTCATCACAGTGCTCCATGAACGCTCTCATCACATTGCTCCATGAACTTGTCATCACAAAGCTCCATGACGCATGTCATCAGAATGCTCCATGGCCTTCTCATCACAATGTTCCATGCACTTGCCATCACAATTCTCCATTAACCCTGTCATAACAATGCTCCATGACCCCTGCCATCACGATATTCCATGGCCTTGTCATCACAAGGCTCCATGACCCTTCTCATCACAATGCTCCAAGACCCGGTAATCACAATGTTCCATGACCCCTGTCATCACAATGCTACATCCCCTTATCATCACAATGTTCCATGACACCTGACATCACAATGTTCCACAACCCCTGTCATCAAAATGCTCCATGACACTTTTCATCCCAAAGCTCCATGACCCCTGACATCACAATGTTCTATAACCCCTGTCATCAAAATATTCCATTACAATTTTCATCAAATTGCTGCATGACCCTGTCATCAAAATGCTCCCTGGCCTTCTCATCACAATGCACCACGCCCTTGTCATCAAAATGCTCCGTGACTTTTGTCATCACAAATCTCCTTGACCCTTGACATCACAATGCTCCATGAACCTTCTCATCACATTTCTCCATGCCCTTGTCATCACAAAGCTCCATGACACATGTCATCACAATGCTCGATGCCCTTCTCATTACTATGCTCCATGCCCTTGTCATTACAATCCTCTATGACCATTGTATCACAGTGTTCTGTGCTCTTGTCATCACAATGCTCCATGTCCACTCTCATCACAATAATCCATGAGACATTTCACACCAATGCTTCCTGTCCTTCTCATCACAATGCTCCATTACACCTGTCATAACAATGTTCCATGACCCCTGCGATCACAAAGTTCCACGGCCTTGTCATTCACAAGGCTCCATGACACTTGTCATCACAATGTTCCAAGACCCCTGTAATCACAATGCTCCATGCCCTTGTCATCACAAAGCTCCATGACGCATGTCATTAGAATGTTCCATGGACTTCTCATCACAATGCTCCAAGACACTTTTTATCACGATGCTCCATGCCCCTTTTCATCTCAAAGCTCCATGAATCCTATCATCACAATGCACCATGCCCATTATCATAATGCTTCAGGCTATTTTCCTCACAATGAAATCAAAATGCTCCATGACCTCTGTCATCATAATGCTCCAAACCGTTGGGATCACAATGTTCCATAACACTTCTCATCACAACACCCCATGATGCTCATAATCACAATTATCCATGGTCTTCTCATCACTATGCTCCATAACCTTTGTCATCACAATGCTCCCTGACACTTGTCGTCAGTATGCTCCTTGAACACTGTCATTACAGGGCTCCATGCCTTTTTCATCACAATGATCCATGCCCTTTTCATCACAATGCTCAAAGACACCTGTAATCACAATGCTCCATGCACTTGTCATCACAGTGCTCCATGACGCATTCATCAGAATGCTTCATGGCCTTCTCTTCACAATGCTCCATGCCCTTGTCATCACAATGCTCCAAGACCCCTGTAAACACAATGCTCCATGCCGCTTGTCATTATAGCGCTCCATGACGCTCGTCATCACAATTATCCATGGTCTTCTCATCACAGTGCTCCACGGTCTTGACATCACAATGCTCCATGCCCTGGTCATCACAATGCTCTATGTTCCCTTTCATCACAATTCTCCACGTTCTTGGCATCACTATGTTCCATGGCACTTCCCATCACAGTGTTAAATGCTTTGTCATCACAATACTGCACAAGCTTGTCATCAGAATACTCCATGACCCTTGTCATCACAATGATCCATGACCCCTGTCATCACAATGCTCCATGAGACGTATCATCACAATGCTCCATGCCCCTTGTCATTACAGTGCTCCATGATGATCGTCACCAGAATTATCCGTGGTCTTCTCATCACAGTGCTCCACGGTCTTGCCATAACAATGCTCCATGCCCTGGTCATCACAATGCTCCATGTCCCTTGTCATCACAATTCTTCATGTCCTTGTCATCACAATGCTCCATGACAGTTCTCATCCCCATGTTACATGCTCTTGTCATCACAATTCTCCATGCACTTGTCATCGCAATGTCCCATGACCCCTGTCATAGCAAGCTCCATGCCTTTGTCATCACAATGCTTCACGACCATTTCATCAAAATTCTCAAAGGCCTTTGTCATCACAATGCTCCATGCCCTTGTCATCACAATGTGCCATGCCCACTGTCAACACAATTATCCATGAAACTTGTCAGACCAATGCTCCATGCTCCTGTCATCACAATGCTACATGACCCCAGTCATCACAATGCTCCGTGTGTCCCGTCATCACAAGACCCCATGACCTGTGTCACCACAAAAGTCAATGCCCTCATCATCACAAGGCTCTGTGAAATTTGTCACCACAATGCTCCATGAACTTTTCATCAAAATGCTCAATGTCATTGTCATCACAGTGCTCCATGAACGCTCTCATCACATTGCTCCATGAACATGTCATCACAAAGCTCCATGACGCATGTCATCAGAATGCTCCATTGCCTTCTCATCACAATGTTCCATGCACTTGCCATCACAATTCTCCATTAACCCTGTCATAACAATGCTCCATGACCCCTGCCATCACGATGTTCCATAGCCTTTTCATCACAAGGCTCCAAGACCCCTGTAAACACAATGCTCCATGCCGCTTGTCATCATAGCGCTCCATGACGCTCGTCATCACAATTATCCATGGTCTTCTCATCACAGTGCTCCACGGTCTTGACATCACAATGCTCCATGCCCTGGTCATCACAATGCTCTATGTTCCCTTTCATCACAATTCTCCACGTTCTTGGCATCACTATGTTCCATGACACTTCCCATCACAGTGTTAAATGCTTTGTCATCACAATACTGCACAAGCTTGTCATCAGAATACTCCATGACCCTTGTCATCACCATGATCCATGACCCCTGTCATCACAATGCTCCATGAGACCTATCATCACAATGCTCCATGCCCCTTGTCATTACAGTGCTCCATGATGCTCGTCACCAGAATTATCCATGGTCTTCTCATCACAGTGCTCCTCGGTCTTGCCATAACAATGCTCCATGCCCTGGTCATCACAATGCTCCATGTCCCTTGTCATCACAATTCTTCATGTCCTTGTCATCACAATGCTCCATGACAGGTCTCACCCCCATGTTACATGCTCTTGTCATCACAATTCTCCATGCACTTGTCATCGCAATGTCCCATGACACCTGTCATAGCAAGCTCCATGCCATTGTCATCACAATGCTTTAAGACCTTTTCATCAAAATTCTCAAAGGCCGTTGTCATCACAATGCTCCATGCCCTTGTCATCACAATGCTCCATGGCCCTTGTCATCACAATGCTCCAAGCCCTTGTCATCACAATGCTCCATTACCTTTGTCATCACAATCCTCCATAACACTCGGCATCACAATGCTCCATGCCATTGTCATCACAATGGAACATGAAATATGCCATCACAATGCTCCCTGACACCTGTCTTCACAATAATCCATGACCTTGTCATCACAATGCTCCATGCCCTTGTCATCACAATGTGCCATGCCCACTGTCAACACAATTATCCATGAAACTTGTCAGACCAATGCTCCATGCTCCTGTCATCACAATGCTACAGGACCCCAGTCATCACAATGCTCCATGTGTCCCGTCATCACAAGACCCCATGACCTGTGTCACCACAAAAGTCAATGCCCTCATCATCACAAGGCTCTGTGAAATTTGTCACCACAATGCTCCATGAACTTTTCATCAAAATGCTCAATGTCATTGTCATCACAGTGCTCCATGAACGCTCTCATCACATTGCTCCATGAACTTGTCATCACAAAGCTCCATGACGCATGTCATCAGAATGCTCCATGGCCTTCTCATCACAATGTTCCATGCACTTGCCATCACAATTCTCCATTAACCCTGTCATAACAATGCTCCATGACCCCTGCCATCACGATGATCCATGGCCTTGTCATCACAAGGCTCCATGACCCTTCTCATCACAATGCTCCAAGACCCGGTAATCACAATGTTCCATGACCCCTGTCATCACAATGCTACATCCCCTTATCATCACAATGTTCCATGACACCTGACATCACAATGTTCCACAACCCCTGTCATCAAAATGCTCCATGACACTTTTCATCCCAAAGCTCCATGACCCCTGACATCACAATGTTCTATAACCCCTGTCATGAAAATATTCCATTACAATTTTCATCAAATTGCTGCATGACACTGTCATCAAAATGCTCCCTGGCCTTCTCATCACAATGCACCACGCCCTTGTCATCAAAATGCTCCGTGACTTTTGTCATCACAAATCTCCTTGACCCTTGACATCACAATGCTCCATGAACCTTCTCATCACATTTCTCCATGCCCTTGTCATCACAAAGCTCCATGACACATGTCATCACAATGCTTGATGCCCTTCTCATTACTATGCTCCATGCCCTTGTCATTACAATCCTCTATGACCATTGTATCACAGTGTTCTGTGCTCTTGTCATCACAATGCTCCATGTCCACTCTCATCACAATAATCCATGAGACATTTCACACCAATGCTTCCTGTCCTTCTCATCACAATGCTCCATTACACCTGTCATAACAATGTTCCATGACCCCTGCGATCACAAAGTTCCACGGCCTTGTCATTCACAAGGCTCCATGACACTTGTCATCACAATGTTCCAAGACCCCTGTAATCACAATGCTCCATGCCCTTGTCATCACAAAGCTCCATGACGCATGTCATTAGAATGTTCCATGGACTTCTCATCACAATGCTCCAAGACACTTTTTATCACGATGCTCCATGCCCCTTTTCATCTCAAAGCTCCATGAATCCTATCATCACAATGCACCATGCCCATTATCATAATGCTTCAGGCTATTTTCCTCACAATGAAATCAAAATGCTCCATGACCTCTGTCATCATAATGCTCCAAACCGTTGGGATCACAATGTTCCATAACACTTCTCATCACAACACCCCATGATGCTCATAATCACAATTATCCATGGTCTTCTCATCACTATGCTCCATAACCTTTGTCATCACAATGCTCCCTGACACTTGTCGTCAGTATGCTCCTTGAACACTGTCATTACAGGGCTCCATGCCTTTTTCATCACAATGATCCATGCCCTTTTCATCACAATGCTCAAAGACACCTGTAATCACAATGCTCCATGCACTTGTCATCACAGTGCTCCATGACGCATTCATCAGAATGCTTCATGGCCTTCTCTTCACAATGCTCCATGCCCTTGTCATCACAATGCTCCAAGACCCCTGTAAACACAATGCTCCATGCCGCTTGTCATTATAGCGCTCCATGACGCTCGTCATCACAATTATCCATGGTCTCCTCATCACAGTGCTCCACGGTCTTGACATCACAATGCTCCATGCCCTGGTCATCACAATGCTCTATGTTCCCTTTCATCACAATTCTCCACGTTCTTGGCATCACTGTGTTCCATGACACTTCCCATCACAGTGTTAAATGCTTTGTCATCACAATACTGCACAAGCTTGTCATCAGAATACTCCATGACCCTTGTCATCACAATGATCCATGACCCCTGTCATCACAATGCTCCATGAGACCTATCATCACAATGCTCCATGCCCCTTGTCATTACAGTGCTCCATGATGCTCGTCACCAGAATTATCCATGGTCTTCTCATCACAGTGCTCCTCGGTCTTGCCATAACAATGCTCCATGCCCTGGTCATCACAATGCTCCATGTCCCTTGTCATCACAATTCTTCATATCCTTGTCATCACAATGCTCCATGACAGGTCTCATCCCCATGTTACATGCTCTTGTCATCACAATTCTCCATGCACTTGTCATCGCAATGTCCCATGACACCTGTCATAGCAAGCTCCATGCCTTTGTCATCACAATGCTTCACGACCATTTCATCAAAATTCTCAAAGGCCGTTGTCATCACAATGCTCCATGCCCTTGTCATCACAATGCTCCATGGCCCTTGTCATCACAATGCTCCAAACCCTTGTCATCACAATGCTCCATTACCTTTGTCATCACAATCCTCCATAACACTCGGCATCACAATGCTCCATGCCATTGTCATCACCATGGAACATGAAATATGCCATCACAATGCTCCCTGACACCTGTCTTCACAATAATCCATGACCTTGTCATCACAATGCTCCATGCCCTTGTCATCACAATGTGCCATGCCCACTGTCAACACAATTATCCATGAAACTTCTCAGACCAATGCTCCATGCTCCTGTCATCACAATGCTATATGACCCCAGTCATCACAATGCTCCGTGTGTCCCGTCATCTCAAGACTCCATGACCTGTGTCACCACAAAAGTCAATGCCCTCATCATCACAAGGCTCTGTGAAATTTGTCACCACAATGCTCCATGAACTTTTCATCAAAATGCTCAATGTCATTGTCATCACAGTGCTCCATGAACGCTCTCATCACATTGCTCCATGAACTTGTCATCACAAAGCTCCATGACGCATGTCATCAGAATGCTCCATGGCCTTCTCATCACAATGTTCCATGCACTTGCCATCACAATTCTCCATTAACCCTGTCATAACAATGCTCCATGACCCCTGCCATCACGATATTCCATGGCCTTGTCATCACAAGGCTCCATGACCCTTCTCATCACAATGCTCCAAGACCCGGTAATCACAATGTTCCATGACCCCTGTCATCACAATGCTACATCCCCTTATCATCACAATGTTCCATGACACCTGACATCACAATGTTCCACAACCCCTGTCATCAAAATGCTCCATGACACTTTTCATCCCAAAGCTCCATGACCCCTGACATCACAATGTTCTATAACCCCTGTCATCAAAATATTCCATTACAATTTTCATCAAATTGCTGCATGACCCTGTCATCAAAATGCTCCCTGGCCTTCTCATCACAATGCACCACGCCCTTGTCATCAAAATGCTCCGTGACTTTTGTCATCACAAATCTCCTTGACCCTTGACATCACAATGCTCCATGAACCTTCTCATCACATTTCTCCATGCCCTTGTCATCACAAAGCTCCATGACACATGTCATCACAATGCTCGATGTCCTTCTCATTACTATGCTCCATGCCCTTGTCATTACAATCCTCTATGACCATTGTATCACAGTGTTCTGTGCTCTTGTCATCACAATGCTCCATGTCCACTCTCATCACAATAATCCATGAGACATTTCACACCAATGCTTCCTGTCCTTCTCATCACAATGCTCCATTACACCTGTCATAACAATGTTCCATGACCCCTGCGATCACAAAGTTCCACGGCCTTGTCATTCACAAGGCTCCATGACACTTGTCATCACAATGTTCCAAGACCCCTGTAATCACAATGCTCCATGCCCTTGTCATCACAAAGCTCCATGACGCATGTCATTAGAATGTTCCATGGACTTCTCATCACAATGCTCCAAGACACTTTTTATCACGATGCTCCATGCCCCTTTTCATCTCAAAGCTCCATGAATCCTATCATCACAATGCACCATGCCCATTATCATAATGCTTCAGGCTATTTTCCTCACAATGAAATCAAAATGCTCCATGACCTCTGTCATCATAATGCTCCAAACCGTTGGGATCACAATGTTCCATAACACTTCTCATCACAACACCCCATGATGCTCATAATCACAATTATCCATGGTCTTCTCATCACTATGCTCCATAACCTTTGTCATCACAATGCTCCCTGACACTTGTCGTCAGTATGCTCCTTGAACACTGTCATTACAGGGCTCCATGCCTTTTTCATCACAATGATCCATGCCCTTTTCATCACAATGCTCAAAGACACCTGTAATCACAATGCTCCATGCACTTGTCATCACAGTGCTCCATGACGCATTCATCAGAATGCTTCATGGCCTTCTCTTCACAATGCTCCATGCCCTTGTCATCACAATGCTCCAAGACCCCTGTAAACACAATGCTCCATGCCGCTTGTCATTATAGCGCTCCATGACGCTCGTCATCACAATTATCCATGGTCTCCTCATCACAGTGCTCCACGGTCTTGACATCACAATGCTCCATGCCCTGGTCATCACAATGCTCTATGTTCCCTTTCATCACAATTCTCCACGTTCTTGGCATCACTGTGTTCCATGACACTTCCCATCACAGTGTTAAATGCTTTGTCATCACAATACTGCACAAGCTTGTCATCAGAATACTCCATGACCCTTGTCATCACAATGATCCATGACCCCTGTCATCACAATGCTCCATGAGACCTATCATCACAATGCTCCATGCCCCTTGTCATTACAGTGCTCCATGATGCTCGTCACCAGAATTATCCATGGTCTTCTCATCACAGTGCTCCTCGGTCTTGCCATAACAATGCTCCATGCCCTGGTCATCACAATGCTCCATGTCCCTTGTCATCACAATTCTTCATGTCCTTGTCATCACAATGCTCCATGACAGGTCTCATCCCCATGTTACATGCTCTTGTCATCACAATTCTCCATGCACTTGTCATCGCAATGTCCCATGACACCTGTCATAGCAAGCTCCATGCCATTGTCATCACAATGCTTCACGACCTTTCAATCAAAATTCTCAAAGGCCGTTGTCATCACAATGCTCCATGCCCTTGTCATCACAATGCTCCATGGCCCTTGTCATCACAATGCTCCAAACCCTTGTCATCACAATGCTCCATTACCTTTGTCATCACAATCCTCCATAACACTTGGCATCACAATGCTCCATGCCATTGTCATCACCATGGAACATGAAATATGCCATCACAATGCTCCCTGACACCTGTCTTCACAATAATCCATGACCTTGTCATCACAATGCTCCATGCCCTTGTCATCACAATGTGCCATGCCCACTGTCAACACAATTATCCATGAAACTTGTCAGACCAATGCTCCATGCTCCTGTCATCACAGTGCTACATGACCCCAGTCATCACAATGCTCCGTGTGTCCCGTCATCACAAGACTCCATGACCTGTGTCACCACAAAAGTCAATGCCCTCATCATCACAAGGCTCTGTGAAATTTGTCACCACAATGCTCCATGAACTTTTCATCAAAATGCTCAATGTCATTGTCATCACAAGTCTCCATGACCTGTGTCACCACAAAAGTCAATGCCCTCATCATCACAAGGCTCTGTGAAATTTGTCACCACAATGCTCCATGAACTTTTCATCAAAATGCTCAATGTCATTGTCACCACAATGCTCCATGAACGCTCTCATCCCATTGCTCCATGAACTTGTCATCACAAAGCTAGATGACGCATGTCATCAGAATGCTCCATGGCCTTCTCATCACAATGTTCCATGCACTTGCCATCACAATTCTCCATTAACCCTGTCATAACAATGCTCCATGACCCCTGCCATCACGATGATCCATGGCCTTGTCATCACAAGGCTCCATGACCCTTCTCATCACAATGCTCCAAGACCCGGTAATCACAATGTTCCATGACCCCTGTCATCACAATGCTACATCCCCTTATCATCACAATGTTCCATGACACCTGACATCACAATGTTCCACAACCCCTGTCATCAAAATGCTCCATGACCCCTGACATCACAATGTTCTATAACCCCTGTCATCAAAATATTCCATTACAATTTTCATCAAATTGCTGCATGACACTGTCATCAAAATGCTCCCTGGCCTTCTCATCACAATGCACCACGCCCTTGTCATCAAAATGCTCCGTGACTTTTGTCATCACAAATCTCCTTGACCCTTGACATCACAATGCTCCATGAACCTTCTCATCACATTTCTCCATGCCCTTGTCATCACAAAGCTCCATGACACATGTCATCACAATGCTCGATGCCCTTCTCATTACTATGCTCCATGCCCTTGTCATTACAATCCTCTATGACCATTGTATCACAGTGTTCTGTGCTCTTGTCATCACAATGCTCCATGTCCACTCTCATCACAATAATCCATGAAACATTTCACACCAATGCTTCCTGTCCTTCTCATCACAATGCTCCATTACACCTGTCATAACAATGTTCCATGACCCCTGCGATCACAAAGTTCCACGGCCTTGTCATTCACAAGTCTCCATGACACTTGTCATCACAATGTTCCAAGACCCCTGTAATCACAATGCTCCATGCCCTTGTCATCACAAAGCTCCATGACGCATGTCATTAGAATGTTCCATGGACTTCTCATCACAATGCTCCAAGACACTTTTTATCACGATGCTCCATGCCCCTTTTCATCTCAAAGCTCCATGAATCCTATCATCACAATGCACCATGCCCATTATCATAATGCTTCAGGCTATTTTCCTCACAATGAAATCAAAATGCTCCATGACCTCTGTCATCATAATGCTCCAAACCGTTGGGATCACAATGTTCCATAACACTTCTCATCACAACACCCCATGATGCTCATAATCACAATTATCCATGGTCTTCTCATCACTATGCTCCATAACCTTTGTCATCACAATGCTCCCTGACACTTGTCATCAGTATGCTCCTTGAACACTGTCATTACAGGGCTCCATGCCTTTTTCATCACAATGATCCATGCCCTTTTCATCACAATGCTCAAAGACACCTGTAATCACAATGCTCCATGCACTTGTCATCACAGTGCTCCATGACGCATTCATCAGAATGCTTCATGGCCTTCTCTTCACAATGCTCCATGCCCTTGTCATCACAATGCTCCAAGACCCCTGTAAACACAATGCTCCATGCCGCTTGTCATTATAGCGCTCCATGACGCTCGTCATCACAATTATCCATGGTCTCCTCATCACAGTGCTCCACGGTCTTGACATCACAATGCTCCATGCCCTGGTCATCACAATGCTCTATGTTCCCTTTCATCACAATTCTCCACGTTCTTGGCATCACTGTGTTCCATGACACTTCCCATCACAGTGTTAAATGCTTTGTCATCACAATACTGCACAAGCTTGTCATCAGAATACTCCATGACCCTTGTCATCACAATGATCCATGACCCCTGTCATCACAATGCTCCATGAGACCTATCATCACAATGCTCCATGCCCCTTGTCATTACAGTGCTCCATGATGCTCGTCACCAGAATTATCCATGGTCTTCTCATCACAGTGCTCCTCGGTCTTGCCATAACAATGCTCCATGCCCTGGTCATCACAATGCTCCATGTCCCTTGTCATCACAATTCTTCATGTCCTTGTCATCACAATGCTCCATGACAGGTCTCATCCCCATGTTACATGCTCTTGTCATCACAATTCTCCATGCACTTGTCATCGCAATGTCCCATGACCCCTGTCTTAGCAAGCTCCATGCCTTTGTCATCACAATGCTTCACGACCATTTCATCAAAATTCTCAAAGGCCTTTGTCATCACAATGCTCCATGCCCTTGTCATCACAATGCTCCATGGCCCTTGTCATCACAATGCTCCAAGCCCTTGTCATCACAATGCTCCATTACCTTTGTCATCACAATCCTCCATAACACTCGGCATCACAATGCTCCATGCCATTGTCATCACCATGGAACATGAAATATGCCATCACAATGCTCCCTGACACCTGTCTTCACAATAATCCATGACCTTGTCATCACAATGCTCCATGCCCTTGTCATCACAATGTGCCATGCCCACTGTCAACACAATTATCCATGAAACTTGTCAGACCAATGCTCCATGCTCCTGTCATCACAGTGCTACATGACCCCAGTCATCACAATGCTCCGTGTGTCCCGTCATCACAAGACTCCATGACCTGTGTCACCACAAAAGTCAATGCCCTCATCATCACAAGGCTCTGTGAAATTTGTCAGCACAATGCTCCATGAACTTTTCATCAAAATGCTCAATGTCATTGTCATCACAGTGCTCCATGAACGCTCTCATCACATTGCTCCATTAACTTGTCATCACAAAGCTCCATGACGCATGTCATCAGAATGCTCCATTGCCTTCTCATCACAATGTTCCATGCACTTGCCATCACAATTATCCATTAACCCTGTCATAACAATGCTCCATGACCCCTGCCATCACGATGTTCCATGGCCTTGTCATCACAAGGCTCCAAGACCCCTGTAAACACAATGCTCCATGCCGCTTGTCATTATAGCGCTCCATGACGCTCGTCATCACAATTTTCCATGGTCTTCTCATCACAGTGCTCCACGGTCTTGACATCACAATGCTCCATGGCCTGGTCATCACAATGCTCTATGTTCCCTTTCATCACAATTCTCCACGATCTTGGCATCACTATGTTCCATGACACTTCCCATCACAGTGTTAAATGCTTTGTCATCACAATACTGCACAAGCTTGTCATCAGAATACTCCATGACCCTTGTCATCACAATGATCCATGACCCCTGTCATCACAATGCTCCATGAGACCTATCATCACAATGCTCCATGCCCCTTGTCATTACAGTGCTCCATGATGCTCGTCACCAGAATTATCCATGGTCTTCTCATCACAGTGCTCCTCGGTCTTGCCATAACAATGCTCCATGCCCTGGTCATCACAATGCTCCATGTCCCTTGTCATCACAATTCTTCATGTCCTTGTCATCACAATGCTCCATGACAGTTCTCATCCCCATGTTACATGCTCTTGTCATCACAATTCTCCATGCACTTGTCATCGCAATGTCCCATGACACGTGTCATAGCAAGCTCCATGCCATTGTCATCACAATGCTTCACGACTTTTCAATCAAAATTCTCAAAGGCCATTGTCATCACAATGCTCCATGCCCTTGTCATCACAATGCTCCATGGCCCTTGTCATCACAATGCTCCAAGCCCTTGTCATCACAATGCTCCATTACCTTTGTCATCACAATCCTCCATAACACTCGGCATCACAATGCTCCATGTCATTGTCATCACAATGTTCCTTGAAACCTCTCATCACACTGCTCCATGCCCTTGTCATCACAAAGCTCCATGACATTTGTCATCACAATGCTCGATGCCCTTCTCATCACTATTCTCCATGCCCTTGTAAATACAATCCTGCATGACACATGTATCACAGTGTTCCGTGCCCTTGTCATCACAATGCTCCATGCCCTCTCATCACAATGATCCATGAAACATTTCAGACCAATGTTCCATATCTTTCTCATCACAATGCTCCATTACCCCTGTCATAACAATGCACCATAACCCCTACCATCACAATGTTCCACGGCCTTGTCATCACAAGGTTCCACGACACTTCTCATCACAATGCTGAAGACCCCTCAAATCATAATGCTCCATGCCCTTGTCATCACAAAGCTCCATGACGCATGTCATCAGAATGTTCTATGGCCTTCTCATCACAATGCTCCATGCCCTTGTCATCACAATGCTCCAAGACCCTTGTAATCACAATGATCCATGCCTCTTTTCATCTCAAAGCTCCATGAACCCTGTCATCACAATGCACCATGCCCATCATCATAATGCTTCAAGCTATTGTCATCACAGTGAAATCAGTATTCAGCATGACCCATGTCATCATAATGCTCCAAACACTTGTGATCACAATGTTCCATAACACTTATCATCACAACAACCCATGACGCTCATCATCACAATTATCCATGGTCTTCTTACGACAATTCTCCATGATCTTTGTCATCACAATGCTCAATACATTTGTCATCACAATGCTCCCTGACAATTGTCATCAGTATGCTCCTGGAACACTGTCATGACAAGGCTCCATGCCCTTGTCATCACAATGCCCCATGCCGTTTTCATCACAATGCTTCATGACCCTTGTCATCACAATGGTCCATGCCCTCACCATAAACAGTCTCTGTGACATTTTAACCACAGTTCTCAATGAACTTTTCATCACAATGCTCTTTGACCCTTGTCATCACAATGCTCTATGACATTCTCAGCACAATGCTCCATGCCCTCGTCTTCACAATGCTCCATGACCCCTGTCATCACAATGCTCCGTGACTCCAGTCATCACAATGCTTCATAACATTTGTCATCACAATGGTCCATGCCCGCGTCATCACAAGGCTCTGTTACATTTGGAACCACATTGATCCAAGCACTTTTCATCACAATACTGCATGACCCTTGTCATCACAATGCTCCATGCCTTTGTCAGAAAAATGCTAAATGACCCTTATCTTCACACTGTGCCACGCACATTTCATCAGAAAGGTCTGCAAATTTGTCATTGCAATGCTCCATAAATATTGTAATCACAAAACTCCATGCCCTTCTTATCACAATGCTCCATTACACCTGTCATAACAATGCTCCTTTACCCCTGTCATCACAATGTTCCAAGGCCTTGTCATCACAAGGCTCCATGACACATGTCATCACAATGCTCCAAGACCACTTTAATCAGAATGCTCCATGCAATTGACATCACAAAGCTCCATGACACATGTCATCAGAATGTTCCATGCCCTTCTCATCAAAATGCTCCATGCCCGTTTAATCACTGTGCTCCAAGACCCATGTGATCACAATGCTCCATGCCCCTTTTCATCTCAATGCTCCTTGAAACCTGTCATCAAAATACATCTTGCCCATCATCATAGAGCTTCCGGCTATTGTCAGAACAATGAAATCAAAATTCTCCATGACCTCTGTCATCACAGTGCTCCATGACCCCTGTCATCATAATACTCCATGAACATTTTCAGCCCAATTCTCCATGACCCTTGTCATCACAATGATCCATGCCCTTGTCATCCCAATGCTCCATGACCCTGTATTCACAAGGCTCCGTGACGCTTGTCATCACAGTGCTCCATGACACCTGTCATCACAATGCTCCATGCCTTTGTCAGCAAAATGCTACATGACCTTGTCATTACAATGCTCTATGCGCTTGTCATCACAATACTCCATTACCATTGTCATCACAACCCTCCATGAAACTTGGGATCACTTTGCTTCATGCCCTTGTCATCACAATGCTCCATGACCTTTGTCATCACAATTCTCAATACACTTGTCATCACAATGCTCCCTGACACTTGTCATCAGAATGCTCCTGGAACCCTGTCACGAAAAGGCTCCATGTCTTTTTCATCACAAAGCCCCATGCAATTTTCATCACAATGCTCCATGCCATTGTCATCAAAATACTCCACATGCTTGTCATCAGAATGCTCCATGACCCTTGTCATCACAATTCTCCATGCACTTCTCAGCACAATGCTCCCTGACCCTTGTCATCACAATGCTCCAAGCCATTGCCATCACAATGCTCCATTACCTTTGTCATCAGAATCCTCCATGACAATTGGCATCACAATGCTCCATGCCATTGTCATCACAATGGGCCATTACATATGTCATCACAATGCTCCCTGACACCTCTCTTCACAATACTGCATGACCTGGTCATCACAATGCTCCATGCCCTTGTCATCAGAATGCTCCATTCCCACTGTCATCACAATAATCCCTGAAACTTATTAGAGCAATGCTCCATGCGCTTGTCATCACAATGCTCCATGACCCCTGTCATCACAATGCTCCGTGACTCCATTCATCACACTGCTTCATAACGTTTGTCATCAGAACGGTCCATGCCCGCCTCAACACAAGGCTCTGTGACATTTGTAACCACAGTGCTCCATGAACATTTCATCACAATGCTCCGTTAACCTTGTCATCACAATGCTCCATGTCTTTGTCAGAACAATGCTCCATGACCCTTGTCATCACAATGTGCCATGCCCTTTTCATCACAATGATCCACAACCTTGTCATCGCTATGCTCCATAAACCTTGTAATCACAATGCTCCATGCACTTCTCATCCAAATGCTCTCTCATATGAGATATCACAACGTTCCATCACTAGTCATCACAATCCTCCCTCACCCCGGTTATCACAATGTTCCATGACCCCTGTCATCACAATGCTACATCCCCTTATCAGCACAATGTTCTATGACCCCTGACATCACAATGTTCCATAACCCCTCTCATCAAAATGCTCCATCACCCTTTTCATCGCAAAGCTCCATGACCCCTGGCATCACAATGTTCTATAACCCCTGTCATCAAAAGGTTCCATTGCAATTTTCATCAAATTGCTGCATGACCATGTCCTCAAAATGCTCCCTGCCCTTCTCAACACAATGCACCACACACTTGTGATCAAAATGCTCCATGACCTTTGTCATCACAAGCCTCCATGACCCTTGGCATCACAATGCTCCATGACATTGTCACCACAATGCTCCATGAACCCTCTCATCACATTGCTCCATGCCCTTGTCATCACAAAGATCCATGACACTTTTCATCACAATGCTCGATGCCCTTCTCATCACAATGCTCCATGCCCTTGTCATTACAATCCCCCATGACCCATGTATCACAGTGTACCGTGCCCTTCTCATCACAATGCTCCATGTCCACTCTCATCACAATAATCCATGAAACATTTCAGACCAATGCTCAATGCCCTTCTCATGATAATGATCCATTACCTCTGTCATAACAATGCTGCATGATACCTTCCATCACAATGTTCCACAGCCTTGTCATCACAAGGCTCCATGACCCTTGTCATCACAATGCCCCAAGACCCCTGTAATCACAAAGCTACATGTCCTTGTCATCACAAAGCTCCATGACGCATGCCATCAGAATGTTCAATGGCCTTCTCCTCAAAATGCTCCATGCCCTTGTCATCACAATGCTCCAAGACCCCTGTAATCACAATGCTCCATGCCCCTTTTCCTCAGAATGCTCCACGAGACTTGTCATCACAAGTCTCCATGGTCATCTCATCACAATGCTCCAGGACATTCTCATCACCATGTTCCATTCCCTTGTCATCAGAATGCTCCATGACCCATGTCATCACAATACTCCATGAATATTTTCAGCAATATGCTACATGATCTTCTCATCACAATGCTCCATGACCAATATCATCACAATGCTCCATGACCACTGTCATCACAACACTCCATGACACCTGACAACACAATGATCCGGGACTCTTGTCATCACAATGCTCCAAGACCCCTGTAATCACAATGCTCCATGACCCCTGTCATCACAATACTCCATGAACGTTTTCAGCCCAATGCTCCATGACAATTGTCATCACAATGATCCATGCACTTGTCATCCCAATGCTCCATACCCTTGTATTCACAGTGCTCTGTGACGCTTGTCATCACAGTGCTCCATGACACCTGTCATCACAATGCTCCATGCCTTTGTCAGTCAAATGCTACAGGACCTTGTCATTAAAATGCTCTATGCGCTTTTCATCACAATACTCCATTACCATTGTCATCACAATCCTCCAAGAACCTTGGGATCACAATGCTTCATGCCCTAGTCATCACAATGCTCCATGCTCCTTGAAATCAAAATGATCCATGACCTCTGTCATCGCAATTCTCCAAACCCTTGTGATCACAATGATCCATAACACTTGTCATCATAACGCTCCATGATGCCTGTCATCACAATAATCCATGCCCTTGTCATCACAATGCTCCATGCCCTTGTTATCACAATGTTCCAAGACCCCTGTAATCAGAATGCTCCATGCCCCTTTTCATCAGTATGCTCCATGAGACCTGTCATCACAAGGCTCCATGGTTTTCTCATCACAATGCTCCAGGACTTTGTCATCACAGTGCTTCACGACATTGTCATGAAAATTCTCAATGGCCCTTGTCATCATAATGCTCCAAGCCCTAGTCATCACAATGATCCATTATATTTGTCATCAAAATCCTCCATTACATTTGGCATCACAATGCTCCATGCCATTGTCATCGCAATGGACCATGACATATGTCATCACAATGCTCCCTGACACCTGTCTTCACAATACTCCATGCCTTTGTCATCACAATGCTCCATGGCCTTGTCATCACAGTGCACCATATCCACTGTCATCACAATAATCTATGAAACTTGTCAGACCAATGCTCCATGCCCCTGTCATCACAATGCTCCATGAACCCTGTCATCACAATACTCCGTGACTCCAGTCATCACAATGCTTCATAACGTTTGTCATCACAACGGTCCATGCCCGCATCATCACAATGCTCTATGACCTTTGTAACCACAATGCTCCATGAACTTTTCATCACAATGCTCCGTGACCCTTTTCATCACAATGCTCCATGTCTTTGTCAGAACAATGCTCCATGACCATTGTCATCACAGTGTGCCATGCACTTTTCATCACAGTGATCCACAACCTTGTCCTCGCTATGCTCCATAAACCTTGTAATCACAATGCTCCATGCACTTCTCATCCAAATGCTCTCTCACATGAGATATCACAATGTTCCATCACTAGTCATCACAATCCTCCCTCACCACTGTTATCACAATGTTCCATGACCCCTGTCATTCACAATGCTACATACCCTTATCAGCACAATGTTCCATGACCCCTGACATCACAATGTTCCATAACCCCTGTCATCAAAATACTCCATCACCCTTTTCATCCTAAAGCTCCATGACCCCTGGCATCACAATGTTCTATAACCCCTTTCATCAAAATGTTCCATTACACTTTTCATAAAAATTACTTCATGAACCTGTCATCAAAATGCTCCCTGCCCTTCTCATCACAATGCACCACACCCTTGTCATCAAAATGCTCCATGACCTTTGTCATCACAAATCACCATGAAGTTTGGCAACACAATGCTCCATGTCATTGTCATCACAATGTTCCATTACCCTCTCATCACATTGCTCCATGCCCTTGTCATCACACATCTCCATGACCCTTGTCATCACAATGCTTGATGCCCTTCTCATCACAATGCTCCATGCCTTTGTCATTACAATCCCCCATGACCCATGTATCACCGTGTACAGTGCCCTTGTCATCACAATTCTCCATGCCCACTCTCATCACAGTAATCCATGAAACATTTCAGACCAATGCTCAATGCCCTTCTCATCACAATGCTCCATTACCTCTCATAACAATGCTCCATGACCCCTGCCATCACAATGTTCCACGGCCTTGCCATCACAAGGCTCCATGACCCTTGTCATCACAATGCTCCAAGATCACTCTAATCACAATGCTCCATGCCCTTGTCATCACAAAGCTCCATGACGCATGTCATCAGAAAGTTTCATGGCCTTCTCCTCACAGTGCTCCATGCCCTTGTCATCACAATGCTCCAAGACCCCTGTAATCACAATGCTCCATGCCCCTTTTCGTCAGAATGCTCCATGAGAATTGTCATCACAAGTCTCCATGGTCTTCTCATCACAATGTTCCAGGACCTTGTCATCACCATGTTCCATTCCCTTGTCATCAGAATCCTCCATGACACCTGTCATCACAATAGTCCATGAATATTTTCAGCCCAATGCTCCATGACCTTCTCATCACAATGCTCCAAGACCAATATCATCACAATGCTCCAAGGACCCTGTAATCCCAATGCTCCATGACCCCTGTCATCACAATACTCCATGAACATTTTCAGCCCAATTCTCCATGACCATTGTCATCACAATGATCCATGCCCTTGTCATCCCAATGCTCCATGACCCCTGTATTCACAATGCTCCGTGATGCTTGTCATCACAGTGCTCCATGACACCTGTCATCACAATACTCCATGCATTTGTCAGCACAATGCTACATGACCTTTTCATTACAATGCTCTATGCGCTTGTCATCACAATTCTCCATTACCATTGTCATCACAATCCTCCATGAACCTTGGAATCACTTTGCTTCATGCCCTTGTCATCACAATGCTCCATTCACCTTGAAATCAAAATGATCCATGACCTCTGTCATCACAATGCTTCAAACCCTTGTGATCACAATGTTCCATAACACTTGTCATCACAACGCTCCATGATGCCTGTCATCACAATACTCCATGCCATTTTCATCACAATGCTCCATGACCTTTGTCATCACAATTCTCAATACACTTGGCATCACAATGCTCCATGCCACTGTCATCACAATGGGCCATTACATATGTCATCACAATGCTCCCTGACACCTGTCTTCACAATACTGCATGACCTGGTAATCACAATGCTCCATGCCCTTGTCATCACAATGCGAAATTCCAACTGTCATCACAATAATCCATGAAACTTATTAGACCAATGTTCCATGCCCTTGTCATCACAATGCTCCATGCCCTTGATATCACAAAACTCCATGACGCATGTCATCAGAATGCTCCATGGCCTTCTCATCACATTGCTCCATGCCCTACTCATCACATTGCTCCAAGAACCCTGTGATCACAATGCTCCATGCCCCTTTTAATCACAATGCTCCCTGAGATTTGTCATCAAATGTCTCCATGGTCTTTTCATCACAATGCTCCAGGACCTTGTCATCACCATGCTCCATTCCCTTGTCATCATAATGCTCCATGACCACTGTCATCACAACACTCCATGACACCTGACAACACAATGATCCTTGACACTTGTCATCACAATTCTCCATTCCCTAGTCATCACAATGCTGCATGACCCGTGTCATCACAACACTCCATGAACATTTTCAGCCCAGGGCTCCATGCCACTTGTCATCACAATATTCCATGCCCTTGTCATCCCAATGGTCCATGACCCCTATATTCACAAAGCTCCGTGACGCTTGTCATCACAGTGCTCCATGACACATGTCATCACAATGTTCCATGCCATTGTCCGCAAAATGCTACATGACCTTGTCATTACAATGCTCTATGTGCTTGTCATCACAATACTCCATTTCCATTGTCATCACAATCCTCCATGAACATTGGGATCACATTGCTTCATGCCCTTGTCATTACAATGCTCCATGCTCCTTGAAATCAAAATGATCCATGACCTCTCTAATCACAATGCTCCAAACCCTTGTGATCACAGTGTTCCATAACACTTGCCATCAAAATGCTCCATGATGCGTGTCATCAAAATACACCATGCCCTTTTCATCACTATGCTCCATGCCATTGTCATCAAAATACTCCACAAGCTTCTCATGAGAATGCTCCATGACCCTTGTCATCACAATTCCCCTGCACTTTTCAGTACAATGCTCCCTGTCCCTTGTCATCACAATGCTCCAAGCCATTGTCATCACAGTGCTCCATTACCTTTGTCATCAGAATCCTCCATGACACTAGGCCTCACAGTGCTCCATGCCATTGCCATCACAATGGGCCATTACATATTTCATCACAATGCTCCCTGACACCTCTCTTCACAATACTGCATGACCTGGTCATCACAATGCTCCATGCCCTAGTCATCACAATGCACCATTCCAACAGTCATCGCAATAATCTATGAAACATATTAGACCAATGATCCATGCCCTTGCCATCACAATGCTCCATTACCCCAGTCATAACAATGCTCCATGACACCTGCCATCACGATGTTCCATGGCCTTGTCATCACAAAGCTCCATGACCCTTCTCATCACAATGCTCCAAGAACATTGTAATCACAATGCTCTATGCCACTTTTCATCTCAATGATCCATGAACCCTGTCATCACAATGCACCATGCCCATCATCATAATGATTCATGCTATTGTCATCACAATGAAATCAAAATGCTCCATGACCTCTGTCATAACAATGCTCCAAACCCTTGTGATCACAGTATTCCATAACACTTGTCATCACAATGCCCCATGACGCTCATCATCAGAATTATCAATGGTCTTCTCATCACAGTGCTCCATGACCTTTGTCATCACAATGCTCAATACACTTGTCATCAAAATGCTCCCTGACACTTGTTGTCTGTATGCTCCTTGAATCCTGTCATGACAAGGCTCCATGCCTTTTTCATCAAAATGATCGATGTCCTTTTCTTCACAATGTTCCATGAACCATGTAATCTCAATGCTCCATGCACTTGTCATCAGAAAACTCAATGATATATGCCATCAGAATGCTCCTTGGTCTTCTCCTCTCAATGCTCCATGCCCTTGTCATCACAATGTTCCAAGAAACCTGTAATCACAATGCCCCATGCCCTTGTCATCAAAAAACTACAGGATGCATGTCATCAGAATGCTCCATGGCATCTCATCACAATGCTCCATGCCCTAGTCATCACAGTGCTCCAAGACCCCTGTAATCACAATGCTCCATGCCCCCTTTTCATCAGAATTCTCCATGAGAATTGTATTCACAACTCTCCATGGTCTTCTCATCACAATGCTCCAGGACCTTGTCATCACCATGCTCCATTCCCTTGTCATCAATATGCTCCATGACCCCTGTCATCACAATAATCCATGAACAATTTCAGCCCAATGCTCCACGACCTACTCATCAGAATGCTCCATGGCCAATATCTTCACAATACTCCATGACCACTGTCATCACAACACTCCATGAACATTTACAGCCCAGTGCTCCATGACACTTGTCATCACAATGATCCATGCCCTTGTTATCCCAATGCTCCATGACCCCTGTATTCACAATGTTCCATGACGCTTGTCATCACAGTGCTCCATGACACCTGTCATCACAATGCTCCATGCCTTTGTCAGCAAAATGCTACATGACCGTATCATTACAATGCTCTATGTGCTTGTCATTACAATACTCAATTTCCATTGTTATCACAATCCTCCATGAACATTGGGATCGCATTGCTTCATAACATTGTCATCACAATGCTCCATGCTCCTTGAAATCAAAATGATCCATGACCTCTGTCATCACAATGCTCCAAACCCTTGTGATCACAATGTTCCATAACACTTTTCATCACAATGCTCCATGATGCCTGTCATCACAATACTCCATGCACTTTTCATCCCAATGCTCCATGACTTTTGTCATCACAATGCTCAATACACTTGTCATCACAATTCTCCCTGACACTTGTCATCAGAATGCTCCTTGAACCCTGTCACGAAAAGGCTCCATGCCTTTTTCATCACAATGCCCCATGCCATTTTCATCACAATGCTCCGTGCCATTGTCATCAAAATACTCCACAAGCTTGTCATCAGAATGTTCCATGACCCATGTCATCAAAAATCTCCATGCACTTGTCAGCACAATGCTCCCTGACCCTTGTCATCACAATGCTCCAAGCCATTGTCATCACAACTCTCCATTACCTTTGTCATCAGAATCCTCCATGACACTTGGCATCACAATGCTCCATGCCATTGTCATCACAATGGGCCATTACTTATGTCATCACAATGCTCCCTGACATCTGTATTCACAATACTGCATGACCTGGTCATCACAATGCTCCATGCCCTTGTCATCACAATGCGCCATTCCAAATGTCATCGCAATAATTCATGAATCTTATTAGACCAAAATTCCATGCCCTTGTCCTCACAGCGCTCCATGCCCTTGTTATCACAATGCTCCATGACTCCTGTCATGACAATGCTCCGTGACTCCAGTCATCACAATGCTTCATGACCTTTGTCATCACAATGGTCCATGACCTCGTCATCAACAGTCTCTGTGACCATTTTAACCACAATTCTCCATGAACTTTCCATCACAATGCTCTTTGACCGTTGTCATCACAATGCTCCATTCACCTGTCAGCACAATGCTCCATGATACATGTCATCACAATGGACCATGCGGTTGTCATCACAGTGCTCCACTATCTTGTCATCACAATTCTCCTTAAAATTTGTCATCACAATGCTCCATGCACTTCTCAACAAAATGCTCTCTCACCACTGATATCACAATGCTATATCTGTATTTGTCAAAATACACCCTCACCCCTGTCATCACAATATTCCATGACTCCTGTCATCACAATGCTACATGCACTTATCATCACAATGTTCGATGACCCCTGACATCACAATGTTCCATAACACCTGTCATCAAAATGTTCCATGACACTTTTCATCAAATTGCTCTATGACCCTGTCATCAGAATGCTCCCTGCCCTTCACATCACAATGCACAATGCACTTGCCATCAGATTGCTCCATGACTTTTGTCATCACAGTGCTCCATGACCTTGCCATCACAATGCTCCATTACCCCAGTCATAACAATGCTCCATGACCCCTGCCATCACGATGTTCCATGGCCTTGTCATCACAAAGCTCCATGACCCTTCTCATCACAATGCTCCAAGAACCCTGTTATCACAATGCTCTATGCCACTTTTCATCTCAATGATCCATGAACACTATCATCACAGTGGACCATGCCCATCATCATAATGCTTAATGGTATTGTCATCACAATGAAATCAAAATGTTCCATGACATCTGTCATAACAATGTTCAACACCCTTGTGATCACAATATTCCATAACACTTGTCATCACAATGACACGTGACACTCGTCATCACAATTATCAATGGTCTTCTCATCACAATGCTACATGACTTTAGTCATCACAATGCTCAATGCACATGTCATCAAAATGCTCCCTGACACATGTTGTCTGTATGCTCCTTGAACCCTGTCATGACAAGGCTCCATGCCTTTTTCATCACAATGCTCAATGCCCTTGTCATCACAATGTTCCAAGACCCCTGTAATCACAATGCTCCATGCCCTTGTCATCAAAAAACTCCATGATGCATGTCATCAGAATGCTCCATGGCCTTCTCATTACAATGCTCCATACCCTAGTCATCACAATGCTCCAAGACCCCTGTAATCACAATGTTCCATGTCCCTTTTCATCAGAATGCTCCATGAGACTTGTCATCACAATTCTCCATGGTTTCTCATCACAATGCTCCAGGAAATTGTCATCACCATGCTCCATTCCCTTGTCATCACAATGCTCCATGAACCCTGTCATCTCAATAAACCATGAATATTTCCAGCACAATGCTCCACGACCTACTCATCACAATGCTCCATGGCCAGTATCATCACAATGCTCCATGACCACTGTCATCACAACACTCCATTATACCTGACAACACAATGATCTGGGACTCTTGTCATCACAATGCTCCATTCCCTAGTCATCACATTGCTCCATGACCCCTGTCATCACAACACTCTATGAACATTTTCAGCCCAGTGCTCCATGATCCTTGTCATCACAATGATCCTTGCCCTTGTCATCACAATGGACCGTTACATATGTCATCACAATGCTCCCTGACACCTGTCTTCACAATACTGCATGACCTGGTCATCACAATGCTCCATGCCCTTGTCATCACAATGCGCCATTCCAACAGTCATCGCAATAATCCATGAAACTTATTAGACCAATGTTCCATGCCCTTGTCATCACAATGTTCCATGCCCTTGTTATCACAATGCTCCATGACCGCTGTCATCACAATGCTCCGTGACTCCAGTCATCACAATGCTTCATGACGATTGTCATCAAAATGGTCCATGCCCTCGTCATCAACAGTCTCTGTGACCTTTTTAACCACAATGCTCCATGTACTTTTCATCACAATGCTCTTTGACCGTTGTCCTCACAATGCTCTATGCCTTTCTCAGCACAATGCTCCATGACCTTTGTCATCACAATGCTCCATGCGCTTGTAAGCACAATGCTCCGTGACACATGTTATCACAATGCTCCATGACCCCTGTCATCACAATGCTCCGTGACACCAGTCATCTCAATGCTTCATAACGTTTGTCATCACAATGGTCCATGCCCACGACACCACAAGGTTTTGTGACCTTTTTAACCACAATCATCCATAAACATTTCATCACAATTCTCTGTGACCTTTGTCATTACAATGCTCCATGTCATTGTCAGAACAGTGCTCCATGACCATATTCTTCACAATGTGCCACGCACATTTCATCACAACTTTTCACAACCTTGTCATTGCAATGCTCCATAAGCCTTGTAATCACAATGCTCCATGCACTACTCATCAAAATGCTCTCTCACCAGAGATATCACAATGTTCCATCACTAGTCATCACAATACTCCCTCACCCCTGTAATCACAATGTTCAATGACCCTGTCATCAAACTGCTACATCCCCTTACAATCACAATGTTCCATGACCCCTGTCAACAAAATGCTCCATGACCCTTTTCATCCCAAAGCTCCAAGACCCCTGACATCACAATGTTCTATAACCCATGCGATCAAAATGTTCCATTACACTTTTCATCAAATTGCTGCATGACACGGTCCTCAAAATGCTCCCTGCCATTCTCATCACAATGCACCATGCCCTTTTCATCAAAATGCTCCATGACTTGTCATCACAAATCTCCATGACCCTTGGCATCACAATGCTCCATGTCATTGTCATCACAATGATCCATGAACATTCTCATCACATTGCTCCATGCACTTGTCATCACAAATCTCCATGACACTTTTCATCACATTGCTCGATGCCCTTCTCATCACAATGCTCCATGCCCTTGTCATTACAATACTGCATGACCCATGTATCACAGTGTTCTGTGCCCTTGTCATCACAATGCTCCATGCCAACTCTCATCACAATAATTCATGAAACATTTCAGACAAATGTTCCATGCCCTTCTCACCAAAATGCTCCATTACCCCTGTCATAAAAATGCACCATGACCCTTGCCATCACAATGTTCCATGGCCTAGTCATCACAAGGTTCCATGACACTTGTCATCACAATGCTCAAGACCCCTGAAATCACAATGCTCCATGCCCCTGTCATCACAAAGCTCCATGACGCATGTCATCAGAATGTTCCATGGCTTTCTCAACACAATGCTCCTTGCCCTTGTCATCACAATGCTCCACGACCCTTGTAATCACAATGCTCCATGCCCCTATTCATCTCAATGCTCCATGAACCCTGCCATCACAATGCACCATGCCCATCATCATAATGCTTCAGGCTATTGTCATCACAATGAAATCAATATTCTCCATGACCTCTGTCATCATAATGCTCCAAACACTTGTGATCACAATGTTCCAAAACACTTATCATTACAACACCCCATGACGCTCATCATCACAATTATCCATGGTCTTCTCTTCACAATGCTCCATGATCTTTGTCATCACAATGCTCAATACACTTGTCATCACAATGCTCCCTGACACTTGTCGTCAGTATGCTCCTTGAACCCTGTCATGACAAGGATCCATGCCTTTTTCATCCCAGTGATCCATGCCCTTTTCATCACAATGCTCGAAGATCCCTGTAATCACAATGATGCATGTACTTGTCATCAAAAAGCTCCATGATGCATGTCATCAGAATGCTTCATGGCCTTCTCATCATAATGCTCCATGCCCTTGTCATCACAATGCTCCAAGACCCCTGTAATCACAATGCTCCATCCCCCTTTACATCAGAATGCTCCATGAGACTTGTCATCACAAGTCTCCATGGTCTTCTCCTCACAATGCTCCAGGAACTTGTCATCACCATGCTCCATTCCCTTGTCATCACAATGCTCCATGACCCGTGTCATCACAATAGTCCATGAATATTTTCAGCCCAATGCTCCACGACCTACACATCAGAATGCTCCATGGCCAATATCTTCACAATGCTCCATGACCACAGTTATCACAACACTCCATGACAACTGACAACAAAATGATCTGGGACTCTTGTCATCGCAATGCCCCATTCCCTAGTCACTACAATGCTCCATGACCCCTGTCATCACAACACTCCATGAACATTTTCAGCCCAGTGCTCCATGACCCTTGTCATCACAATGATCCATGCCCTTGTCATCCCAATGCTCCATGACCCGTGTATTCACAATGCTCCGTGACGCTTTTCATCACAGTGCTCCATGACACCTGTCATCACAATGCTCCATGCCTTTGTCAGCAAAATGCTACATTACCTTATCATTACAATGCTCTATGCGCTTGTCATCACAATACTCCATTTCCATTGTCATCACAATCCTCCATAAACATTGGGATCACATTGCTTCATGCCCATTTCATCACAATGCTCCATGCTCCTTGAAATCAAAATGATCCATGACCTCTCTCATCACAATGCTCCAAACCCTTGTGATCACAATGTTCCATATCACTTGTCATCACAACGCTCCATGATGCCTGTCATCACAATACTCCATGCCCTTTTCATCACAATGCTCCATGACCTTTGTCATCACAATTCTCAATACACTTGTCATCACAATGCTCCCTGACACTTGTCATCAGAATGCTCCTTGAACCCTGTCACGTAAAGGCTCCATGCCTTTTTCATCACAATGCCCCATGCCGTTTTCATCACAATGCTCCTTGCCATTGTAATCAAAATACTCCACAAGCTTGTCATCAGAATGATCCATGACACTTGTCATCTCAATTCTCCATGCACTTGTCAGCACAATGCTCCCTGACACTTGTCATCACAATGCTCCAAGCCATTGTCATCACAATGCTCCATTACCTTTGTCATCAGAATCCTCCATGACACTTGGCATCACAATGCTCCATGCCATTGTCATCACAATGGGCGATTACATATGTCATCACAATGCTCCCTGACACCTCTCTTCACAATACTGCATGACCTGGTCATCACAATGCTCCGTGCCCTCGTCATCACAATGCGCCATTCCAACTGTCATTGCAATAATCCATGCAACTTATTAGACCAATGTTCCATGCACTTGTCATCACAATGCTCCATGCCCTTGTAATCACAATGCTCCATGTCATTGTCATCTCAATGCTTCATGAACGCTCTCATCACATTGCTCCATGCCCTTGTCTTCACAAAGCTCTCTAACTCATGTCATCAGAATGCTCCATGGCTTTCTCATCCCATTGCTCCGTTCCCTTGCCATCACAATGCTCCATTACCCCAGTCATAACAATGCTCCATGACACTTACCATCACCATGTTCCATGGCCTTGTCATCACAATGCTCCATGACCTTTCTCATCACAATGCTCCAAGAACCCTGTAATCACAATGCTCTATGCCCCTTTTCATCTCAATGATCCATGAACCCTGTCATCACAATGCACCATGCCCATCATCATAATGCTTCATGCTATTGTCATCACAATGAAATCAAAATGCTCCATGACCTCTGTCATAACAATGCTCCAAACCTTGTGATCACAATATTCCATAACACTTTTCATCAAAATGCCCCATGACGCTCGTCATCACAATTATCAGTGGTTTTCTCATCACAATGTTCCATGACTTTTGTCGTCACAATGCTCAATAAACTTGTCATCAAAATTCTTCCTGACAATTGTTGTCTGTATGCTCCTTGAATCCTGTCATAACAAGGATCCATGCCTTTTTCATCACAATGATCCATGTCCTTTTCATCACAATGCTCCAAGACACATGTAATCTCAATGCTCCATGTCCTTGTCATCACAATGTTACAAGACCCCTGTAATCACAATGTTCCTTGCCCTTGTCATCAAAAAACTCCATGACGTATGTCATCAGAATGTTCCAAGGCCTTCTCATCACAATGCTCCTTGCCCTAGTCATCACAATGCGACAAGACCCCTGTAATCACAATGTTCCATTTTCATTTTCATCAGAAAGCTCAATGAGAATTGTCATCACAAGTCTCCATCGTCTTCTTATCACAATGCTCCAGGACCTTCTCATTACCATGCTCCATTTCCTTGTCATCCCAATGCTCCATGACCCATGTATTCACAATGATGCGTGACGGTTGTCATCACAGTGCTCCATGACACCTGTCATCACAATGCTCCGTGCCTTTGTCAGCAAAATGCTACATGACCTTGTCATTACAATGCTCTATGCGCTTGTCATCACAATACTCTATTTCCATTGTCATCACAATCCTCCATGAACCTTGGGATCACATTGCTTCATGCCCTTTTCATCACAATGCTCCATGCTCCTTCAAATCAAAATGATCCATGACCTCTCTCATCACAATACTCCAAATCCTTGTGATCACAGTGTTCTATAACACTTGTCATCACAACGCTCCATGATGCCTGTCATCACAATACTCCATGCACTTTTCATCACAATGCTACATGACCTTTGTCATCACAATGCTCAATACACTTGTCATCAAAATGCTCCCTGACACTTGTTGTCTGTATCCTCCTTGAACCCTGTGATGACAAGGCTCCATGCCTTTTTCTTCACAATGATCCATGTCCTATTCATCACAATGCTCCAAGACCCATGTAATCTCAATGCTCCATGCCATTGTCATCACAAAGCTCAATGACGCATGTCATCAGAATGCTCCATGGCTTTCACATAACAATGATCCATGCCCTAGTCATCACAATGCTCCAAGACCCCTGTAATCACAATGCTCCATGCCCCTTTTCATCAGAATGTTCCATGAGACTTGTCATCACAAGTCTTCATGGCCTTCTCATCACAATGCTCCAGGAACTTGTCATGCCCATGCTTCATTCCCTGGTCATCAAAATGCTCCATGACCACTGTCATCACAACACTCCTTGACACCTGACAACACAATGATACGGGACTCTTGTCATCACAATGCTCCATTTCCTAGTCATCACAATGCTCCATTTCCTAGTCATCACAATGCTCCATGACCCGTGTCATCACAATAATCCATGAACATTTTCAGCCAAGTGCTCCATGACCCTTGTCATCCCAATGATCCATGCACTTTTCATCCCAATGCTCCATGACCCGTGTATTCACAATGCTCCGTGATGCTTGTCATCACAGTGCTCCATGACACATGTCATCACAATGCTCCATGCCTTTGTCAGCAAAATGCTACATGACCTTGTCATTATAATGCTCTATGCGCTTGTCATCTCAATACTCCATCACCATTGTCATCACAATCCTCCATGAACCTTGTGATCACATTGCTTCATGCCCTTGTCATCACAATGCTCCATGCTCCTTTAAATCAAAATGATCCATGACCTCTGTCATCACAATGCTCCAAACGCTTGTGATCACATTGTTCCATAACACTTGTCATCACAACGCTCCATGATGCCTGTCATCACAATACTCCATGCCATTTTCATCACAATGCTCCATGACATTTGTCATCACAATGCTCAATACACTTGTCATCACAATGCTCCCTAACACTTGTCATCAGAATGCTCCTTGAACCCTGTCACAAAAAGGCTCCATGCCTTTTTAAGCACAAGGCCCCATGCCGTTTTCATCACAATGCTCCATGTCATTGTCATCAAAATACTCCACAAGCTTGTCATCAGAATGTTCTATGACCCTTGTCATCACACTTCTCCATGCACTTGTCAGCTCAATGCTCCCTGATCATTTTCATCACAATGCTCCATGCCATTGTCATCACAATGGGCCATTACATATGTCATCACAATGCTCCCTGACACCTGTCTTCACAATACTGCATGACATGGTCATCACAATGCTCCATGCCATTGTCATCACAATGTGCCATTCCAACTGTCATCGCAATAATCCATGCAACTTATTAGACCAATGTTCCATGCCCTTGTCATCACAATGCTCCATGCCCTTGTTATCACAATTTTCCAAGACCCCTGTAATCACAATGCTCCATGCCCATGTCATCAAAAAACACCATGACGCATGTCATCAGAATGTTCCATGGCATTCTCATCATAATGCTCCATGCCCTAGTCATCACAATGCTCCAAGACCCCTGAAATCACAATGCTCCAGGCTCCTTTTCATCAGAATGCTCCATGAGACTTGTCATCACAAGTCTTCATGGTCTTCTCATCACAGTGCTGCAGGACCTTGTCATCACCATGCTCCATTCCCTTGTCATCACAATGCTCCATGACCACTGTCATCACAACACTCCATGACACCTGACAACACAATGATCCGGGACTCTTGTCATCACAGTGCTCCATTCCCTAGTCATCACAATGCTCCATGACCCGTGCCATCACAATACTCCATGACACAGGTCATTAGAATGCTCCATAAACTTCTCATCACAATGCTCCATGCGCTAGTCATCACAATGCTCCAAGACCCCTGTAATCACAATGCTCCATGCACGTTTTCTTCAGAATGCTCCATGAGACTTGTCATCACAAGTCTCCATGGACTTCTCATCACAATGCTCCAGGACCTTTTCATCACCATGCTCCATTCCCTTGTCATCACAATGCTCCATGACACTGTCATCACAATAATCCAGGAACATTTTCAGCCCAATGCTCCACGATCTACTCATCACAATGCTACATGGCCAATATCATCACAATGCTCCATGGCCACTTTCATCACAACATTCCATGACACCTGACAACACAATGATCCGGAACTCTTGTCATCACAGTGCTCCATTCCCTAGTCATCACAATGCTCCATGACCCCTGTCATCACAACACTCCATGAACATTTTCAGCACAGTGTTCCATGACCCTTGTCATCACAATGATCCATGCCCTTGTCATCCCAATGCTCCATGACCCCTGTATTCACAATGCTCCGTGACGCTTGTCATCACAGTGCTCCATGACACCTGTCATCACAATGCTCCATGCCTTTGTCAGCAAAATGCTACATGACCTTGTCATTACAATGCTCTATGTGCTTGTCATCAGAATACTCCATTTCCATTGTCATCACAATCCTCCATGAACCTTGGGATCACATTGCTTCATGCCCTTGTCATCACAGTGCTCCATGCTCCTTGAAATCAAAATGATCCAGGACCTCTGTTATCACAATACTCCAAATTCTTGTGTTCACAATGTTTCATAACACTTGTCATCACAACGCTCCATGATGCCTGTCATCACAATACTCCATGCCCTTTTCATCACAATGCTCCATGACCTTTGTCATCACAATGCTCAATACACTTGTCATCACAATGCTCCTTGACACTTGTCATCAGAATGCTCCTTGACCCCTGTCAAGAAAAGTCTCCATGAAATTTTCATCACAATGCCCCATGCCGTTTTCATCACAATGCTCCATGTCATTGTCATCAAAATACTCCACAAGCTTGTCATCAGAATGCTCCATGACCCTTGGCATCACAATTCTCCATGCACTTGTCAGCACAATGCTCCCTGACCCTTGTCATCACAATGCTCCAAGCCATTGTCATCACAAAGCTCCATTATCTTTGTCATCAAAACCCTCCATCACACTTGGCAACACAATGCTCCATGCCATTGTCATCGCAATGGGCCATTACATATGTCATCTCAATGCGCCCTGACACCTGTCTTCACAATACTGCATGACCTGGTCATCACAATGCTCCATGCCCTTGTCATCACAATGTGCAATTCCAACTGTCATCGCAATAATCCATGAAACTAATTAGACCAATGTTCCATGTCCTTGTCATCACAATGCTCCATGCCCTTGTTATCACAATGCTCCATGACCCCTGTCACCACAATGCTCCGTGACTCCAGTCATCACAATGCTCCATGACCCGTGTCATCAACAGTCTCTGTGACCTTTTTAACCACAATGCTCCATGAACTTTTCATCACAATGCTCTTTGACCCTTGTCATCACAATGCTCCTTGTGCTTGTCAGCACAATGCTCCATGACACATGTCATCACAATGCACCATGCGCTTCTCATCACAGTGCTCCACAATCTTGTCATCACATTCTCCTTAAAATTTGTCATCACAATGCTGCATGCACTTCTCATCAAAATGCTCTCTCACCGCTGATATCACAATGCTACATCACTATTTGTCACAATACTCCCTCACCCCTGTCATCACAATGTTCCATGACTCCTGTCATCACAATGCTACATGCACTTATCATCACAATCTTCGATGACCCCTGACATCACAATGTTCCATAACACCTGTCATCACAATGTTCCATGACACTTTTCATCAAATTGCTCCATGACACTGTTATCACAATGCTCCCTACCCTTCTCATCACAATGCACAACGCCCTTGCTATCAAAATACTCCATGACTTTTTTCCTCACAAAGATCCATGACCCTTGGCATCACAATGCTCCATGTCATTGTCATCACAATGCTGCATGACCCCTGTATTCACAATGATGCGTGACGGTTGTCATCACAGTGCTCCATGACACCTGTCATCACAATGCTCCGTGCCTTTGTCAGCAAAATGCTACATGACCTTGTCATTATAATGCTCTATGCACTTGTCATCACAATACTCTATTTCCATTGTCATCACAATCCTCCATGAACCTTGGGATCACATTGCTTCATGCCCTTTTCATCACAATGCTCCATGCTCCTTCAAATCAAAATGATCCATGACCTCTCTCATCACAATACTCCAAATCCTGTGATTACAGTGTTCTATAACACTTGTCATCACAACGCTCCATGATGCCTGTCATCACAATACTCCATGCACTTTTCATCACAATGCTACATGACCTTTGTCATCACAATGCTCAATACACTTGTCATCAAAATGCTCCCTGACACTTGTTGTCTGTATCCTCCTTGAAACCTGTGATGACAAGGCTCCATGCCTTTTTCTTCACAATGATCCATGTCCTATTCATCACAATGCTCCAAGACCCATGTAATCTCAATGCTCCATGCCATTGTCATCACAAAGCTCAATGACGCATGTCATCAGAATGCTCCATGGCTTTCACATAACAATGATCCATGCCCTAGTCATCACAATGCTCCAAGACCCCTGTAATCACAATGCTCCATGCCCCTTTTCATCAGAATGTTCCATGAGACTTGTCATCACAAGTCTTCATGGCCTTCTCATCACAATGCTCCAGGAACTTGTCATCCCCATGCTCCATTCCCTGGTCATCAAAATGCTCCATGACCACTGTCATCACAACACTCCTTGACACCTGACAACACAATGATACGGGACTCTTGTCATCACAATGCTCCATTTCCTAGTCATCACAATGCTCCATGACCCGTGTCATCACAATAATCCATGAACATTTTCAGCCAAGTGCTCCATGACCCTTGTCATCCCAATGATCCATGAACTTTTCATCCCAATGCTCCATGACCCGTGTATTCACAATGCTCCGTGATGCTTGTCATCACAGTGCTCCATGACACATGTCATCACAATGCTCCATGCCTTTGTCAGCAAAATGCTACATGACCTTGTCATTATAATGCTCTATGCGCTTGTCATCTCAATACTCCATCACCATTGTCATCACAATCCTCCATGAACCTTGTGATCACATTGCTTCATGCCCTTGTCATCACAATGCTCCATGCTCCTTTAAATCAAAATGATCCATGACCTCTGTCATCACAATGCTCCAAACGCTTGTGATCACATTGTTCCATAACACTTGTCATCACAACGCTCCATGATGCCTGTCATCACAATACTCCATGCCATTTTCATCACAATGCTCCATGACATTTGTCATCACAATGCTCAATACACTTGTCATCACAATGCTCCCTAACACTTGTCATCAGAATGCTCCTTGAACCCTGTCACAAAAAGGCTCCATGCCTTTTTAAGCACAAGGCCCCATGCCGTTTTCATCACAATGCTCCATGTCATTGTCATCAAAATACTCCACAAGCTTGTCATCAGAATGTTCTATGACCCTTGTCATCACACTTCTCCATGCACTTGTCAGCTCAATGCTCCCTGATCATTTTCATCACAATGCTCCATGCCATTGTCATCACAATGGGCCATTACATATGTCATCACAATGCTCCCTGACACCTGTCTTCACAATACTGCATGACATGGTCATCACAATGCTCCATGCCATTGTCATCACAATGTGCCATTCCAACTGTCATCGCAATAATCCATGCAACTTATTAGACCAATGTTCCATGCCCTTGTCATCACAATGCTCCATGCCCTTGTTATCACAATTTTCCAAGACCCCTGTAATCACAATGCTCCATGCCCATGTCATCAAAAAACACCATGACGCATGTCATCAGAATGTTCCATGGCATTCTCATCATAATGCTCCATGCCCTAGTCATCACAATGCTCCAAGACCCCTGAAATCACAATGCTCCAGGCTCCTTTTCATCAGAATGCTCCATGAGACTTGTCATCACAAGTCTTCATGGACTTCTCATCACAGTGCTGCAGGACCTTGTCATCACCATGCTCCATTCCCTTGTCATCACAATGCTCCATGACCACTGTCATCACAACACTCCATGACACCTGACAACACAATGATCCGGGACTCTTGTCATCACAGTGCTCCATTCCCTAGTCATCACAATGCTCCATGACCCGTGCCATCACAATACTCCATGACACAGGTCATTAGAATGCTCCATAAACTTCTCATCACAATGCTCCATGCGCTAGTCATCACAATGCTCCAAGACCCCTGTAATCACAATGCTCCATGCACGTTTTCTTCAGAATGCTCCATGAGACTTGTCATCACAAGTCTCCATGGACTTCTCATCACAATGCTCCAGGACCTTTTCATCACCATGCTCCATTCCCTTGTCATCACAATGCTCCATGACACTGTCATCACAATAATCCAGGAACATTTTCAGCCCAATGCTCCACGATCTACTCATCACAATGCTACATGGCCAATATCATCACAATGCTCCATGGCCACTTTCATCACAACATTCCATGACACCTGACAACACAATGATCCGGAACTCTTGTCATCACAGTGCTCCATTCCCTAGTCATCACAATGCTCCATGACCCCTGTCATCACAACACTCCATGAACATTTTCAGCACAGTGTTCCATGACCCTTGTCATCACAATGATCCATGCCCTTGTCATCCCAATGCTCCATGACCCCTGTATTCACAATGCTCCGTGACGCTTGTCATCACAGTGCTCCATGACACCTGTCATCACAATGCTCCATGCCTTTGTCAGCAAAATGCTACATGACCTTGTCATTACAATGCTCTATGTGCTTGTCATCAGAATACTCCATTTCCATTGTCATCACAATCCTCCATGAACCTTGGGATCACATTGCTTCATGCCCTTGTCATCACAGTGCTCCATGCTCCTTGAAATCAAAATGATCCAGGACCTCTGTTATCACAATACTCCAAATTCTTGTGTTCACAATGTTTCATAACACTTGTCATCACAACGCTCTATGATGCCTGTCATCACAATACTCCATGCCCTTTTCATCACAATGCTCCATGACCTTTGTCATCACAATGCTCAATACACTTGTCATCACAATGCTCCTTGACACTTGTCATCAGAATGCTCCTTGACCCCTGTCAAGAAAAGTCTCCATGAAATTTTCATCACAATGCCCCATGCCGTTTTCATCACAATGCTCCATGTCATTGTCATTAAAATACTCCACAAGCTTGTCATCAGAATGCTCCATGACCCTTGGCATCACAATTCTCCATGCACTTGTCAGCACAATGCTCCCTGACCCTTGTCATCACAATGCTCCAAGCCATTGTCATCACAAAGCTCCATTATCTTTGTCATCAAAACCCTCCATCACACTTGGCAACACAATGCTCCATGCCATTGTCATCGCAATGGGCCATTACATATGTCATCTCAATGCGCCCTGACACCTGTCTTCACAATACTGCATGACCTGGTCATCACAATGCTCCATGCCCTTGTCATCACAATGTGCAATTTCAACTGTCATCGCAATAATCCATGAAACTAATTAGACCAATGTTCCATGTCCTTGTCATCACAATGCTCCATGCCCTTGTTATCACAATGCTCCATGACCCCTGTCACCACAATGCTCCGTGACTCCAGTCATCACAATGCTCCATGACCCGTGTCATCAACAGTCTCTGTGACCTTTTTAACCACAATGCTCCATGAACTTTTCATCACAATGCTCTTTGACCCTTGTCATCACAATGCTCCTTGTGCTTGTCAGCACAATGCTCCATGACACATGTCATCACAATGCACCATGCGCTTCTCATCACAGTGCTCCACAATCTTGTCATCACATTCTCCTTAAAATTTGTCATCACAATGCTGCATGCACTTCTCATCAAAATGCTCTCTCACCACTGATATCACAATGCTACATCACTATTCGTCACAATACTCCCTCACCCCTGTCATCACAATGTTCCATGACTCCTGTCATCACAATGCTACATGCACTTATCATCACAATCTTCGATGACCCCTGACATCACAATGTTCCATAACACCTGTCATCACAATGTTCCATGACACTTTTCATCAAATTGCTCCATGACCCTGTTATCACAATGCTCCCTACCCTTCTCATCACAATGCACAACGCCCTTGCTATCAAAATACTCCATGACTTTTTTCCTCACAAAGATCCATGACCCTTGGCATCACAATGCTCCATGTCATTGTCATCACAATGCTGCATGAACGCTCTCATCACATTGCTCCATGCCCTTGTCTTCACAAAGCTCCATTACACATGTCATCAGGAATGCTCCATGGCCTTCTCATCACAATGCTCCACGCCCTTGCCATCAGAATGCTCCATTACACCTGACATAACAATGCTCCATGACCACTGTCATCACGATGTTCCATGGATTTTTCATCACAAAGCTCCATGACCCATCTCATCACAATGCTCCAGGAACCCTGTAATCAAAATGCTCTATGCCCCTTTTCATCTCAATGATCCATGAACCCTGTCATCACAATGCACCATGCCCATCATCATAATGCTTCATGCTATTGTCATAACAATGAAATTAAAATGCTCCATGACCTCTGTCATAACAATGCTCCAAACCCTTGTGATCACAATATTACATATCACTTGTCATCACAATGCCTCATGATGCTCGTCATCACAATTATCAATGGTCTTCTCATCACAATGCTCCATGACCTTTGTCCTCACAATGCTCCATACCCTTGTCATCAACATGCTCCCTGACACTTGTTGTCTCTATCCTCCTTGAATCCTGTCATGACAAGGCTCCATGCCTTTTTCATCACAATAATCCATGTCCTTTTCATCACAATGCTCCAAGACACATGTAATCTCAATGCCCGATGCCCTTGTCATCACAAAGCTCAATGTCGCAGGCGATCAGAATGCTCCTTGGTCTTCTCCTCACAATGCTTCATGCCCTTGTCATCACAATGTTCCAAGACCCCTGTAATCACAATGCTCCATGCCCTTGTCATCAAAAAACTCCATGACGCATGTCATCAGAAGGCTCTATGGCCTTCTCATCACAATGCTCCATGCCCTAGTCATCACAATGCTCCAAGACCCCTGTAATCACAATGCTCCATGCCCCTTTTCATCAGAATGCTCCATGAGACTTGTCATCACAAGTCTCCATGGTCTTCTCATCACAATGCTCCAGGACATTGTCATCACCATGCTCCATTCCCTTGTCATCACAATGCTCCATGACCCCTGTCATCACAATAATCCATGAACGTTTTCAGCCCAATGCACCACGACCTACTCATCACAATGCTCCATCGCCAATATCATCACAATGTTCCATGACCACTGTCATCACAACACTCCATGACACCTCACAACACAATGATCCGGAACTCTTGTCATCACAATGCTCCATTCCCTAGTCATCACAATGCTCCATGACCCCTGTCATCACAACACTCCATGAACATATTCAGCCCAGTGCTCCATGACCCTTGTCATCACAATGATCCATGCCCTTGTCATCCCAATGCTCCATGACCTCTGTATTCACAATGCTCCGTGATGCTTGTCATCACAGTGCTCCATGACACATGTCATCACAAAGATCCATGCCTTTGTCAGCAAAATGCTACTTGACGTTGTCATTACAATGCTTTATGCGCTTGTCATCACAATACTCCATTTCCATTGTCATCACAATCCTGCATGAAACTTGGGATCACATTGTTTCATGCCCTTGTCATCACAATGCTCCATGCTCCTTGAAATCAAAATGATCCATGATCTCTCTCATCACAATGCTCCAAACCCTTGTGATCACAGTTTTCCATAACACTTGTCATCACAACGCTCCATGATGCCTGTCATCACAATAATCCATGCCCTTATCATCACAATGCTCCATGACCTTTGTCATCACAATTCTCAATACACTTGTCCTCACAATGCTCCCTGACACTTTTCATCAGAATGCTCCTTGCACACTGTCACGAAAAGTCTCCATGCCTTTTCATCACAATGCCCCATGGCGTTTTCATCAAAATGCTCCATGCCATTGTCAGCAGAATACTCCAAAAGCTTGTCATCAGGATGCTCCATGACCCTTGTCATCACAAATCTCCATGCACTTGTCAGCACAATGCACCCTGACTCTTGTCATCACAATGCTCCAAGCCATTGTCATCACAGTGCACCATTACCTTTGTCAACAGAATCCTCCATGACACTTGGCATCACAATGCTCCATGCCATTGTCATCACAATGGGCCATTACATATGTCATCACAATGCTCCCTGACACCTGTCTTCACAATACTGCATGACCTGGTCATCACAATGCTCCATGCCCTTGTCATCACAATGCACCATTCAAACTCTCATCGCAATAATTCATGAAACTTATTTGACCAGTGTTCCATGCCCTTGTGATCACAATGCTCCATGACCCTTGTCATCACAATGCTCCATGACTCCAGTCATCACAATGCTTCATGACCTTTGTCATCACAATGGTCCATGCCATTGTCATCAACAGTCTCTGTGACCATTTTAACCATAATGCTTCATGAAATTTTCATCTCAATGTTCTTTAACCCTTGTCATCAATATGCTCTCTGCCTTTCTCAGCACAATGCTCCATGACCCTTGTCATCACAATGCTCCAGGCGCTTGTCAGCACAATCCTCCATGACACATGTCATCACTATGCACCATGCGCTTGTCATCACAATGCTCCACCATCTTGTCATCACAGTGCTCCATAAAGATTGTCATCACAATGTTCCATGCACTTCTCATCAAAATGCTCTCTCACCACTGATATCACAATGCTACATCACTATTTGTCACAATACTCCCTCACCCCTGTCATCACAATTTTCCATGACTCCTGTCATCACAATGCTACATGCACTTATCATCACAATGTACGATGACCCATTACATCACAATGTTCCATAACACCTGTCATCAAAATGCTCCATGACCCTTTTCATCAAAATGTTCCATGACCCCTGACATCACAATGTTCCATAACACCTGTCATCAAAATGTTCCATGACACTTTTCATTAAATTGCTCCATGACCCTGTCATCACAATGATCCCTGCCCTTGTCATCAAAATGCACAGCGCCCTTGCCATCAAAATGCTCCCTGACCTTTGTCGTCACAAATATCCATGACCCTTGGCATCACAATGTTCATGTCATTGTCATCACACTGCTCCATGAACGCTCTCATCACATTGCTCCATGCACTTGTCTTCATAAAGCTCCATGACACATGTCATCAGAATGATCCATGGCCTTCTCATCACAATTCTCCATGCCCTTACAATCACAGTGCTCCATTAAACCTGTCATAACAATGCTCCATGACGCCTGCCATCACCATGTTCCATGGCCTTGTCATCACAAGGCTCCATGACCCTTCGCATCACAATGTTCCAAGACACCTGTAATCACAATGCACTATGCCCCTTTTCATCTCAATGATCCAAGAACCCTGTCATCACAATGCACAATGCCCATCATCATGCTTCATGCTATTGTCATCACAATGAAATCAAAATGCTCCGTGACCTCTGTCATAACAATGTTCCAAACCCTTGTGATCACAATATTCCATAACACTTGTCATCACAAAGCCCGATGACGCTCGTCATCACAATTATCCATGGTTTCTCATCAAAATGCTCCATGACTTTTGTCATCACAATCCTCAATACACTTGTCATCAAAATGCTCCCTGACACTTGTTGTCTTTATGCTCGTTGAACCGTATCATGACAAGGCTCCATGCATTTTTCATCACAGTGATCCATGCCCTTTTCATCACAATGCTCCAAGACCCCTGTAATCACAATGCTCCATGCCCTTGTCATCACAAAGCTCAATGACACATGTCATCAGAATGCTCCTTGGCTTTCTGCTCACAATGATCCATGCCCTTGTCATCAAAATGTGCCAAGACCCCTGTAATCACAATGCTCCGTGCCCCTTTTCATTAGTATGCTCCATGAGACTTGTCATCACAAGGCTCCATGGTTTTCTCATCACAATGCTCCAGGACATTTTCATCACAATGCTTCACGACGTTGTCATGAAAATTCTCAGTGGCCCTTATCATCATAATGCTCCAAGCCCTAGTCATCACAATGCTCCATTATATTTGTCATCACAATCCTCCATTACATTTGGCATCACAATACACCCTGCTATTGTCATCGCAATGGACCATGACCTATGTCATCACAATGCTCCCTGGCACCTGTCTTCAAAATACTCCATGACCTTCTCTTCACAATGATCCATACCCTTGTCATCACAAGTACTATGTCCACTGTCATCACAATAATCTATGAAAATTGTCAGACCAATGCTCCATGCCCCTGTCATAACAATGCTCCATGCTACTATCATCACAATGCTCCATGCCCTTGTCATCACAATGCTCCATTACTTGCCATCACAAAGCTTCATAACCCCTGACCCATGTATCACAGTGTTCCGTGCCGTTGTCATCACAATGCTCCATGCCCACTCTCATCACAATAATCCATGAAATATTTCAGACCAATGTTCCATGCCCTTCTCATCAAAATGCTCCATTACACCTGTCATAACAGTGCTTCATGAACCCTGCCATCACAATGATCCAAGGCTTTGTCATCACAAGGCTCCATGACCCTTGTCTTCACAATGCCCCATGATGCTCGTCATCACAATTATCCATGGTCTTCTCATCACAATGTTCCATGATCTTTGTCATCACAATGCTCAATACACTTGTCATCACAATGATCCCTGACACTTGTCGTCAGTATGCACCTTGAACCCTCTCATGACAAGGCTGCATGCATTTTTCATCCCAATGATCCATGCCCTTTTCATAACAATGCTCCAAGACCCCTGTAATCGCAATGATCCATGCCCTTGTCATCACAAAGCTCCATGACGCATGTCATCAGAATGCTCTATGGCCTTCTCATCACCATGATCCATGCCCTTGTCATCACAATGCTCCAATAACCCTATAATCACAATGGTCCATGCCCCTTTTCAACAGAATGCTCCATGAGACTTCTCAACAAAAGTCTCCATGGTCTTCTTATCACAATGCTCCAGGACTTTGTCATCACCATGCTGCATTCCCTTGTCATCGCAATGCTCCATGACCAATATCATCACAATTCTCCATGACCAATGTCATCACAACACTCCATGACACCTGACTGCACAATTATCTGGGACTCTTGTCATCACAATGCTCCATTCCCTACTCATCACAATGCTCAATGACACTTGTCACCACAATGATCATTGCCCTTGTCATCCCAATGCGCCATAACCCCTGTATTCACAATGCTCCATGACGCTTGTCATCACAGTGCTCCATGACACCTGTCATCACAGTGCTCCATGACACCTGTCATCACAATGCTCCATGCCTTTGCAGCAAAATGCTACATGACCTTGTCATTACAATGCTCGATGTCCTTGTCATCAAATTACACCATTACCATTTTCATCACAATCCTCCAAGAACCTTGGGATCACATTGCTTCATTCCCTTGTCATCACAATGCCCCATGCTCCTTGAAATCAAAATGATCCATGACCTCTGTCATAACAATGCTCCAAACCCTTGTGATCACAATATTCCATAACACGTGTCATCACAATGCCCCATGATGATCGACATCACAATTATCCATCGTCTTCTCATCACAATGCTCCATGACCTCTGTCATCACAATTCTCAATACACTTGTCATCACAATGCTCCCTGACACTTGTCGTCAGAATGCTCCTTGAATCCTGTCACGAATAGGCTCCATGCCTTTTCATCACAATGCCCCATGCCGTTTACATCACAATGCTCCATGCCATTGTCATCCAAATACTCCACAAGCTTGTCATCAGAATGTTTCATGACCCTTCACATCACAATTCTCCATGCACTTGTCAGCACAATGCTCTCTGACCCTTGTCATCACAATGCTCCAAGCCATTGTCGTCACAATGCTCCATTACCTTTGTCATCAGAATCCTCCATGACACTTGGCATCACAATGCTCCATGCCATGTTCATCACAATGGGCCATTACATATGTCATCACAATGCTCCCTGACGCCTGTCTTCACAATACTGCATGACGTGGACATCACAATGCTCCATGCCCTTGTTATCACAATGCTCCATGACCCCTGTCACCACAATGCTCCCTCACTCCAGTCATCACAATGCTCCATGACCTTCATCATCACAATGGTCCATTCCCTCATCATCACCAGTCTCTGTGACCTTTTTAACCACAATGCTCCTTGAACATTTGATCACAATGCTCTTGGACCCTTGTCATCAAAATTCTCTATGCCTTTCTCAGCACAATTCTCCATGAACCTTGTCATCACAATGCTCCATGCGCTTGTCAGCACAATGCTCCATGAGACATGTCATCGCAATGCACCATGCGCTTGTCATCACAGTGCTCCACCATCTTGTCATCACAATGCTCCATAGAACTTGTCATCACAATGCTACATGCACTTCTCATCAAAATGTTCTCTCACCACTGCTATCACTATGCTACATCACTATTTGTCACAGTACTCCCTCATCCCAGTCATCACAATATTCCATGACTCCTGTCACCACAATGCTACATGTACTTATCATCACAATGTTCGATGACCCCTGACATCACAATGATCCATAACACCTGTCATCAAAATGCTCCATGACCCTTTTCATCAAAATGCTCCATGACCCCTGACATCACAATGTTCCATAACTCCTGTCATCAAAATGTTCCATGACACATTTCATACAATTGCTCCATGACCCTGTCATCACAATGATCCCTGGCCTTCTCATCACAATGCACCATGCCCTTGTCATCAAAATGCTCCATGACTTGTCATCACAAAGCTCCATGACCCTTGACATCACAGTGCTCCATGTCATTGTCATCACAATGCTCCATGAACCCTCTCATTACATTGCTCAATGCCCTTGTCATCACAAAGCTCTATGACACTTGTCATCACAATGCTCGATGCCCTTCTCATCACAATGCTCCATGCCCTTGTCATTACAATCCTGCATGACCCATGTATCATAGTGTTCCTTACCCTTGTCATCACAATGCTCCATGCCCACTCTCATCACAATAATCCATGAAACATTTCAGACCAATGTTCCATGTCCTTCTCATCACAATGTTCCATTACCTCTGTCATAACAATGCACCGTGACCCCTGCCATCACAATGATCCACGGCCTAGTCATCACAAGGCTCCATGACACTTGTCATCACAATGCTGAAGGCCCCTGTAATCACAATGCTCCATGCCCTTGTCATCACAAAGCTCCATGACGCATGTCATCAGAATGTTCCATGGCCTTCTCATCACAATGCTCCAAGACCCCTGTAAACACAATGCTCAGTGCCCCTTTTCATCTCAATGCTCCATGAACACTGCCATCACAATGCACCATGCCCATCATCATAATGCTTCAGGCTATTGTCATCACAATGTAATCAATATTCTCCATGACCTCTGTCATCATAATGCTCCAAACCCTTGTAATCACAATGTTCCATAACACTTATCATCACAACACCCCATGACGCTCATCATCACAATTATCCATGGCCTTCTCATCATAATGTTCCATGATCTTTGTCATCACAATGCTCAAAACAATTGTTATCAAAATGCTCCCTGACACTTGTCGTCAGTATGCTCCTTGAACCCTGTCATGACAAGGCTCCATGCCTTTTCATCACAATGATCCATGCCCTTTTCATCACAATGCTCCAAGATCCCTGTAATCACAATGCTCCCTGCCCTTGTCATCAAAAAGCTCCATGACGCATGTCATCAGAATGCTTCATGTCCTTCTCATCACAATGCTCCATGTCATTGTCATCACAATGCTCCATGAACCCTCTCATCACATTGCTCCATGCACTTATCTTCACAAAGATCCATGACACGTCATCAGAATGCTCCACGGCCTTCTCATCACAGTGCTCCATGCGCTTGTCCTCACAATGCTCCATTACCACTGTCATAACAATGCTCCATGACCCCTGCAATCATGATATTCCATGGCCTTGTCATCACAAGGCTCCATCACCCTTCTCATCACAATGCTCCAAGAACCCTGTAATCATAGTGCTCTATTCCCCTTTTCATTTCAATGATCCATGATACATGTCATCACAATGCACCATGCCCATCATCATAATGCTTCATGCTATTGTCATCACAATGAAATCAAAATGCTCCATGACCTCTGTCATAGCAATGCTCAAAACGCTTGTGATCACAATATTCCATAACACTTCTCATCACAATGACCCATGACGCTCGTCATCACAATTATCCATGGTCTTCTCATCACAAAGTTCCATGACCTTTGTCATCACAATGCTCAATACTCTTGTCATCAAAATGCTCCCTGACACTTGTTTTTTGTATGCGCCTTGAAACCTGTCATGACAATGCTCCATGCCTTTTTCATCACTATGATCCATGTCCTTTTCATCACAATGCTTCCAAACCCCTGTAATCACAATGCTCCATGCCCTTGTCATCACAAAGCTCAATGACACATGTCATCAGAATGCTCCTTGGCCTTCTGCTCACAATGCTACATGCCCTTGTCATCACAATGTGGCAAGACCCCTGTAATCAAAATGCTCCATGCCCTTTTACATCAGTATGCTCCATGAGACTTGTCATCACAAAGCCTCATGGTTTTCTTATCACAATGCTCCAGGATATTTTCATCACAATTCTTCACGACATTGTCATGAAAATTCTCAATGGTCCTTATCATCATAATGCTCTAAGCCCTAGTCATCACAATGCTCCATTATATTGTTCATCACAATCCTCCATTACATTTGGCATCACATAACTCCCTGCCATTGTCATCGAAATGGACCATGACGTATGTCATCCCAATGCTCCCTGACACCTGTCTTCACAATACTCCATGAGCTTCTCTTCACAATGCTCCATGCCATTGTCATAACCATGCACTATGTCCACTGTCATCACAATAATCTATGAAACTTGTCAGACCAATGCTCCATGCCCCAGTCATAACAATGCTCCATGTCCCTGTCATCACAATGCTCCATGCCCTTGTCATTACAATGCTCTATGATTATTCATCGCAAAGCTCCATGACCCATGACCCATGTATCACAGTGTTCCGTGCCCTTGTCATCACAATGCACCATGCCACTCTGATCACAATACTCCATGAAATATTTCAGACCAATGCTCCATGCCATTCTCATCAAAATGCTCCATTACCCCTGTCATAACAATGCTCCATGACCCCTGCCATCACGTTACACGGCCTTTTCATCACAAGGCTCCATGAAACTTGTCATCACAATGCCCCATGACGCTCGTCATCACGATTATCCATGGCCTTCTCATCACAATGCTCCATGACCTTTGTCATCACAATGCTCAATACACTTGTCATCAAAATGCTCCCTGACACTTGTTGTCTGTATGCTCCTTGAACACTGTCATGACAAGGCTCCATGCCTTTTTCATCACAATGATCCATGCCCTTTTCATCACAATGCTCCAAGACCCATTTTATCACAATGCTCCACGCCCTTGTCATCACAAAGCTCAATGACTCATGCCATGAGAATGCTCCTTGGACTTCTCTTCAAAACGCTCCATGCGCTTGTCATCACAATGTGGCAAGACCCCTGTAATCACAATGCTCCATGACCCTTTTCAAAAGAATGCTCCATGAGACTTCTCATCAAAAGTCTCCATGGTCTTCTCATCACAATGCTCCAGGACTTTGTCATCACCATGCTCCATTCCCTTGTCATCGCAATGCACCATGACCAATACCATCACAATTTTCCATGACCACTGTCATCACAACACTCCATGACACCTGACAACACAATGATCCGAGACTCTTGTCATCACAATGCTCCATTCCCTAGTCATCACAATGCTCCATGACACTTGTCATCACAATGATCCATGCCCTTGTTATCCCAATGCTCCATAACCCCTGTATACACAATGCTCTGTGATGCTTGTCATCACAGTGCTCCATGACAACTGTCATCACAATGCTCCATGCCTTTGTCAGCAAAATGCTACATGACTTTGTCATTACAATGCTCTATGCATTTCTCATCACAATAGTCCATTTCCATTGTCATCACCATCCTCCATGAACTTTGGGATCACATTGCTTCATTCCCTTGTCATCACAATGCTCCATGCTCCTTGAAATCAAAATGATCCATGACCTCTGTCATTACAATGCTCCAAGCCCTTGTGATCACAACGTTCCATAACACTTGTCATCACAACGCTCCATGATGCCTGTCATCACAATACTCCATGCTCTTTTCATCACAATGCTCCATGACCTTTATCATCACAATGCTCAATACACTTGTCATCACAGTGCTCCCTGACACTTGTCGTCAGAATGCTCCTTGAACCCTGTCACGAAAAGGCTCCATGCCTTTTCATCACAATGCCCCATGCCGTTTACTTCACAATGCTCCATTCCATTGTCATCAGAATACTCCACAAGATTGTCATCAGAATATTCCTTGACCCTTGTCATCAGAAATCTCCATGCACTTGTCAGCACAATGCTCCCTGACCCTTGTCATCACAATGCTCCAAGCCAATGTCATCACAATGCTCCATTACCTTTGTCATCAGAATCCTCCATGACACATGGCATCATAATGCTCCATGCCATTGTCATCAAAATGGGCCATTACATATGTCATCACAATGCTCCCTGACACCTGTCTTCACAATACTGCATGACCTGGCCATCACAATGCTCCATGCCCTTGTCATCACAATGTGCCATTCCAACTCTCATCGCAATAATTCTTGAAACTTATTTGACCAATGTTCCATGCCCTTCTGATCACAATGCTCCATGCCCTTGTTGTCACAATGCTCCATGATCCCTGTCATCACAATGCTCCGTGACTACAGTCATCACAATGCTTCATGATATTTGTAATCACAATGGTCCATGCCCTCATCATCAACAGTCTCTGTGACCATTTTAACCACAATGCTTCATGAACTTTTCATCTCAATGCTCTTTGACACTTGTCATCAAAATTCTCTATGCCTTTCTCAGCACAATTCTCCATGACACTTGTCATCACAATGCTCCATGCGCTTGTCAGCACAATGCTCCATGACACATGTCATCACAATGCACCATGCGCTTGTCATCACAGTGCTCCACCATCTTGTCATCACAATGCTCCATAAAACTTGTCATCACAATGCACCATGCACTTCTCATCAAAATGCTCTCTCACCACTGATATCACAATGCTACATCACTATTTGTCACAGTACTCCCTCATCCCTGTCATCACAATGTTCCATGACTCCTGTCACCACAATGCTACATGCACTTATCATCACAATGTTCGATGACCACTGACATCACAATTTTTCATAACCCCTGTCATCAAAATGCTCCATGACACTTTCCATCAAAATGCTCCAAGACCCCTGACATCACAATGTTCCATAAGTCCTGTCATCAAAATGTTCCATGACACATTTCATCCAATTACTCCATGACCCTGTCATCACAATGCTCCCTGGCCTTCTCATCACAATGCACAACGCCCTTGCCATCAAAATGCTCCATGACCTTTGTCATCACAAAGATCCATGACCCTTGGCATCACAATGTTCCATGTCATTGTCATCACAATGCTCCATGAACGCTCTCCTCACATGGCTCCATTCCATTGTCATCACAAAGCTCCATGACACATGTCATCAGAATGCTCCATGGCCTTCTCATTACAATGTTCCATGCCCTTGCCATCACAATGCTCCATTACCACTGTCATAACATTGCTCCATGACCCCTGCCATCACGATATTCCATGGCTTTGTCATCACAACGCTCCATCACCCTTCTCTTCACAATGCTCCAAGAAGCCTGTAATCACAATGCTCTATGCCCCTTTTCATTTCAATGATCCATGAACCCTGTCATCACAATGCACCATGCACATCATCATAATGCTTCATGCTATTGTCATCACAGGGAAATCAAAGTGCTCCATGACCTCTGTCATAGCAATGCTACCAAACCTTGTGAATACAATATTCCATAACACTTGTCATCACAATGCCCCATGACGCTCGTCATCACGATTATCCATGGTCTTCTCATCACAATGTTCCATGACCTTTGTCATCACAATGCTCAATACACTTGTCATCAAAATGCTCCCTGACACTTGTTGTCTGTATTCTGATTGAACACTGTCATGACAAGGCTCCATGCCTTTTTCATCACAATGTTCCATGCCCTTTTCATCACATTGCTCCAAGACCCATGTAATCACAATGCTCCACGCCCTTGTCATCACAAATCTCAATGATGCATGACATGAGGATGCTCCTTGGTCTTCTCCTCAAAATGCTCCATGCTCTTGTCATCACAATGTTCCAAGATCACTGTAATCACAAAGCTCCATGCCCCTTTCCATCAGTATGCTCCATGAGACTTGTCATCACAAGGCTCCATGGTTTTGTCATCACAATGCTCCAGGACATTGTCATCACAATGCTTCACGACCTTGTCATGAAAATTTTCAATGGCCCTTGTCATCATAATGCTCCAAGCCCTAGTCATCACAATGCTCCATTATATTTGTCATCACAATTCTCCATTACATTTGGCATCACAATGCTCCATGCCCTTGTCATCACAATGCACCATGCCTACTGTCATCACAATAATCTATGAAACTTGTCAAACCAATGCTCCATGCCACTGTCATCACAGTGCTCCATGCCCTTGTCATAACAATGCTCCAAGACCCCTGTAATCACAATGCTCCATGCCCCTTTTCAACAGAATGCTCCATGAGACTTCTCATCCAAAGTCTCCATGGTCTTCTCATCACAATGCTCTAGGACTTGTCATCACCATGCTCCATTCCCTTGTCATCGCAATGCTCCATGACCAATATCATCACAATACTCCTTGACCACTGTCATCACAACACTCCATGACACCTGACAACACAATGATCCGGGACTCTTGTCATCACAATGCTCCAAGAACCCTGTAATCACAATGTTCCATGCACTTGTCATCACAAAGCTCAATGACACATGTAATCAGAATGTTCCATGGCCTTTTCATCAAATGCTCCATGCCTTTGTCATCACAATGCACCATGCACTTGTCAGCACAATGCTCACTGACCCTTGTCATCACAGTGCTCCAAGCCATTGTCTTCACAATGCTCCATTACCTTTGTCATCAGAATCCTCCATGAAACTTGGCATCACAATGCTCCATGCCATTGTCATCACAATGGGCCATTACATATATCATCACAGTGCTCCCTGACAACTCTCTTCACAATAGAGCAAGACCTGGTTATCACAATTCTTCACGCCCTTGTCATCACAATGCTCCATGACCCCTGCCATCACAATGTTCCACGGACTTGTCCACACAATGCTCCATGACCCTTGTCATCACAATGCTCTAAGACCCCTGTAATCACCATGCTCCATGCCCTTGTCATCACAAAGCTCCATGACACACGTCATCAGAATGTTCCATGGCCTTCTCATCAAAAAGCTCCATGTCCTTTTCATCCCAATTCACCAAGTCCAATGTCATCACAATAGTCTATGAAACTTGTCAGACCAATGCTCGATGCCCCTGTCATCACAATGCTCAATGCCCTTGTCATCAAAATGCTCCATGACCCCTGTCATCACAATGCTCCGTGACTCCAGTCATCACAATGCTTCATAACGTTTGTCATCCGAACAGTCCATGCCCGCGTCATCACAAGGCTCTGTGACCTTTGTAACCACAATGCTCCATGAACTTTTCATCCCAATGCTCCGTGACCCTTGTCATCACAATGCTCCATGCCTTTGTCAGAACAATGCTCCATGACCCTTGTCATCACAATGTGCCATGCGCTTTTCATCACAATGATCCACAACATTGTCATCGCTATGCTAAATAAACCATGTAATCACAATGCTCCTTGCACTTCTCATCCAAATCTTCTCTCACATGAGATATCACAATGTTCCATCACTAGTCATCAGAATCCTCCCTCAACCCTATTATCACAATGTTCCATGACCCCTCTCAACACAATTCTACATCCCCTTATCATCACAATGTTCCATGACCCATGACATCACAATGTTCCATAACCACTGTCATCAAAATGCTCCATGACACTTTTCATCCCAAAGCTCCATGGCCCTTGGCATCACAATGTTCTATAACTCCTGTCATCAAAATGTTCCATTACATTTTTCATCAAATTTCTGCATGACCCAGTCATCAAAATGCTCCCTGCCTTTCTCATCACAATGCACCACACACTTGGCATCAAAATGCTCCATGACCTTTGTCTTCACAAATCTCCATGACACTTGGCATCACAATGCTCCATGTCATTGTCATCACAATGCTCCATGCACCCTCTCATCACATTGCTCCATGCCCTTGTCTTCACAAAGCTCCATGACACTTGTCATCGCAATGCTCGATGCCCTTCTCAACAAAATGCTTCATGCCCTTGTCATTACAGTCCTGCATGACCCATATATGACAGTGTTCCGTTCCCTTGTCATCAGAATGCTCCATGCCCATTCTCCTCACAATAATCCATGAAATATTTCAGACCAATGGTAAATGCCATTCTCATCACAATGCTCCATTACTTCTGTCATAACATTGGTCCATGACCATTGCCAACACAATATTCCACGGCCTTGTCATCACAAGGCTCGATGACACTTTTCATCACAATGCTCCAAGACCCCTGTAATCACAATGCTCCATGCCCTTGTCAGCACAAAGCTCCTTGACACATGACATCAAAAAGTTCCATGGCCTTCTCATCACAATGCTCCATGCACTTGTCATGACAATGGTCCAAGACCCCTGTAATCACAATGCTCCATGCTACTTTTCATCTCAATGCACCTTGAAGCCTGTCATCAAAATGCACCATGCCCATCATCATAATGCTTCAGGCTATTGACATCACAATGAAATCAAAATTATCCATGACCACTGTCATCATAATGCTCCAAACCCTTGTGATCACAATGTTTTATAACACTAATCATCACAACACCCTCTGACGCTCATCATCACAATTATCCATGGTCTTCTCATCACAATGCTCCATGACCTTTGTCATCACAATTCTCAATACACTTGTCATCACAATGCTCCCTGACACTTGCCGTCAGTATGCTCCTTGAACCCTATCATTACAAGACTCCATGCCTTTTCATCACAATGATGCATGCCCGATTCATCACAGTGCTCCCAGACCACTAATCAAAATGCTCCATGCCCTTCTCCTCACAATGCTCCATGCTTTTGTCATCACAATGCTCCAAGACCCCAGTAATCACAATGCTCCATGCCCCTTTTCATCAGAATGCTCCATGAGAGTTGTCATCACAAGTCTCCATGGTCTTATCATCACAATGCTCCAGAATCTTGTCATTAACATGCTCCATTCCCTTGTCGTCACAATGCTCCATGACCACTGTCATCACAATACTCCATGAATATTTTCAGCCCAATGCTCCTTGAAATTCTCATCACAATGCTCCATGACAAATATCATCAAAATGCTCCATGACCACTCTCATCACAACACTCCATGACACCTGACAACACAATGATCTGGGACACTTGTCATCACAATGCTCCATTCCCTACTCATCACAATGCTCCATGACCCATGTCATCACAATACTCCATGAACACTTTCAGCCCAATGATCCATGACGCTTGTCATCACAATCATGCATGCCCTTGTCATCCCAATGCTCCATGACCCCTGTATTCACAATGCTCCGTGACGCTTGTCATAACAGTACTCCATGACACCTGTCATCACAATGCTCCATGCCTTTGTCAGCAAAATGCTACATGACCTTTTCATTACAATGCTCTATGCGCTTGTCATCACAATAATCCATTACCATTGTCATCACAATCCTCCATGAAACTTGGGATCCCATTGCTTCATGCCCTTGTCATCACAATGCTCCATGATCCTTGAAATCAAAATGATCCATTACCTCTGTCATCACAATGCTCCAAACCCTTGTGATCACAATGTTCCATAACACTTGTCATCACAACGCTCCATGATGCCTGCCATCACAACACTCCATGCCCTTTTCATCACAATGCTCCATGACCTTTGTCATCAGAATTCTCAATACACTTGTCATCACAATGCTCCCTGACACTTGTCGTCAGAATGCTCCTTGAACACTGTCACAAAAAGATTCCATGCGTTTTTCATCACAAAGCCCCATGCCATTTTCATCAAAATGCTCCATGCCAATGTAATCAAAATACTCCACAAGCTTGTCATCAGAATGCTTCATGACCCTTGTCATCACATTTCTCCATGCACTTGTCAGCACAATGCTCCCTGACCCTTGTCATCACAATGCTCCTAGCCATTGTCATCACAATGCTCCATTACCTTTGTCATCAGAATCCTCCATGACACTTGGCCTCACAATGCTCCATGCCATTGTCATCACAATGGGCCATTACATATGTCATCACAGTGCTCCTTGACAACTTTCTTCACAATACAGCAAGACCTGTTCATCACATTGCTCCATGCCCTTGTCATCACAATGCGCCATTCCAACTGTCATCGCAATACTCCATGAAACTTATTAGACAAATGCTCCATGCCCCTGTCATCACAATGCTCCATGCCCTTGTTATCACCATGTTCCATGACCCCTGTCATCACAATGCTCTGTGACACAAGTCATCACAATTCTCCATGACCTTTGTCATCACAATGGTCCATGCCCTCATCATCAACACTCTCTGTGACCTTTTTAAGCACAATGCTCCATGAACATTTCATCACAATGCTCTTTGACCCTTGTCATCACAATGCTCTATGCCTTTCTCAGGACAATGCTCCATGCCCTTGTCATAACATTGCTCCATGAGCCCTGTCATCACAATGCTCCGTGACTCCAGTAATCACAATTCTTCAAAACATTTGTCATCACAATGGTTGATGCTCGCGTCATCAAAATGCTCTGTTACCTTTGTAACCACAATGTTCCATGAACTTTTCATCACAATGCTCCGAGACCCTTGTCATCAAAATGCTCCATGCCTTTGTCAGAAAAATGCTCCTTGACCCTTGTCATCATAATGCTCCAAAATCCCTGTAATCACAATGCTCCATGCCCTTGTCATCACAAAGCACGATGACACATGTCATCAGAATGTTCCATGGCCTTCTCATCAAAATGCTCCCAGACCCCTGTAATCACAATGCTCAATGCCCCCTTTTCAAATCACTGGTCCATTAACCCTGTCATCACAATGCATCATGCCCATCATCATAATGCTTCCAGGTATTGCCAGCACAATGAAATCAAAATTCTCCATGACCTCTGTCATCACAATGCTCCATGTCCCCTGTCATCACAATACTCCATGAACATTTTCAGCCCACTGCTCCATGACACTTGTCATCACAATGATCCATGCCCTTGTCATCCCAATTCTCCATGACCCCTGTATTCACAATGCTCTGTGACGCTTGTCATTACTGTGCTCCATGACACCTGTCATCACAATGCTTCATGCCTTTGTCAGCAAAATGCTACATGACCTTGTCATTACAATGCTCTATGTGCTTGTCATCACAATACTCCATTACCATTGTCATCACAATCCTTCTTGAACCTTTTGATCACATTGCTTTATGCCTTTGTCATCACAATGCTCCATGCTCCTTGAAATCAAAATGATCCATGACTTCTGTCATCACAATGCTCCAAAACCTTGTGATCACAATGTTCCATAACACGTGTCATCACAACGCTCCATGATGCCTGTCATCACAATACTCCATGCCCTTTTCATCAAAATGCTCCATGACCTTTGTCATCACAATGCTCAATACACTTGTCATCACAATGCTCCCTGACACTTGTCGTCAGACTGCTCCTTGAAACCTGTCACAAAAGGCTCCATGCCTTTTTCATCACTATGCCCCATGCCATTTTCATAACAATGCTCCATGCCATTTTCATCAAAATACTCCAAAAGCTTGTCATCAGAATGCTCCATGACCCTTGTCATCACAATTCTCCATGCACTTGTCAGCACAATGCTCCCTGACCCTTGTCATCACAAAGCTCTAAGACATTGTCATCACAATGCTCTATTACATTTATCATCAGAATCCTCCATGACACTTGGCATCACAATGCTCCATGCCATTGTCATCACAATGGGTCATTCCATATGTATTCACAGTGCTCCCTGAGACCTCTCTTCACAATACTGCAAGAGCTGGTCATCACAATGCTCCATGCCCTTGTCATCACAATGCGCCATTCCAACTGTCATCAAAATACTCCATGGAACTTATTAGAACAATACTGCATGCCCTTCTCATCACAATTCTCCATGCCCTTGTTATCACAATGTTCCATGACCCCTGTCATCACAATGCTCCGTGACTCCAGTCATCACAATGGTCCATGACCTTTGTCATCACAATGGTCCATGCCGTCATCATCAACAGTCTCTGTGACCAACTTAACCACAATGTTCCATGAACATTTCATCATAATGCTCTTTGACCCTTGTCATCACAATGCTCTATGCCTTTCTTATCACAGTGCTCCATGCCCTTCTCATCACAATGCTCCATGACCCCTGTCATCACAATGCTCCGTGACTCCAGTCATCACAATTCTTCATAACATTTGTCATCACAATGGTCAAGGCCCGCGTCATCACAAGGCTGTGTTACCTTTGTAACCACAATGCTCCATGAAATTTTCATCACAATGCTCCATGACTCCTTTCATCACAATGCTCCATGCCTTTGTCAGAAAAATGCTCCATGACCCTTGTCATCACAATGGGTCACGCGCATTTCATCCCAACGGTCCAGAAATTTGTCATCGCAATGCTCCATAAAACTTGTAATCAAAATGCTCCATGCAATTCTCATCACAATGCTCCATTACACCTGTCATAACAATGCTCCATGACCTCTGCCATCACAATGTTCCACGGCCTTGTCATCACAAGGCTCCATGACACTTTTAATCACAATGCTCCAAGACCCCTGTAATCAAAATGCTCCTTGCCCTTGTCATCACAAAGCTCCATGACACATGTCATCAGAATATTCCATGGCCTTCTCATCAAAATGCTCCATGCCCTTGTCATCACAATGCTCCCAGACCCCTGTAATCACAGTGCTCCATGCCCCTTTTCCTATCAATGGTCCATGAACCCTGACATCACAGTGCATCATGCCCATTATCATAATGCTTCTGGCTATTGTCAGCACAATGAAATCAAAATTCTCTATGACCTCTGTCATCACAATGCTCCATGACCCAAAGCATCACAATACTCCATGAACATTTTCATCACAATGCTCCATGACCCTTGTCATCACAATGATCCATGCCCTTCTCATCCCAATGCTCCATGACCCCTGTATTCACAATGCTCCGTGACAATTGTCATCAGAGTTCTCCATGACACCTTTCATCACAATGCTCCATGACTTTGTCAGCAAAATGCAACATGACCTTGTCATTACAATGCTCTATGTGCTTGTCATCACAATACTCCATTACCATTGTCATCACAATCCTCCATGAATCTTTGGATCACATTGCTTCATGCCTTTGTCATCACAATGCTCCATGCTCCCTGAAATCAAAATGATCCATGACCTCTGTCATCACGATGCTCCAAAACCTTGTGATCACAGTGTTCCATAACACTTGTCATCACAACGCTCCATGATGCCTGTCATCACAATAATCCATGGCCTTTTCATCACAATGCACCATGACCTTTGTCATCAAAATTTTCAATACACTTGTCATCACAATGCTCCCTGACACTTGTCTTCACAATGCTCCTTGAACCCTGTCACCAAAGGCTCCATGACATTTTCATCACAAGGCCCCATGCCGTTTTCATCAAACTGATCGATGTCATGGTCATCAAAATACTCCACAAGTTTGTCATCAGAATGTTCCATGACCCTTGTCATCATAATTCTCCATGCACTTGCCAGCAAAATGCTCCCTGACCCTTGTCATCACAATGCTCCTAGCCATTGTCATCTCAATGCTCCATTACCTTTGTCATCGCAATCCTCCATGACACTTGGCATCACAATGCTCCATGCCATTGTCATCACAATGGGCCATTTCATATGTCATCACAATGCTCCCTGACACCTGTCTTCACAATACTGCATGACCTGGCCATCACAATGCTCCATGCCCTTGTCATCACAATGCTCCATGCCCTTCTTATCACAATGCTCCATGACCCCTGTCATCAAAATGTTCCGTGACTACAATCATCAAAATGCTTCATGACCTTTGTCATCACAATGGTCCATGCCCTCATCATCAACAGTCTCTGTGACATTTTTAACCACAATGCTCCATGAACTTTTCATCACAATGCTCTTTCGCCCTTGTCATCGCAATGCTCTATGCCTTTCTCAGCACAATGCTCCATGACCATTGTCATCACAATGCTCCATGTGCTTGTCAGCACAATGCTCCATGACACATGTCATCACAATGCTCCATGCACTTGTCATCTCAGTGCTCCACAATCTTGTCATCACAATGCTCCATAAACCTTTTCATCACAATGCTCCATGCGCTTCTCATCACAATGCTCTCTCACAACTGATATCACAATGTTACATCACTATTCGTCACAATACTCCCTCACCCCTGTCATCACAATGTTCCATGACTCCTGTCATCACAATGCTACATGCATTATCATCACAATGTTCGATGACCACTGACATCACAATGTTACATAACCCCTGTCATTAAAAGATCCATTACCATTTTCATCAAAATGCTCCATAACCCGTGACATCACAGTGTTCCATAACCCCTGTCATCAATATATTCCATGACCTTTTTCATCAAATTGCTCCATGACCATGTCATCACAATGCTTCCTGCCCTTCTCATCACAATGCAAAACGCCCTTGTCATCAAAATGCACCATGACCTTTGTCATCACAAAGATCTATGAACCTTGGCATAACAATGCTCCAAGTCATTGTCATCACAATGCACCATGAACGCTCTCATCACATTGCTTCATGCCCTTGTCATCACATAGCTCCATGACACATGTCATCAGAATGCTCCATGGCGTTCTCATCACAGTTTTCCTTTCCCATGCCATCACAATGCTCCATTACCCCTGTCCTAACAATGCTCCATGACCCCTGCAATCACAAGGTTCCACGGCCTTGTCATCACAAGTCTCCATGACACTTGTCTCCAAAATGATCCAAGACCCCTGTAATCACAATGATCCATGCCCCTTTTCAACACAATGCTCCATGAACCCTCTCATCACAATGCCTCATGCCCATCTTCATAATGCTTCATGCTATTGTCAGCACAATTAAATCAAAATTCTTCATGACTTCTGTCATAACAATGATCCAAACACTTGTGATCACATTATTCCATAACACTTGTCATCACAATGCCCCATGACGCTCGTCACCACAATTATCCATGGTCTTCTCATCACAATGCTCCATGACCTTTCTCATCACAATGCTCAATACACTTGTCATCACAATGCTCCCTGACACTTGTCGTCAGTATGCTCCTTGAACCCTGTCATGACAAAGCTCCATGCCTTTTTCATCACAATGATCCATGGCATTTTCATCACAATGCTCCTAGAACCCTGTAATCACATTGTTCCATGCCCTTGTCATCACAAAGCTCAATGACGCATATCTTCAGAATGCTCCTTCGACTTCTCCTCACAATGCTCCATACCCATGTCATCACAATGTTCAAAGACCCCTGTAATAACAATGGTCCATGCCCCTTTTCATCAGTATGCTCCAAGAGATTTGACATCACAGTGCTCCATGGTTTTCTCATCACAATGCTCCAGGACCTTATCATCACAATGTTTCACGACATTGTCCTGAAAATTCTCAATGGCCCTTGTCATCATAATGCTCCAAGCCCTAGTCCTCACAATGCTCCATTATATTTGTCATCACAATCCTCCATTACATTTGTCATCACAATGCTCCCTGCCTTTGTCATCGCAATGGACCATGACATATGTCATCACAATGATCCCTGACACATATCTTCACAATACTCCATTACCTTCTCATCACAATGATCCATGCCCTTGTCATCACAATGCACCATGTCCCCTGTCATCACAATAATCTATGAAACATGTAAGACCAATGAACCATGTCCCTGTCATCAAAAGGCTCCGTGCCCTTGTCATCACAATGCTCCATGCCCTTGTCATCACAATGTGCCATTCTAACTGTCATCACAATAATCCATGAAATTTATTAGACCAATGTTCCATGCCCTTGTCATCACAATGCTCCATGCCCTTGTTATCACAATGCTCCATGACCCCTGTCATCACAATGCTCCGTGACTCCAATCATCACTATGCTTCATGACGTTTGTCATCACAATGGTCCATGCCCTGGTCATCAACAGTCTCTGTGACCTTTTTAACCACAATGCTCCATGAACTTTTCATCACAATGCTCTTTGACCCTTGTCATCACAATGCTCCATACGCTTGGCAGCATAATGCTCCATGACACATGTCATCACAATGCACCATGTGCTTGTCATCACAGTGCTCCACAATCTTGTAATCACAATGCTCTATAAAATTTGTCATCACAATGCTCCATGCACTTCTCATCAAAATGCTCTCTCACCACTGATATCACAATGCTACATCACTATTTGTCACAATACTCCGTCACTCCTGTCATCACAATGTTACATGCACTTATCATCACAATGTTCGATGACCCCTGACATCACAATGTTCCATAACACCTGTCATCAAAATGTTCCATGACACTTTTCATCAAATTGCTCAAAGACCCTGTCATCAGAATGTTCCCTGCCTTTCTCATCACAATGCACAACGCCCTTGCCATCAAAATGCTCCATACCCTTTGTCATCACAAAGATCCATGACCATTGGCATCACAATGCTCCATGTCATTGTCATCACAATGCTCCATGCACGCTCTCATCACATTGCTCCATGCCCTTGTCTTCAAAAGCTCCATGACACATGTCATCAGAATGCACCATGGCCTTCTCATCACAATGATCCATGCACTTGCCATCACAATGCTCCATTACAACTGTCATAACAATTCTCCATGACCCCTGCCATCACGATGTTCCATGGACTTGTCATCACAAAGCTCCATGACCCTTCTCATCACAATGCTCCAAGAACCCTGTAATCACAATGATCTATGCCCCTTTTCATCTCAATGATCCATGAACCCTGTCATCACAATGAACCATGCCCATCATCATAATGCTTCATGCTATTGTCATCACAATGAAATCAAATTGCTCCATGACCTCTGTCATAACAATGCTCCAAACCCTTGTGATCACAATATTCCATAACACTTGTCATCACAATGCCCCATGACGCTCGTCATCACAATTATCAATGGTCTTCTCATCACAATGCTCCATGACAATTGTCATCACAATGCTCAATACACTTGTCATCAAAATGCTCCCTGACACTTGTTGTCTGTATGCTCCCTGAACCATGTCATGACAAGGCTCCATGCCTATTTCATCACAATGATCCATGCCATTTTCATCACAATGCTCCAAGACCCATGTAATCACGATGCTCCATGTCCTTGTCATCACAAAGCTCGATGACGCATGCCATCAGAATGCTCCTTGGTCTTCTCCTCACAATGCTCCATGCCCTTGTCATCACAATGTTCCAAGACCCTTTTCATCAGTATGCTCCATGAGACTTGTCATCACAAGGCTCCATGGATTTGTCATCACAATGCTCAAGGAACTTGTCATCACAATGCTTCACGACCTTGTCATGAAAATTCTCAATGGCCATTGTCATCATAATGCTCCAAGCCATAGTCATCACGATGCTCCATTATATTTGTCATCACAATTCTCCATTTCATTTGGCATCACAATACTCCCTGCCATTGTCATCGCAATGGACCATGACATATGTCATCACAATGCTCCCTGACACCAGTCTTCACAATACACCATGACCTTCTCTAAACAATGATCCATGCCCTTGTCATCACAATGCACCATGTCCACTGTCATCACAATAATCTATGAATATTGTCACACAAATGCTCCATGTTCCTGTCATCGCAATGCTCCATGCCCTTGTCATCACAAAGCTCCATGACTTGTCATCACAATCCTCCATGACCCATGACACATGTATCACAGTGTTCCATGCCCTAGTCATCACAATGCTCCAAAACCCCTGTAAACACAATGCTCCATGCCCCTTTTCATCAGAATGCTTCATGAGACTTGTCATGACAAGTCTCCATAGACTTCTCATCACAATACTCCTGGACCTTGTCATCACCATGCTCCATTCCCTTCTCATCACAATGCTCCATGACCCCTGTCATCACAATAATCCATGAATATTTTCAGCCCAATGCTCCAAGCCCTATTCATCACAATGTTCCATGGCCAATATCATCACAATGCTCCATGACCACTTTCCTCACAACAGTCCATGACAACCGACAACACAATGATCCGCCACTCTGGTCATCACAATGCTCCATTCCATAGTCATCACAATGCTCCATGACACCTGTCATCACAACACTCCATGAACATTATCAGCCCAGTGCTCCATGACCCTTGTCATCACAATGATCCATGCCCTTGTCATCCCAATGCTCCATAACCCCGGAAGTCACAATGGTCCGTGACGCTTGTCAACAGAGTGCTCCATGACACATGTCATCACAATGCTCCATGCCTTTGTCAGCAAAATGCTACATGACCTTTCCATTACAATGCTCTATGTGCTTGTCATCAAAATACTCCATTTCCATTGTCATCACAATCCTCCATGAACCTTGGGATCACATTGCTTCATGCCCTTGTCGTCACAATGCTCCCTGCTCCTTGAAATCAAATGATCCATGACCTCTGTCATCACAATTCTCCAAACCCTTGTGATCACAATGTTCCATAACACTTGTCATCACAACGCTCCATGATGCCTGTCATCACAATACTCCATGCTCTTTTCATCACAATGCTCCATGACCTTTGTCATCACAATTCTCAATACACTTGTCATCACAAGGCTCCCTGACACTTGTCATCAGTATGCTCCTTGAACCCTGTCAGGAAAAGGCTCCATGCCTTTTTCATCACAATGCCCCATGCCGATTTCATCACAATGCTCCATGACATTGTCATCAAAATACTCCACAAGCTTGTCATCAGAATGCTCCATGACCCTTGTCATCACATTTCTCCATGCACTTGTCAGCACAATGCTCCCTGACCCTTGTCATCACAATGCTCCCAGCCATTGTCATCAAAATGCTCCATTACCTTTGCCATCAGAATCCTCCATGACACTTGGCATCCCAATGCTCCATGCCATTGTCATCACAATGGGCCATTACATATGTCATCACAATGCTCCCTGACACCTGTCTTCACAATACTGCATGACCTGGCCATCACAATGCTCCATGCCCTTGTCATCACAATGCGCCATTCCAACTGTCATCGCAATAATCCATGAAACTTATTAGACCAATGCTCCTTGCCCTGGTCATCACAATGCTCCATGCCCTTGTTATCACAATGCTCCATGACCCCTGCCATCACAATGCTCTGTGACTCCAGTCATCACAATGCTTCATGACCTTTGTCACCACAATGGGCCATGCCCTCGTCATCTTCACTCTCTGTGAGCTTTTTAACCAAAATGATCCATTAACTTTTCATCACAATGCTCTTTGACCCTTGTCATCACAATGCTCTATGCCTTTCTCAGCACAATGCTCCATGACCCTTGTCATCACAATGCTCCATGCGCTTGTCAGCACAATGCTCCATGACACATGTCATCACAATGCTCCATGACCCCTGTCATCACAATGCTCCGTGACTCCAGTCATCACAATGCTTCATAACGTGTTTCATCACAATGATCCATGCCTGTGTCATCACAAGGTTATGTGACCTTTGTAACCACAATGCTCCATGAACATTTCATCACAATTCACAGTGACCCTTGTCATCACAAAGCTCCATGTCTTTGTGAGAACAATGCTCCATGACCATTGTCTTCACAATGTGCCACACGCATTTCATGACATCGGTCCACAACCTTGTCATTGCAATGCTCCATAAACCTTGTAATCACAATGCTCCATGCACTTCTCATCAAAATGCTCTCTCACCAGAGATATCACAGTGTTCCATCACTAGTCATCACAATACTCCCTCACCCCTGTAATCACAATGTTCCATGACACGGTCATCACACTGCTACATCCCCTTATCATCAGAATGTTCCATGACCCCTGACATCACAATGTTCCATAAACCCTGTCATCAAAATGCTCCATGATCCTTTTCATCCCAAAGCTCCAAGACCCCTGACATCACAATGTTCTATAACACCTGCCATCAAAATATTCCATTACACTTTTCATCAAATTGCTGCATGGCCCGGTCATCAAAATGCTCCCTGCACTTCTCATCACAATGCACCATGCCCTTGTCATCAAAATGCTCCATGACTTGTCATCACAAATCTCCATGACACTTGGCATCACAATGCTCGATGCCCTTCTCATCGCAATGCTCCATGCCCTTGTCATTACAATCCTGCATGACCCATGTATCATAGTGTTCCGTACCCTTGTCATCACAATGCTCCATGCCCACTCTCCTCACAATAATCCATCAAACATTTCAGACCAATGTTCCATGCCCTTCTCATCACAATGCTCCATTACCTCTGTCATAACAATGCACCATGACCCCTGCCATCACAATGTTCCACGGCCTAGTCCTCACAAGGTTCCATGACACTTGTCATCACAATGCTGAAGGCCCCTGTAATCACAATGCTCCTTGCCCTTGTCATCACAAAGCTCCATGACGCATGTCATCAGAAAGTTCCATGGCCTTCTCATCACAGTGCTCCATGCCCTTGTCATCACAATGCTCCAAGACCTTTGTAAACACAATGCTCCATGCCCCTTTTCATCTCAATGCTCCATGAACCCTGCCATCACAATGCACCATGCCCATCATCATAATGCTTCAGGCTATTGTCATCACAATGAAATCAATATTCTCCATGACCTCTGTCATCATAATGCTCCAAACACTTGTGATCACAATGTTCCATAACACTTATCATCACAACACCCCATGACGCTCATCATCACATTTATCCATGGTCTTCTCTTCACAATGTACCATGATCTTTGTCATCACAATGCTCAATACACTTGTCATCACAATGCTCCCTGACACTTGTCGTCCATATGCTCCTTGAACCCTGTCATGACAAGTCTCCATGCCTTTTCATCACAATGATCCATGCCCTTTTCATCACAATGCTCCAAGATCCCTGTAATCACAATGATCCATGCCCTTGTCATCAAAAAGCTCCATGACGCATGTCATCAGAATGCTTCATGTCCTTCTCATCATAATGCTCCATGCCCTTGTCATCACAATGCTCTAAGACCCCTGAAATCACAATGCTCCATCCCCCTTTTCATCAGAATGCTCCATGAGACTTGTCATCACAAGTCTCCATGGCCTTCTCCTCACAATGCTCCAGGACCTTGTCATCACCATGCTCCATTCCCTAGTCATCACAATGCTCCTTGACCCCTGTCATCACAATAGTCCATGAACATTTTCAGCCCAGTGCTCCACGACCTACTCATCACAATGCTCCGTGGCCAATATCTTCACAATGCTCCATGACCACTGTTATCACAACACTCCATGACAACTGACAACAAAATGATCCGGGACTCTTGTCATCACAATGCTCCATTCCCTAGTCATCACAATGCTCCATGATCCCTGTCATCACAACACTCCATAAACATTTTCAGCCCAGTGCTCCATGACCCTTGTCATCACAATGATCCATGCCCTTGTAATCCCAATGCTCCATGACCCCAGTATTCACAATGCTCCGTGACGCTTGTCATCACAGTGCTCCATGACACATGTCATCACAATGCTCCATGCCTTTGTCAGCAAAAGGCTACATGACTTTTCCATTACAATGCTCTATGCGCTTGTCATCAAAATACTCCATTTCCATTGTCATCACAATCCTCCATGAACCTTGGGATCACATTGCTTCATGCCCTTGTCATCACAATGCTCCCTGCTCCTTGAAATCAAAATGATCCATGACCTCTGTCATCACAATACTCCAAACCCTTGTGATCACAATGTTCCATAACACTTGTCATCACAACGCTCCATGATGCCTGTCATCACAATAATACATGCCCTTTTCATCACAATGCTACATGAACTTTGTCATCAAAATTTTCAATACACTTGTCATCACAATGCTCCCTGACACTTGTCATCAGAATGCTCCTTGAAACCTGTCACGAAAAGGCTCCATGCCTTTTTCATCACAATGCCCCATGCCGTTTTCATCAAAATGATCCATGCCATTGTCATCAAAATACTCCACAAGCTTGTCATCAGAATGCTCCATGACACTTGTCATTACAATTCTCCATGCACTTGTCAGCACAATGCTCGCTGACCCTTGTCATCACAATGCTCCAAGCCATTGTCATCACAATCCTCCATTACTTTTGTCATCAGAATCCTCCATGACACTTGGCATCACAATGCTCCATGCCATTGTCATCAAAATGGGCCATTACATATGTCATCACAATGCTCCCTGACACCTGTCTTCACAATAGTGCATGGCCTGGTCATCACAATGCTCCATGCCGTTGTCATCACAGTGTGCCATTCTAACTGTCATCACAATAATCCATGAAACTTATTAGACCAATGTTCCATGCCCTTGTCATCACAATGCTCCATGCCCTTGATATCACAATGCTCCATGACCCCTGTCATCACCATGCTCGGTGACTCCAATCATCACAATGCTTCATGACCTTTGTCATCACAATGGTCCATGGCCTGGTCATCAACAGTCTCTGTGACATTTTTAACCACAATGCTCCATGAACTTTTCATCACAATTCTCTTTGACCATTGTCATCACAATGCTCCATGTGCTTGGCAGCACAATGCTCCATGACACATGTCATCACAATGCACCATGTGCTGGTCATCACAGTGCTCCACAATCTTGTCATCACAATGCTCCATAAAATTTGTCATCACAATGCTCCATGCACTTCTCATCAAAATGCTCTCTCACCACTGATATCACAATGTTACATCACTATTTGTCACAATACTCCGTCACTCCTGTCATCACAATGCTACATGCACTTATCATCACAATGTTCAATGACCCCTGACATCACAATGTTCCATAACACCTGTCATCAAAATGTTCCATGACACTTTTCATCAAATTGCTCAAAGACCCTATCATCAGAATGTTCCCTGCCTTTCTCATCACAATGCACAACACCCTTGCCATCAAAATGCTCCATGACATTTGTCATCACAAAGATCCATGACCCATGGCATCACAGTGCTCCATGTCATTGTCATCACAATGCTCCATGCACGCTCTCATCACATTGCTCCATGCCCTTGTCTTCACAAAGCTCCATGACACATGTCATCAGAATGCTCCATGGCCTTCTCATCACAATGATCCATGCCCTTGCCATCACAATGCTCCATCACCACTGTCATAACAATTCTCCATGACACCTGCCATCACGATGTTCCATGGCCTTGTCATCACAAAGCTCCATGACCCTTCTCATCACAATGCTCCAAGAACCGTGTAATCACAATGCTCTATGCCCCTTTTCATCTCAATGATCCATGAACCCTGTCATCAAAATGAACCATGCCCATCATCATAATGCTTCATGCTATTGTCATCACAATGAAATCAAATTGCTCCATGACCTCTGTCATAACAATGCTCCAAACCCTTGGGATCACAATATTCCATAACACTTGTCATCACAATGCCCCATGATGCTCGTCATCACAATTATCAATGGTCTTCTCATCACAATGCTCCATGACCATTGTCATCACAATGCTCAATACACTTGTCATCAAAATGCTCCCTGACACTTGTTGTCTGTATGCTCCTTGAACCCTGTCATGACAAGGCTCCATGCCTATTTCATCACAATGATCCATGCCATTTTCATCACAATGCTCCAAGACCCATGTAATCACAATGCTCCATGCCCTTGTCATCACAAAGCTCGATGATGCATGACATCAGAATGCGCCTTGGTCTTCTCCTCACAATGATCCATGCCCTTGTCATCACAATGTTCCAAGACCCTTTTCATCAGTATGCTCCATGAGACTTGTCATCACAAGGCTCCATGGTTTTGTCAGCACAATGCTCAAGGAAATTGTCATCACAATGCTTCACGACCTTGTCATGAAAATTCTCAATGGCCATTGTCATCATAATGCTCCAAGCCATAGTCATCACAATGCTCCATTATATTTGTCATCACAATTCTCCATTTCATTTGGCATCACAATACTCCCTGCCATTGTCATCGCAATGGACCATGACATATGTCATCACAATGCTCCCTGACACCGGTCTTCACAATAAACCATGAACTTCTCTACACAATGATCCATGCCCTTGTCATCACAATGCACCATGTCCACTGTCATCACATTAATCTATGAATCTTGTCAGACAAATGCTCCAAGCTCCTGTCATCACAATGCTCCATGCCCTTGTCATCACAATGCTCCATGACTTGTCATCACAATCCTCCATGACCCATGACACATGTATCACAGTGTTTCATGCCCTAGTCATCACAATGCTCCAAGACCCCTGTAATCACAATGCTCCATGCCCCTTTTCATCAGAATGGTCCATGAGACTTGTCATGACAAGTCTCCATGGTCTTCTCATCACAATGCTCCTGGACCTTGTCATCACCATGCTCCATTCCCTTCTCATCACAATGCTCCATGACTCCTGTCATCACAATAATCCATGAATATTTTCAGCCCAATGCTCCAAGACCTATTCATCACAATGATCAATGGCCAATATCATCACAATGCTCCATGACCACTGTCCTCACAACACTGCATGACAACAGACAACACAATGATCCGCGACTCTTGTCATCACAATGCTACATTCCATAGTCATCACAATGCTCCATGACACCTGTCATCAAAACACTCCATGAACATTTTTAGCCCAATGCTCCATGACTCTTGTCATCACAATGATCCATGCCCTTGTCATCCCAATGCTCCATGACCCCAGTATTCACAATGCTCCGTGACGCTTGTCAACACAGTGCTCCATGACACGTCATCACAATGCTCCATGCCTTTGTCAGCAAAATGCTACATGACTTTGTCATTACAATGCTCTATGCGCTTGTCATCACAATACTCCATTTCCATTTTCATCACAATCCTGCATGAAACTTGGGATCACATTGCTTCATGCCCTCCTCCTCACAATGCTCCATGCTCCTTGAAATCAAAATGATCCATGACCTCTGTCTTCACAATGCTCCAAACCCTTGTGATCACAATGTTCCATAACACGTGTCATCACAACGCTCCATGATGCCTGTCATCAAAATACTCCATGCTCTTTTCATCACAATGCTCCATGACCTTTGTCATCACAAGGATCCCTGACACTTGTCATCAGTATGCTCCTTGAACCCTGTCAGGAAACGTCTCCATGCCTTTTCATCACAATGCCCCATGCCGTTTTCATCAGAATGCTCCATGCCATTGTCATCAAAATACTCCACAAGCTTGTCATCAGAATGCTCCATGACCCTTGTCATCACATTTCTCCATGCACTTGTCAGCACAATGCTCCCTGACTCTTGTCATCACAATGCTGCAAGCCATTGTCATCACAATGCTTCATTACCTTTGCCATCAGAATGATCCATGACACCTGGCATCCCAATGCTCCATGCCATTGTCATCACAATGGGCCATTACATATGTCATCACAATGCTCCCTGACACCTGACTTCAGAATACTGCATGGCCTGGTCATCACAATGCTCCATGCCGTTGTCATCACTATGCGCCATTCTAACTGTCATCACAATAATCCATGAAACATATTAGACCAATGTTCCATGCCCTTGTCATCACAATGCTCCATGCCATTGTTATAGCAATGCTCCATGACCCCTGTTATCACAATGCTCCGTGACTCCAATCATCACAATGCTTCATGACCTTTGTCATCACAATGGTCCATGCCCTGGTCATCAACAGTCTCTGTGACATTTTTAACCACAATGCTCCATGAACTTTTCATCACAGTGCTCTTTGACCCTTGTCATCACAATGCTCCATGCGCTTGGCAGCACAATGTTCCATGACACATGTCATCACAATGCACCATGTGCTTGTCAGCACAGTGCTCCACAATCTTGTCATCACAATGCTCCATAAAATTTGTCATCACAATGCTCCATGCACTTCTCATCAAAATGCTCTCTCACCACTGATATCACAATGCTACATCACTATTTGTCACAATACTCCGTCACTCCTGTCATCACAATGTTACATGCACTTATCATCACAATGTTCGATGAACCCAGACATCACAATGTTCCATAACACCTGTCATCAAAATGTTCCATGACACTTTTCATCAAATTGCTCAAAGACCCTGTCATCAGAATGTTCCCTGCCTTTCTCATCACAATGCACAACGCCCTTGCCATCAAAATGCTCCATGACACATGGCATCACAATGCTCCATGTCATTGTCATCACAATGCTCCATGCACGCTCTCATCACATTGCTCCATGCCCTTGTCTTCACAAAGCTCCATGACACATGTCATAAGAATGCTCCATGGCCTTCTCATCACAATGATCCATGCCCTTGCCATCACAATGCTCCATTACCACTGTCATAACAATGCTCCATGACCCCTGCCATCACGATGTTCCATGGCTTGTCATTACAAAGCTCCATGACCCTTCTCATCACAATGCTCCAAGAACCCTGTAATCACAATGCTCTATGCCACTTTTCATCTCAATGATCCATGAACCCTGTCATCACAATGCACCATGCCCATCATCATAATGCTTCATGCTATTGTCATCACAATGAAATCAAATTGCTCCATGACCTCTGTCATAACAATGCTCCAAACCCTTGTGATCACAATATTCCATAACACTTGTCATCACAATGCCCCATGATGCTCGTCATCACAATTATCAATGGTCTTCTCATCACAAAGCTCCATGACCATTGTCATCACAATACTCAATACACTTGTCATCAAAATGCTCCCTGACACTTGTTGTCTGTATGCTCCTTTAACCCTTTCATGACAAGGCTCCATGCCTATTTCATCACAATGATCCATGCCATTTTCATCACAATGCTCCAAAACCCGTGTAATCACAATGCTCCATGCCCTTGTCATCACAAAGCTCGATGACGCATGCCATCAGAATGCGCCTTGGTCTTCTCCTCACAATGCTCCATGCCCTTGTCATCACAATGTTCCAAGACCCTTTTCATCAGTATGCTCCATGAGACATGTCATCACAAGGCTCCATGCTTTTGTCAGCACAATGCTCAAGGAAATTGTTATCACAATGCTTCACGACCTTGTCATGAAAATTCTCAATGGCCATTGTCATCATAGTGCTCCAAGCCATAGTCATCACGATGCTCCATTATATTTGTCATCACAATTCTCCATTTCATTTGGCATCACAATACTCCCTGCCATTGTCATCGCAATGGACCATGACATATGTCATCACAATGCTCCCTGACACCTGTCTTCACAATACACCATGACCTTCTCTACACAATGATCCATGCCCTTGTCATCACAATGCACCATGTCCACTGTCATCACAATAATCTATGAATCTTGTCAGACAAATGCTCCATGCTCCAGTCATCACAATGCTCCATGCCCTTGTCATCACAATGCTGCATGACTTGTCATCACAATCCTCAATGACCCATGACACATGTATCACAGTGTATCATGCCCTAGTCATCACAATGCTCCAAGACCCCTGTAATCACTATGCTCCATGCCCCTTTTCATCAGAATGGTCCATGAGACTTGTCATGACAAGTCTCCATGGTCTTCTCATCACAATGCTACTGGACCTTGTCATCACCATGCTCCATTCCCTTCTCATCACAATGCTCCATGACTCCTGTCATCACAATAATCCATGAATATTTTCAGCCCAATGCTCCAAGACCTATTCATCACAATGCTCCATGGCGAATATCATCACAATGCTCCATGACCACTGTCCTCACAACACTCCATGACACCCGACAACACAATGATCCGTGACTATTTTCATCACAATGCTCCATTCCATAGTCATCACAATGCTCCATGACACCTATCATCACAACACTCCATGAACATTATCAGTGCAGTGCTCCATGAACCTTGTCATCACAATGATCCATGCCCTTGTCATCCCAATGCTCCATGACCCCTGTATTCACAATGCTCCATGACGCTTGTCATCACAGTGCTCCATGACACATGTCATCACAGTGCTCCATGCCTTTGTCAGCAAAATGCTACATGACTTTGTCATTACAATGCTCTATGCGCTTGTCATCACAATACTCCATTTCCATTGTCATCACAATCCTCCATGAAACTTGGGATCACATTGCTTCTTGCCCTCCTCCTCACAATGCTCCATGCTCCTCGAAATCAAAATGATCCATGACCTCTGTCATCACAATTCTCCAAAACCTTGTGATCACAATGTTCCATAACACTTATCATCACAACACCCCATGACGCTCATCATCACAATTATCCATGGTCTTCTCTTCACAATGCTTCATGATCTTTGTCATCACAATGCTCAATACACTTGTCAGCACAATGCTCCCTGACACTTGTCGTCAGTATGCTCCTTGAACCCTCTCATGACAAGGCTCCATGCCTTTGTCATCACAATAATCCATGCCCTTTTCATCACAGTGCTCCAAGATCCCTGTAATCACAATGATCCATGCCCTTGTCATCACAAAGCTCCATGACGCATGTCATCAGAATGCTTCATGGCCTTCTCATCATAATGCTCCATGCCCTTGTCATCACAATGCTCCAAGACCCCTGTAATCACAATGCTCGATGCCCCTTTTCATCAGAATGCTCCATGAGACTTCTCATCACAATTCTCCATGGTCTTCTCCTCACAATGCTCCAGGACCTTGTCATCACCATGCTCCATTCCCTTCTCATCACAATGCTCCATGACCCCTGTCATCACAATAGTCCATGAACATTTTCAGCACAATGCTCCACGACCTACTCATCACAATGCTCCATGGCCAATATCTTCACAATGCTCCATTACCACTGTTATCACAATACTCCATGACAAGTGACAGCAAATGATCTGGGACTCTTGTCATCACAATGCTCCATTCCCTAGTCATCACAATGCTCCATGACCCCTGCCATCACAACACTCCATGAACATTTTCAGCGCAGTGCTCCATGACCCTTGTCATCACAATGATCCATGCCCTTGTCATCCAAATGCTCCATGACCCGTGTATTCACAATGCTCCGTGACGCTTGTCATCACAGTGCTCCATGACACATGTCATCACAATGCTCCATGCCTTTGTCAGCAAAATGCTACATGACCTTTCCATTACAATGCTCTATGCGCTTGTCATCAAAATACTCCATTTCCATTGTCATCAAAATCCTCCATGAACCTTGGGATCACATTGCTTCATGCCCTTGTCATCACAATGTTCCCTGCTCATTGAAATCAAAATGATCCATGACCTCTGTCATCACAATACTCCAAACCATTGTGATCACAATGTTCCATAACACTTGTCATCACAACGCTCCATGATGCCTGTCATCACAATACTCCATGCCCTTTTCATCACAATGCTCCATGACATTTGTCATCACAATTTTCAATAAACTTGTCATCACAATGCTCCATGACACTTGTCATCAGAATGCTCCTTGAACCCTGTCACGAAAAGGCTCCATGCATTTTTCATCACAATGCCCCATGTCGTTTTCATCAAAATGATCCATGCCATTGTCATCAAAATACTCCACAAGCTTGTCATCAGAATGCTCCATGACACTTGTCATTACAATTCTCCACGCACTTGTCAGAACAATGCTCCCTGACCCTTGTCATCACAATGCTCCAAGCCATTGTCATCACAATGCTCCATTACTTTTGTCATCAGAATCCTCCATGACACTTGGCATCACAATGCTCCATGCCATTGTCATCACAATGGCCCATTACATATGTCATCACAATGCTCCCTGACACCTGTCTTCACAATACTGCATGGCCTGGTCATCACAATGCTCCATGCCGTTGTCATCACTATGCGCCATTCTAACTGTCATCACAATAATCCATGAAACTTATTAGCCCAATGTTCCATGCCCTTGTCTTCACAATACTCCATGACCCCTGTCATCACAATGCTCCGTGACTCCAATCATCACAATGCTTCATGACCTTTGTCATCACAATGGTCCATGCCCTGGTCATCAACACTCTCTGTGACCTTTTTAAACACAATGCTCCATGAACTTTTCATCACAATGCTCTTTGACCCTTGTCATCACAATGCTCCATGCGCTTGGCAGCACAATGCTCCATGACACATGTCATCACAATGCACCATGTGCTTGTCAGCACAGTGCTCCACAATCTTGTCATCACAATGCTCCATAAAATTTGTCATCACAATGCTCCATGCACTTCTCATCAAAATGCTCTCTCACCACTGATATCACAATGCTATATCACTATTTGTCACAATACTCCATCACTCCTGTCATCACAATGCTACATGCACTTATCATCACAATGTTCGATGAACCCAGACATCACAATGTTCCATAACACCTGTCATCAAAATGTTCCATGACACTTTTCATCAAATTGCTCCATGACCCTGTCATCAGAATGTTCCCTGCCTTTCTCATCACAATGCACAACGCCCTTGCCATCAAAATGCTCCATGACTTTTGTCATCACAAAGATCCATGACCCTTGGCATCACAATGCTCCATGTCATTGTCATCACAATGCTCCATGCACGCTCTCATCACATTGCTCCATGCCCTTGTCTTCACAAAGCTCTATGACACATGTCATCATAATGCTCCATGGCCTTCTCATCACAATGATCTATGCCCTTGCCATCACAATGCTCCATTACCACTGTCATAACAATGCTCCATGACCCCTGCCATCACGATGTTCCATGGACTTGTCATCAAAAAGCTCCAAGACCCTTCTCATCACAATGCTCCAAGAACCTTGTAATCGCAATGCTCTATGCCCCTTTTCATCTCAATGATCCATGAACCTTGTCATCACAATGCACCATGCCCATCATCATAATGCTTCATGCTATTGTCATCACAATGAAATCAAATTGCTCCATGACCCCAGTCATCACAATGCTCCGTGACTCCAGTCAACACAATGCTTCATAAGATTTGTCATCACAATTGTCCATGCCCGCGTCATCACAAGGCTCTGTGACTTTTGTAACCACAATGCTCCATGAACTTTTCATCACAGTGCTCCGTGACACTTGTCATCACAATGCTCCATGCCTTTGTCAGAAAAATGCTCCATGACCCTTGTCATCACAATGTGCCATGCGCTTTTCATCACAACGGTCCACATATTTGTCATAGCAATGCTCCATAAACCCTGTAATCACAATGCTCTATGCCCCTTTTCATCTCAATGAACCATGAACCCTGTCATCACAATGCACATTGCCCATCATCATAATGCTTCATGCTATTGCCATCACAATGAATTCAAAATGCTCCATGATCTCTGTCATAACAATGCTCCAAACCCTTGGGATCATAATATTCCATAACACTTGTCATCACAGTGCCCCATGACACTCGTCATCACAATTATCCATGGTCTTCGCATCACAATGCTCCATGACATTTGTCATCACAATGCTCAATACACTTGTCATCAAAATGCTCCCTGACACTTGTTTTCTCTATGCTCCTTGAACCCTGTCATGACAAGGCTCCATGCCTTTTTCATCAAAATGATCCATTCCATTTTCATCACAATGCTCCAAGACCCCTTTAAACACAATGCTCCATGCGCTGGTCTTCACAAAGCTCAATGAAACATGTCTTCAGATTGCTCCTTGGCCTTCTCGTCACAATGATCCATGCCCAAGTCATCACAATGTTCCAAGACCCCTGTAATCACAATGGTCCATGCCCCTTTTCATGAGTATGCTCCATGAGATTTGTCCTCACAAGTCTCTATGGATTTCTCATCACAATGCTCCAGGACATTGTCATCACAATGCTTCACGACCTTGCAATGAAAATTCTCAATGGCCCTTGTCATCATAATGCTCCAAGCCCTAGTCATCACAATGCTCCATTTTATTTGTCATCAAAATCCTCCATTACATTTGGCATCACAATTCTCCCTGCCATTGTCATTGCAATGGACCATGACATATGTCATCACAATGCTCCATGACACCTGTCTTCACAATACTCCACGACCTTCTCATCACAATGATCCGTGCCCTTGTCATCACAATGCACCATGTCCACTGTCATCACAATAATCTATGAAATTTGTCAGACCAATAGTCCATGCTCCTGTCACCACAATGCTCCATGCCCTTGTCATCACAATGCTCCATGACCCATGTCATCACAATGCTCCATGCCCTTGTCATCAAAATGCTCCATGACCCCTGTCATCACAATGCTCCGTGACTCCAGTCATCACAATGCTTCATAACATTTGTCATCACAGTGGTCCATGCCCACATCAGCAAAAGGCTCTGTGACCTTTATAACCACAATGCTCCATGAACTTTTCATCACAATGCTCCGTGACCTTTGTCATCAACATGCTCCATGACTTTGTCAGAAAAATGCTCCTTCACCCTTGTCATCACAATGTGCTACGCGCTTTTCATCACAACGGTCCACAAATTTGTCATGGTAATGCTCCATAAACCTTGTAATCACAATGCTCCATGCCCTTCTCATCACAATGCTCCATTACCCCTGTCATAACAATGCTCCATGACCCCTGTTATCACAATATTCCACGGCCTTTTCATCACAAGGCTCCATGACACTTGTCATCACAATGCTCCAAGACACCTGTAATCACAATGCTCCATGTCCTTGTCATCACAAAGCTCCATGACACATGCCATCAGAATGTTCCATGTCCTTCTCATCAAAATGCTCCATGCCCTTGTCATCACAGTGCTCCAAGACCCCTGTAAACACAATGCTCCATGCCCCTTTTCATCTCATTGCTCCATGAACCCTGTCATCACAATGCACCATGCCCATCATCATAATGCTTCTGGCTATTGTCAGCACAATGAAATCAAAATTCTCCATGACCTTTGTCATCACAATACTCCATGAATATTTTAAGCCCAATGCTCCATGACCCTTGTCATCACAATGATCCATGCCCTTGTCATCGCAATGCTCCATGACCCCTGTATTCACAAAGCTCCATGACGCTTGGCATCACAGTGCTCCATGACGCATATCATCACAATGCTCCATGAATTTGTCAGCAAAATGCTACATGACCTTGTCATCACAATGCTCCATTTGCTTGTCATCACAATACTCCATTACCATTGTCATCACAATCCTCCATGAACCTTGGGATCACATTGCTTCATGCCATTGTAATTACAATGTTCCATGCTCCTTGAAATCAAAATGATCCGTGACTTCTGTCATCACAATGCTCCAAACGCTTGTGATCAAAATGTTCCATAATACTTGTCACCACAACGCTCCATGATGCCTGACATCACAATACTCCATGCACTTTTCATCACAATGCTCCATGACATTTGTCATCACAATTCTCAATGCAATTGTCATCACAATGCTCCCTGACAATTGTCATCAGAATGCTCCTTGAACCCTGTCACGAAAAGGCTCCATGCCTTTTTCATCACAAGGCCCCATGCCGTTTTGATCACAATGCTCCACGCCACTGTCATCAAAATATTCCACAAGCTTGTCATGAGAATGCTCCATGACCCTTGGCATCACAATTCTCCATGCACTTGTCAGCACATTGCTCCCTGACATTTGTGATAACAATGCTCCAAGCCATTGCCATCACAATGATCTATTACCTTTATCATCAGAATCCTCCATGACATTTGGTATCACAATGCTCCATGCCATTGTCATCAAAATGGGCCATTACATATGTCATCACAATGCTCCCTGACACCTGTCTTCACAATACTGCATGACCTGGTCATCACAATGCTCCATGCCCTTGTCATCACAATGCGCCATTCCAACTGTCATCACAATAATCCATGAAACTTATTACACTAATGCTCCATGCCCTTGTCATCACAATGCTCCATGCCCTTGTTATCACAATGCTCCATGACCCCTGTCATCACAATGCTCCGTGACTCCAGTTATCACAATGCTTCATGACCTTTGTCACCACAATGGTCCATGCCCTCGTCATCAACAGTCTCTGTGTTCTTTTTAACCACAATGCTACATGAACTTTTCATCAAAATGCTCTTTGACCCTTGTCATCACAATGCTCCGTGCACTTCTCATCAAAATGCTCTGTCACCAATGATATCACAATGTTACATCACTATTCGTCCCAATATTCCCTCACCCCTGTCATCAAAATGTGCCATGACTCCTGTCATCACAATGCTACATGCACTTATCATCACAATGTTCGATGACCCCTGGCATCACAATGTTCCATAACCCCTATCATCAAAATGTTCCATGACCCATTTCATCAAATTGCTCCATGACCCTGTCATCAAAATGCTCCATGTCATTGTCATCACAGTGCTCCATGAAGGTTCTCATTATATTGCTCCATGTCCTTGTCTTCACAAACCTCCATGACACATGTTATCAGAATGCTGCATGGCTTTCTCATCACAATGCTCCATGCCCTTGCCATCACAATGCTCCATTACCCCTGTCATAACAATGCTCCATGAACCCAGATATCACGATGTTCCATGGCCTTGTTATCACAAGGCTCCATGACCCTTCTCATCACAATGCTCCAAGACACCTGTAATCACAATGCTCCATGTCCTTGTCATCACAAAGCTCCATGACACATGCCATCAGAATGTTCCATGTCCTTCTCATCAAAATGCTCCATGCCCTTGTCATCACAGTGCTCCAAGACCCCTGTAAACACAATGCTCCATGCCCCTTTTCATCTCATTGCTCCATGAACCCTGTCATCACAATGCACCATGCCCATCATCATAATGCTTCTGGCTATTGTCAGCACAATGAAATCAAAATTCTCCATGACCTTTGTCATCACAATACTCCATGAATATTTTAAGCCCAATGCTCCATGACCCTTGTCATCACAATGATCCATGCCCTTGTCATCGCAATGCTCCATGACCCCTGTATTCACAAAGCTCCATGACGCTTGTCATCACAGTGCTCCATGACACCTGTCATCAAAATGCTCCATTCCCTTGTCATCCCAATGCTCCATGACCCCTGTATTCACAATGCTCTGTGACGCTTGTCACCACAGTGCTCCATGACACCTGTCATCACAATGTTCCATGCCTTTGTCAGCAAAATGCTACATGACTTTGTCATTACCATGCTCTATGTGCTTGTCATCACAATACTCCATTACCATTGTCATCACAATCCTCCATGAATCTTGGGATCACATTGCTACATGCCCTTGTCATTACAATGCTCCATGCTCCTTGAAATCAAAATGATCCATGACCTCTGTCATCACAATGCTCCAAAACCTTGTGATCAAAATGTTCCATAACACTTGTCATCCCAACGCTCCATGATGCCTGTCATCACAATACCCCATGCACTTTTCATCACAATGTTCCACGACCTTTGTCATCACAATTCTCAATACACTTGTCATCACAATGCTCCCTGACACTTGTCGTCAGAATGCTCCTTGAACCCTCTCACGAAAAGGCTCCATGCCTTTTTCAACACAATGCCCCATGCCGTTTTCATCACAATACTCTACGCCACTGTCAGCAAAAAATTCCACAGGCTTATCATGAGAATATTCCATGACACTTGTCATCAAATTCTCCATCCACTTGTCAGGACAATGCTCCCTGACACTTGTCATCTCAATGCTCCAAGCCACTGTCATCACAATGCACCATTACATTTGTCATCAGAATCCTACATGACACCTGGCATCACAATGCTCCATGTCATTGTCATCACAATGGGCCATTACATATGTCATCACAATGCTCCCTGACACCTCTCTTCACAATACTTCATGACCTGGTCATCACAATGCTCCATGCCCTTGTCACCACAATGCACCATTCCAACAGTCATCGCAATAATCCATGAAACTTATTAGACCAATGCTCCATGCCCTTGTCATCACAATGCTCCATGACCCTTGTCATCACAATGCCCATGAACTTTTCATCACAATGTTCTTTGATCCTTGTCATCACAATTCTCTATGCCTTTCTCAGCACAATGCTCCGTGACCCTTGTCATCACAATGCTCCATGCGCTTGTCAGCACGATGCTCCATGACACATGTCATCATAATGCACCATGCGCTTGTCATCACAGTGCTCCACAAGCTTGTCATCAGAATGCCCCATAAACCTTGTCATCACAATGCTCCATGCACTTCTCATCAAAATGTTCTCTCACCACCGATATCACAATGTTACATCACTATTCGTCACAATACTCACTCACCCCTGTTATCACAATGATCCATGACTCCTGTCATCACAATGCTACATGCAATTATCATCACAATGTTCGATGACCCCTGACATCACAATGCTCCATAACCACTGTCATCAAAATGCTCCATGACCCTTTTCATCATAATGCTCCATGACACCTGACATCAAAATGTTCCATAACCCCTCTCATCAAAATGTTCCATGACCCTTTTCAACAAATTGCTCCATGACCCTGTCATCACAATGCTCCCTGCCCTTCTCATCACAGTGCACAACGCTCTTGTCATCAAAATGCTCCATGACCTTTGTCATCACAAAGATCCATGACCCTTGGCATCACAATGCTCCATGCCCTTGTCCTCACAAAGCTCCTTGACACATGTCATCAGAATGCTCCATGGCATTCTCATCACAATGCTCCATGCCCTTGCCGTCACAATGCTCCATTACACCTGTCATAAAAATGCTCCATGACCCCTGCCATCACGATGTTCCGTGGCCTTGTCATCACAAGGCTCCATGACCCTTCTGATCACAATGCTCCAAGACCCCTGTAATCACAATGCTCCATGCCCATTTTTCATCTCAATGATCCATGAACCGTTTCATCACAATGCACCATGCCCATCATCATAATGCTTCATGCTATTGTCATCACAATGAAATCAAAATGCTCCATGACCTCAGTCATAACAATGCTCCAAACCCTTGTGATCACAATATTCCATAACACTTGTCATCACAGTGCCCCATGACACTCGTCATCACAATTATCCAAGGTCTTCTCATCACAGTGCTCCATGACCATTGTCATCACAATGCTCAATACACTTGTCATCAAAATGTTCCCTGACACTTGTTGACTGTATGCTCCTTGAACCCTCTCATGACAAGGCTCCATGCCTTTTTCATCACAATGATCCATGCCCTTTTCTTCACAATGCTCGAAGACCCCTTTAAACACAATGCTCCATGCCCTTGTCATCAAAAAGCTCAATGACACATGTCTTCAGAATGCTCCTTGGCCTTCTACTCACAATGCTCCATGCCCATGTCATCACAATGTTCCAAGACCCCTGTAATCACAGTGGTCCATGCCCCTTTTCATCAGTATGCTACATGAGATTTGTCATCACAAGTCTCTGTGGATTTCTCATCACAATGCTCCAGGAACTTGTCATCACAATGCTTCTCGACCTTGTTCTGCACATTCTCAATGGCCCTTGCCATCATAATGCTCCAAGCCCTAGTCATCACGATGCTCCATTATATATGTCATCAAAATCCTCCATTACATTTGGCATCACAATGCGCCCTGCCATTGTCATTGCAATGGACCATGACATATGTCATCACAATGCTCCCTGACACCTGTGTTTACAATACTCCATGACCTTCTCATCACAATGCTTCATGATCCCTATCATCACAATGCTCCATGACCACTGTCATCACAACGCTCCATGACCCCTGACCACACAGTGATCCGGGACTCTTGTCATCACAATGCTCCATTCCCTAGTCATCACAATGCTCCATGAACATTTTCAGCCCAATGCTCCATGACACTTGTCATCACAATGAGCCATGCCCTTGTCATCCCAATGATCCATGACCCCTATAATCACAATGATCCGTGATGCTTCTCATCACAGTGCTCTATGACCCTTATCATCACAATGCTCCATGCTTGTGTCAGCAAAATGCTACATGACCTTGTCATCAAAATGCTCCATTTGCTTGTCATCACAATCCTCCCTTACCATTGTCATCAAAATCCTCCATGAACCTTGGGATCACATTGATTCATGCCCTTGTCATCCCAATGCTCCATGCTCCTTGAAAACAAAATTATCCATGACTTCTATCATCACAATGCTCCAAACCCTTGTGACCCCAATGTTCCATAACACTTGTCATCACAATGCTCTGACCAGTAGCCTGTGCTTTCTTTAATTAGGTCCCTGAATTAATGTACAAACAGCACCATGTGTCACAGCCCTGCCCGTGCAACTCCCAGACAGTCCAGGGTCAGTGGTGATCCAGGACCATGACGTCCACTGAGTCAACGGCCTTTAGAAGTAGCCAGCAGTCCAGCCGGTCATATTGGCCACCATCACCGTGGTGTCTGTAGGGTTTTCTATGGTGAAAGCGTGATATACGTTTCCCCCGCCAAGCTTATTAGCTCCCCTCTGGGTGCAGTAAGTCCTGCAAGCAGTAGTCTGCTCTTTCGGGGCACAGTCTTCTTGTTTTCTGAGAGAAACTCCAGGTCAAGTGATGGTCACACGAGTCATCTTGGGGACACGTTGCCCCCATTTGTCTCTCTGGAGGTTGGAGTTGGAGGGCCTCCTCACTCGAGGTCAGTGTGTCCACAGAGCGACCCCTGCAACTTCAGGATATGATGGGTGGTTAGGATCACCACGTGGGGTCCTATTCCCTTAGGTGGGAGCTGGCCTTGTGGGCTGCTGATTTCCAGCTTTTTAGATACCCCAGTATCCTGGCCTGATGAGTCGGTGGGCAAAGCCCTTGGTGACCATAGTTTATCATACCTGAAGGGCATTCTTGTGTTGCTCCATTTCAAGTGGTCCCAGTTTTTGCACTAAGGCTCCAAGGGCGATTAAACTTTGACCGGGTATGTAAAGGTCAAAGGGTTTAGCTAAATTAGCGAGTTCCTGGGCAAGGATCTGAATTGACTGCTCTTTCCATTCTTGAAAGGCTGCTTCTGGATTCTATTCAAAATGATCATAAATTTTTCGTGTCAGTGTTTCAGGTAGAGGCCCAGCTATTAGACAGTAGTTAGGGATCCAGATGCAGAAAACCTTGGCCTCCCCAGGAACCCCTAAGCTGTCTTCTAGTTTTAGAAGAGGTAAGGCTGCAAATGGCTTCTTCCCAATCCTGGGATGCGTTTCTCCAAATATCTGTGAGGATGAAGCCCAGGCATGTCACCTGAGCCTGGGATATTTGAGCCTTTTTCTTGGACACCTTCTATCCTTTCTTGGCTAGGTAGTTCAGAGGCGTCTTTAGTAGGCCTGGCGATCAGAATGTCATCTGCACATTGAAGGAGGGTTCCCTTTTACAGAGGTAGAACGTTTAGGTCTTTAGAGGACATTACCCCAATGATGGTGTGGGGATTTTTGAACCATTGGGGCAGGACGGCCCAGCATTATTGGTTTTGTTGCATGTTGTGTCCTGCCACTCACAAGCCAAAAATTCTTGTGACTCTGAGATGAATGGAATACAGAAGAAGGCATCATTGAAGTGTAATACAGAATGCCATGGCCTGGTGGATGGTAGAATGAGCAGCAGGGTGTAGGAAATAGGAGCTACTGGATGTATATCCTTGGTGGCTTCACTGACTGTCCTGATATCCTTTACCAGGTCTCCAGCAGCCCATGGGGCTCTCGTGGTCAGGCCAATCCCAGGATATGGAGCTCACCTGGGCTGCATCCCGCACCCCACAGCCCACGGGGCTCTTGTGTTCAAGTCCCTCCCAGAGTATGGAGCTCACCTCTGGAGCTACCCAGCAGCCCATGGGGCTCTCATAGTCTGGCCCTTCCCAGGATATGGAACTCCCCTGGGCAGGTACCCCAGCAGGGCTGGACACACAGGAACTGTGCACATAGCCCACCTTGCAGAGAATCCCCAGCTCACCTGTCGCTCACAGCTGACACAGAACACCTCCGAGCAGGACTTGAACTAACAAACAGCAGCTCTGACAGGTCTGTGACCCTGGCTATCACTCCGTGCAGCCTCTCTCTGCCTGGTCTTCCAGACACTTCCACTGCAGCCAGGGCACCAGGCCTCTGTCTCCACCCACCATCACTCCTCTCCCTGACTCCTGGGTTCCTCTCATTAGGATAGGGTCTTCTTGAAGTTGTTTTCCACTCATGGACCAGATAAAATGATAAGAAAACAAGCCGCAGCTGCAGCCCCTTGTCTATCCTGACTCTCAAGAGCCCACACCTGTTCCTTGGGACTGACCCATTTAGCAAGGTTCATTTCCTGCAACTGTGAGCCCCTGAGGGGTAAGGATTGGTTGATTTGGGCAGCCTGACACTGCCTGCCAGCCCCCCCACAGGTGTGCCTGGGTTGAGGTCAATATAAACACCTCTCCAGTCAGCAAGAGCCCCTGTAGCTGTGCCTGACGCCATATTCTCTGCCCCGTCAGCAGTTTCGGGGCTGTGGTGGTGGGAGGGAGTGAGGGGCCGTGGCTTTGTGTGTGGCCCAGTGAAAGTGGGGCTCTGCTGGACTCTCTGCAGGAGTTGCCAGGCTGCCACCTGCTAAAGAAGAGGATGTGTCACCCATACCTGCCACTGGAATTTCTCCCCAGGCAGAGGTGAGGAAGTAAAAAAGCAGTGGGGGCTGTGGCAGGAGGGGTATCTCAGGCAGGGAAATGGAAAGCTTCCAGAAGAGCATCTGGGTCCAGGACCATCCTGGCTGGCCTGCAGGCACCAAGTCGGCCTGCGTGCTCTCGCTAGTGTGGCTCCACAGCCCTTCCTGTAGGCTTGCAAGTGCTTGTACATATTCAGGTGTTTTACCTGGAAAGGGTGGGAAGAGTTCAGCTGCAGCAGGACTGGGGCTCAGCTCACATTTACTCACAGACGCCTCGACACAGTCCCCCAGCTTTGCAATGAGGATGCTCCTTGTGGGGGGGAGCGCTGCTGAGTGCATGGGAGACGATTTCCCACCTCTGACCAACTTAAGAATTTTTTACCACTGGATCAAGTGCCCTGATACGATTTTCCTCTGTATAACTGGTGAGTTCTGTTTTTTTTTTTTTTCTTTTTTTTTTTTTGGTTCAAGTTAGATTTTATTTATTCATCTTTTTTTTTTTTAATTTGGAGATATAAACATGGAAATAATGCATTAATATAAAGACGTCTATGTGAAGGGAAAAACTATTTTTGTGTTTTATTTTATTAAATGTTATTTATTTATTTTTAATTTTTTTAAATTTATTTCTTTTATACAGCAGGTTCTTATTGGATATGTATTTTATACATATAAGTGTGCACATGTGAATCCCAGTCTCCCAATTCATTCCACCACCACCCTCACATGGCGTTCCCTCCTTGGTGTCCATATGTTTGTTCTCTACATCTGTCTCTATCTCTGCCTTGCAAACTGGTTCATCTGTACCATTTTTCTAGGTTCCACATATATGCATTAATATACAATATTTGTTTTTCTCTTTCTGACTTACTTCACTCTGTATGACAGTCTCTAGATCCATCAAGGTCTCTACAAATGACCCAATTTCATTCCTATGTATGGCTGAGTAATATTCCGTTGTAAATATGTACCACATCTTTATCCATTCGTCTGTCTGTGGGCACTTAGGTTCCTTTCATTACCTGGCTATTGTAAATAGTGCTGCAGTGAACATTGTGGTGAATGTGTCTTTTTGATTTATGGTTTTCTCTGGGTATATGCCCAGTAGTGGGATTGCTGGATTATATGGTAATTCTATTTTTAGTTTCTTAAGGAACCTCCATACTGTTCTCCATAGAGACTGTATCGATTTACATTCCCACCAATAGTGGAAGAAGGTTCCTTTTCTCCACACCCTCTCCAACATTTGTTGTTTGTAGATTTTCTGATGATGCCCATTCTAACAGGTGTGACGTGATACCTCATTGTAGTTTCGATTTCCATTTCTCTAATAATTAGTGATGTTGAGCAGATTTTCATGTGCGTACTGGCCATCTCTATGTCTTCTTGGAAGAAATGTCTATTTAGATCTTCCATTTTTGTATTGGGTTGTTTGTTTTATTAATATTGAGCTGCATGAGCTGTTTATATATATTGGAGATTAATCATTTGTCCATTGATTCGTTTGCAAATATTTTCTGCCATTCTCAGGGTTGTCTTTTCGTCTTGTTTTTAGTTTCCCTTGCTTTGCAAAAGCTTTTACATTTCATTAGTCCGATCTGTTTAGTTTTCTTTTTTATTTCATTACTATAGGAGGTGGATGAAAAAATATCTTGCTGTGATTTACGTCAGAGTATCCTTCGTAAGTTTTCCTCTCAGAGTTTTATACTGTCTGCTCTTACATTAAGGTCTCTAATCCATTTTGAATATATTTTTATGTATGGTGTTGGGGAGTGTTCTAATTTCATTCTTTTACATGTAGCTGTCCATATTTCCCAGCACCAATGATTGAAGAGACTGTCTTATCTCCATTGTATAGTCTTGCCTCCTTTCTCATAGATTAGTTGACCATAGGTGTGTAGGTTTATCCTTGGGCTTTCTTTTTTTTTTTTGCACGTTTATTGGAGTATAATTGCTTTACGATCGAGTGTTCGTTTCTGCTGTATAACAAAGTGAATCAGCTATACATATACAAATATCACCAGATCCCCTCCCTCATGCATCTCCCTCCTGAACTCCATAACCCACCCCTTTGTGTGGTCACAAAGCACCGAGCTGATCTCCCTCTTCTATGTGGCTGATTCTCAGTAGCTATCAGTGTTACATTTGGTAATGTATTTATGTCCATGCCACTCTCTCACTTCGTTCCAGCTTACCCATCCCCCTTCCGGTGTCCTCAAGTCCTTTCACTTTGTCTGTGTCCTTAATCCTGTTCTGCCACTAGGTTCTTCAAAATCTTTTTTTTTCTTCATTAGATTCCATATATCTCTGTTAACATACAGTATTTGTTTTTCCCTTTCTGACTTACTTCACTGTGTAGGACAGATTCTAAGTCCATCCACCTCAGTACAAATAACTCAGTTTTGCTTCTTTTCATGTTTGAGTAATATTTGATTGTACATATGTGCCAGATCTTCTTTATCCATTCATCTGTCGATGGACACTTAGGTTGCTTCCATGTCCTGTCTAAGGCAAATAGAGCTGCAATGAACATTTTTGTACATAACTCTTTTTGAATTATGGTTTTCACAAGGCAAATGCCCAGTAGTTGGATTGTTGTGTCGTATGGTACTTCTATTGTTAGTTATTTAAAGGAACCTCCGTACTGTTCTCCCTAGTGCTCATATCAATTTACATTCCCACCCACAGTGCAAATGTGTTCCCTTTTCTCTAATAAAGGCCTCTCCAGCATTTGTTGTTTTGTACATTTTTGATGATTGCCACTCTGATTGCTGTGAGGTGATACCTCACGGTAGTTTTGATTTGCATTACTCTAATGATTAGTGATGTTCAGCATCCTTTCATGTGTTTCTTGGTAATCTGTATATCTTCTTTGGATAAATGTCTATTAGGTCTTCTGCCCGTTTTTGGATTGGATTGTTTGTTTTTGTGATATTGAGCTACATGCGGTGCTTGTAAACTTTGGAGATTAATCCTTTGTCAATTGCTTCATTTGAAAATATTTTCTCCCATTCTGAGGGTTGATTTTGCATCTTGTTTATGTTTTCCTGTACTGTGTAAAAGCTTTTAAGTTTCATTAGGTCCCATTTGTTGATTTCTGTTTTTATTTCCATTTTTCTAGGAGGTGTGTCAAAAAGGATCTTGCTGTGATTTATGTCATAGAGTGTTCTGCCTATGGTTTCCTCTAAGTGTTTTATAGTGTCTGGTCTTATATTTAGATCTCTAATCAATTTAGAGTTTATTTTTGTGTATGGTGTTATGGAGTGTTCTAATTTCATTCTTTTATGTGTAGGGGTCCAGTTTTCCCAGCACCAATTACTGAAGAGACTGTCTTTTCTCCATTGTATATCCTTAGCTCCTTTGTCATAGATGAGATAGCCATAGGTATGTAGGTTTATCTCTGGGCTTTCTGTCCTGTTCCATTGATCTGTGTTTATGCCAATCTACATAAACTTGATTCCATTATGGAGACATATAAATACATAGGTTTCAAGGTTATTACCAGTCAGATATATTCCTCTTCAGTGAATAGGGTGTTTTGTGTCCAGTTCATTGAGAAAGGAGTAGGTCTTGTCTATTACATATTTGGTATATGAAATGGAATCTGTGCTAATTTCAAACTCTGCTTTTACACATCACCCCACGTCACCTTTCCCCTTAAGGAGGCATAAGTGTGTTTTCTAAATGTGTAACTCTGTTCTCTTTTGAAATTCAGTTCATGTGTAGCCATGTTTACATTTCCTCTATAAGTGATATATTACAATAAGTTTCTTTTTCTTTGTGGCTCATTTCACTTAGCATCATCGTACCTAAAGCCACTCATTATGCTGCTATTGGCCTTATGACATTGATTTTATGTCTGAGTGACATTCCATTGTATATAAGTACCACAACATCTATATCCAATTTTTTTTCCTTTCCTGGGATATATAAAGTGTACCGAAGTTGAGGTTCTTGTAAACAGAGCAGCCCTAAAGTTTGGGCTGGCTGTGTGTTGTGGATATTTAGTTTTCCCAAAATGCACGCCCATGAGTGGAAGTGTGCTATGCTCTGTAGCTCTGTTTTAGAAAACAACATACAGTTCTCCAGAGAGGCTGTTGGCAATTTACATCCTGTCCATCGGCGTAACCAGGCTCCCTTTTCTCCATGGCCTGTCCTGCATTTGTGGTTTTTACACTATTTGTGGATGGCCCTTTTGACTGGAGGTAAGGGACACATCTATGTAGTGTGGATTTGCAATGCCTGATGGCTTGCTTGGCCAAAAAGTGCATATGCATATTTTCCCGAATATATTCAAGAAAATACACATACTCCCTTTTCAGCCAAGGGCAACATTGTCGAAATTCTGTCGCTTTTCATGTGCTTTAAAGACGACTCCAATCTACCTCTTGAAATCTGTTTCCTTCAATTCTGCCTTGCATTCAAATCCTCTTCACTGCCTTTCCTCAATATATTTCTGGATGATAGTTGTCATTTATAAATCTGCAAGTTTGTGAATTGCTGTGCCCCTGATTTCCATTTTTCAACTCGCCTCTTTGTGAGCTGGCTGCAATACCGCAGGATGGCTTTAGGCCCTAGTCTGGTTCCGGAGCTTCAGGCTGAGCCTTTGGTTAATTATTCTTCCTGATGGGAAACTAGAGTGACATGTGCCCATCCAAACACCTACAGCTAATCTCTCATTTATTTCCCCTCTTCCTGTTCATCCTCTGCACAATTTGCAAACTGTGCATACCGGGAGGGTAAAGGCGCTGACACTCCAAGTGGGGAGATTTTGAGTAATGCAGATGGAATGGCGAATCCGCGCACGACAAAAGGAAAAATGAGGTACCTTTTAGAAAACTTTCCCAATTACACAGTGTACCATCCACTGGGTTTCCCATGCATGTTTTAACTATAGGAAGATTCCCTTAAACCTGGAGAGTTGGGACCACTAGAATGGGTAGCACACAGTATTGCTCTAAGTGGTGTTCTTTTGTTCACACAACTTCAGCAATCTTGTCAGCCCCAAGTGTCCAGTCATATGTCTCATCCAGCTGTGGGTGTAAAGGTGGTCAATCTAGCTTGCATCATAGGCCCTGAACGTAATTTTTAAGACTTTCTATCTGTTTTTGCATTTTGCTTTTGAAATTTATTTTTATAAGTGGGTTTAACTGAATTTCAGTGCTGTATTCATGCCGTTATACACACACATGATTCCTTTATGGAGATATGAGAATACATATGTTTTAAAATACTTAGAGTCAGACATATTCCTCTGCAAGGAATAGGGGGTGTTGAGTCCAGTTCATTGTGCCAGGAGTAGGTGTTGTCTATTACATACATGGTTTATATAACGGTATCTGTGCTAATTTAAAATTGTGGTTTTATGCATCACCCCACTTCGGCTTTCCCATTAAGCAGGCAGAAGATGTTTTCTAAATGTGTGACTCTGTTGTGTTTGTAATTCAGTTCATGTGTAGTCATGTGTACATTCCCGCTATGAGTGATAATTTATGATAAGATTAGTTACTCTGTAATCTTTCCTAACTCAGTTCATGTGTAGCCATGTTTACAGGACCTTCATAAGTGATATCTTATGATAAGTTTCTTTTTCTGTGTGACTTATTTCACTTAGAATCATCGTACCTGAATCCACTCTTTTTGCTGCTACTGGCCTTATGACATTGATTTCATGGCTGAGCGATATTCCATCGTACGTAAGTACCACAATATCTTGAACCATTTTTGTCTTTCCTGGGATACTTAAGGTGTACCCAAGTTGAGGTTCTTGTAAGCAGTGCAGCGCTAAATTTTAGGGTGGCTCTGTCTTATTGATTTTCAGTTTTCCCAAGGTATATTCCCTAGACTGGAAGTGCCCTTGGCTGTGTAGCTCTGTTGTTTACTTGTTTTAGGGAACACAATGCACTCCTCCAGAGAGGCAGTTGGCAACTTACATCCCGCCCATCAGCATAACAAGGCTGCCTGATCTCCAGGGCCTGTCTTGCCTTTCTGGTTTTTACACATTTTGCGGATGTCCCTTTTGACCGGTGGGAAGGGATACTTCTTTGTAGTGCAGATTTGCATTGCTGCTTGCTTGCTTGGCCAAAATAGGCGTATGCATTTTCTCCTGAATATATTCAGGAGAAAAAGCATACGCCCTTTTTGGCCAAGAGCATCATTGTCGAAGTTGTGCCCCTCTTCTTGTGCTTGAAAGGTGATTCCAACGTACCTCTTTTTTTTTTTTTTTTCTTTTTTGCGGTATGCGGGCCTCTCACTGTTGTGGCCTCTCCAGTTGCGGAGCACAGGCTCCGGACGCGCAGGCCCAGCGGCCATGGCTCACGGGCCCAGCCGCTCCGCAGCATATGGGATCCTCCCAGACCGGGGCACGAACCCGTATCCCCTGCATCGGCAGGCGGACTCTCAACCACTGCGCCACCAGGGAGGCCCCCAACGTACCTCTTGAAATCTGATTCCTGCTATTCTGCCTCGTTTTAAAGTCCGCCTCTCTGCCTTCCCTCAAAAGATTTTTGGAAGATAGTTGTCCTCTATTACTCTGCCAGTTTGTAAATTGCTGTGCCCCTGAGCTCCATTTTTCAACTCGTTTTTGTGAGCTGACCACAAATCCAAAATTATGGTCCAAAACCTACACTGGTTCCCGGCGGGTGGCTGGGACATTGGTTAATTCTACTTCCTGCCGGGCAACTAAAGTGACATGTACCTGTCCAAATGCCTAACATCTACTCTCTCATTGGTTCTCCCTCTTCCCTTTCATCCTTTGCCAAATTGGCAACCTGTGCGAACCAGGAGGTTAAAGGAGCTGCTCTCCAAGTTCGGAGATTGATAGTAAAGCAGTTGAAAAGTCAAACTGGAGCACAAGGAGAGACACTATCCGTTGAGTTTTAGAAACTTTTCGTATTCACTGTATGTCCATTCTCTACGTTTCCCATACATGTTATAGCTGTAGTAATATTCCCTACAACCTGGAGAGTTGCGATCCATGGAATGGGTGCCATGCATTATTGCTTTAATGGGTCTGCGTTTGCTCACCCAATCTCACCAACCCTCTCAGTCCCATGTGTCCAGCCTTATGCCACATCCAGCTTTCGTTGTAGATAGGTTCATTGCAGGTTTCATCAGAGAATCTGAAGGAATTATAAAGAATTTGCCTGTTTTTTTGTTTTGTTTTTGAAATTCATTTTTATAGTTGGTTTGAGCTGATTCTCGCTGCCATGTTTATGCCAGTCTAGACACACTTGATTCCCTTAGGGAGACATATCAATACATAGGTTTTAAGATGCTTACTTTTCAGATATTTTCCTCTGCGGGACATATGGGGTTTTGAGTCCCTTTCACTGAGGAAGGTGTAGGTGTTGTTTATTCCATAGTTGGTTTTTGGAAGGGTACCAGTGCTTATATCAAACTCTGGTTTTGTGCATCACCCCACCTCTCCTTCCCCCTTAAGCAGGCATAAGAGTGTTTTCTAAATGTGACACTCTGTTCTCTTTCCTAACTCAGTTCATGTGTAGCCATGTTTACAGGATCTTCATAAGTGATATCTTATGATATGTTTTTTTTTTCTTCTGTGTGACTTAATTCACTTAGAATCATCGTACCTGAATCCACTCATTTTGCTGCTACTGGTCTTATGACATTGATTTCATGGCTGAGGGATATTCCATCATACGTAAGTACCACAATTTTTTGAACCATTTTTACCTTTCCTGGGATACTTAAGGTGAACCCAAGTTGAGGTTCTTGTAAGCAGTGCAGCTCTAAATTTTGGGGTGGCTCTGTCTTATTGATTTTCAGTTTTCCCAAGGTATATTCCCTAGACTGGGAGTGTACTTGGCTCTGTAGCTCTGTTGTTTACTTGTTTTAGGGAACACAATGCACTACTCCAGAGAGGCAGTTGGCAACTTACATCAGGTCCATCAGCATAACAAGGCTCCCTGTTCTCCAGGGCCTGTCTTGCCTTTCTGGTTTTTACCCATTTTGTGGATGTCCCTTGTGACCGGTGGGAAGTGATACTTCTTTGTAGTGCAGACTTGCATTGCCCACTTGCTTGCTTGGCGAAAAGTGCGTATGCGTTTTCCCCTGAATATATTCAGGGGAAAACGCATACAGCCTTTTTGGCCATGTGCATCATTGTCGAAGTTGTGTTCTTCTTCCTGTGCTTTAAAGGCGATTCCAACGTACCTCTTGAAATCTGTTTCCTGCTATTCTGCCTCGCATTCAAGTCCGCCTAGTTGCCTTCCCTCAACAGATTGTTGGAAGATAGTTGCCCTTTATTACTCTGCCAGTTTGTGAATTGCTTTGCCCCTGAGCTCCATTTTTTAACTCGTTTTTTGTGAGCTGAACGCAAGTCCAGTATTTTGGTTCAGGACCTATACTGGTTTTCGGTGGGTGGCTGAGACTTTTGTTAATTCTTCTTCTGGCCGGAAAATTAGAGTGACATTTGGCGGTCCAAATGATTAACAGCTACTCTCTCATTGGTTCTCCCTCTTCCCTTTCATCCTCAGCCAAATTGGCAACCTGTGAGCACCAGGAGGTTAAAGGGGCTGTCTCTCTAATTTGGGAGATTGATAGTAAAGCAGTTGGAAAGTCAAACCGGAGCACCAGGAGAGGGACTATTAGTTTAGTTTTAGAAACCTTTCGTATTCACAGTGTGTCCATTCTCTAGGTTTCCCGAACATGTTATAGCTGTTGTAATATTACCTTCAACCTGGAGAGTTGGGACCCATGGAATGGGTGCCACTCATTATTGCTTTAAAGGGTCTGCATTTGCTCACCCAATCTCAAGATTCCTCTCAGTCCAAAGTGTCCAGCATTATGCCACATCCAGCTGTCATTGTAGATAGGGTCATTCCAGGTTTCATCAGAGACCCTGAAGGAATTGTAAGGAATTTCCCTGTTTTTTTGTTTTGTTTTTGAAATTCCTTTTTATAGTGGGTTGAGCTGATTCTCACTGCCATGTTTATGCCAGTCTAGACACACTTGATTCCCTTATGGAGACATATCAATACATAGGTTTTAAGATTCTTACTAGTAAGATATATTCCTCTGCATTGAATATGGGGTGTTGAGTCCCTTTCACTGAGGAACGTGTAGGTCTTGTCTATTCTGTATTTGATTTTTGGAACTGTACCTGTACTAATATCAAACTCTGGATTTATGCATCACCCCACCTCTCCTTCCCCCTTAAGAAGGCATAAGGTTGTTTTCTAAATGTGAGACTCCCTTCTCTTTCCTATCTCAGTTCATATGTAGCCATGTTTACAGGATCTTCATAATTGATATCTTATGATAATTTTCTTTTTCTGTTTGACTTATTTCACTTAGAATTATCGTACCTGAATCGACTCATTTTGCTGCTACTGGTGTTATGACATTGATTTCATGGCTGAGGGATAATCCGTCATACGTAAGTACCACAATTTCTTGAACCATTTTTGTGTTTCCTGGGATATTTAAGGTGTACCCAAGTTGAGGTTTTTGTAAGCAGTGCAGCCCTGAAATTTGGTGTGGATCTGTCTTACTAATTTTCAGTTTTCCCAAGCTATATTACCTAGACTCGAAGTGCCATTGGCTCTGTAGCTCTGTTGTTTACTTGTTTTAGGGAACACAGTGCACTCCTCCAGAGAGGCAGTTGGCAATTTACATCCCGCCCATCAGCATAACAAGGCTCCCTGTTCCCCAGGGCCTGTCTTGCCTGTCTGTTTTTTACACATTTGCGGATGTCCCTTTTGGCTGGTGGGAAGTGACACTTTTTTTATTGCAGATTTGCATTGCCCGCTTCCTTGCTTTGCTGAAAAGGGCATATGCGTTTTCTCCTGAATATATTCACGTGAAACCCCATATGCCCTTTATGGCCATTTCCATTATTTTCGAAGTTGTGATGCTTTTCCTGTGTTTAAAGGCGATTCCAATGTACCTCTTGAAATCTGTTTCATGACATTCTGCCTCATTTTCACTTCCACCTCGTGGCTTTCCCTCAACAGATTTTTGGAAGAGAGTAGTCCTTTATAACTCTGCAGGTTAGTGAATTGCTGTGGCCCTGAGCTCCAATTTATAACTCGCGTTTTTGTGATCTGACCACAAATCCACAGTTTTGCTTCTGGACCTATACTTGTTCTGGTGGGGGCAGGCTGAGTCTTTGGTTAATTCCTCTTCATGACGGGTAATTAGAGTGAAATGTGCCCGTCCAAATGCCTACAGCTACTCTCTCATTGGTTCTCTCTCTTCCCTTATATCCTCTGCACAATTTGCCAACTGTGCGAACCAGGAGGTTATAGGGGCTGACTCTCCAAGTTGGGAGATTGATAGTAAAGCAGTTGGAATGTCAACCTGGAGCACAAGGAGAGAAAAAAAAGTAGTAGAGTTTTAGAAACCTTTCACCATCAGATGGTTTCCATTCTCTAGGTTCCCATACATGTTATAACTGTAGTGATATTCCCTTCTACTTGGAGAGTTGGGAACCATGGAAAGCGTGTCAGGCATAATTGCTTTAAAGGGTCTGCATTTTTTCACCCAATCTCACCAATCCTCTCAGTCCCAAGTGACCAGCATTATGCCACATCCAGCTGTCATTGTAGATAGGGTCATTCCAGGTTTTATCAGAACCCCTGAAGGTATTGTGTAAGAATTTTACTATTTTTATGTTTTGTTTTGAAATTCATTTTTATAGTGGGTTTGAGCTGATTCTCACTGCCATGTTTATGTCATTCTAGACACACTTGGTTCCCTTACGGAGACATATCAATACATAGGTTTTAAAATTCTTACTAGTCAGATATATTTCTCTGTGGGGAATAAGGATGTTGAGTTCCGTTTACTGAGGAAGGAGTAGGGCTTGTCTCTTCTGTTTTTGGATTATGGAACGTTACCTGTGCTAATATCAAACTTTTGTTTTGTGCATCTCCCCACCTGTCTTTCCCCTTAAGCAAGCATTAGAGTGTTTTCTAAATCTGAGACTCTGTTCTCTTCCGTAATTCAGTTCATATGTAGCCCTGTTTACATTCCCTTCATAAGTGATATCTTATGTCAGAATGCACCATGGCCTTGTCATAATAATGCTCCATGACCCATGTCATCACAATGCTCCATGCCCTGGTTATCACAAAGCTCCATGTCCCTTGTCATCACAATTCTCCACGTCCATGTCATCACAATGCTACATGACACTTCTCATCAAAATATTACATGCTCTTGTCATCACAATTCTCCATGCATTTGAAATTGCAATGCTCCATGCACTTGTCATCACAATGCTCCATGCACTTGTCATCACAATGCTCCATGCCCTCGTTATCACATTGCTCCATGACACCTGTCATCACAATGCTCCCTGACACCTGTCATCACAATGCTTCATGCCCCTTTTCATTATAGTGCTCCATGATGCTCGACACCACAATTACCCAAGGTCTTCTCATCACAATGCTCCACGGTTTTGCCATCACCATGCTCCATGCCTAGTCATCACAAAGCTAAATGTCCCTTGTCCTCACAATTCTCCACGTCCTTGTCATTACAATGCTCCTGGCACTTCACATCAAAATGTTATATGCTCTTGTCATCGCAATACTCCATGCAGTTGTCATCGCAATGCTCCATGACCCCTGTTATAGGAAGCTCCATGCACTGTTCATCACAATGTTTCACGACCTGGACATTAAAATTATCAATGGCCCTTGATATCACAATGCTCCATGCCCTTGTCATCACTATGCTCCTTTATTTGTCACAGCAAACCTCCATGACACTTGGCATCACAGTGCTCCATGATATTGTCATCAAACTGGAACATGACATATTTCATCACAATGCTTCCTGACACCTTTCTTCACAATAATCCATGACCTTGTCCTCACAGTGCTCCATGCTCTTGTCATTACAATGTGCCATGCCCAATCTTATCACAATAATCCATGAAACTTGTAAGACCAATGCTCCATGCCACTTTTCATCACAATGCTCCATGAACGCTGTCATCACAATGCACCATGCCCATCATCATAATGCTTCATGCTATTGTCATCACAATGAAATCAAAATGCTCCATGACCTCTGTCCTCACAATGCTGCAAACCCTTGTGATCACAATGTTACATAACACTTGTTATCACAATGCCCCATGACGCTGGTCAGCACAATTATCCATGGTCTTCTCATCACAATGCACCATGACTTTTGTCATCACAATGCTCAATACACTTGTCATCAAAATGCTCTCTGACTATTGCCCTCAGTATGCACCTTGAACTCTTTCATGACAAGGCTCCATGCCCTTGTCATCACAAAGCTCCATGACACATGTCATCAGCATGTTCCATGGCCTTCTCATCAAAATGCTTCATGCCCTTGTCATCACAATGCTCCCAGATCCCTGTAATCACAATGCTCCATGCCCCTTTTCAAATCAATGCTCCATGAACCCTGTCATCACAATGCATCATGCCCATCATCATAATGCTTCCGGCTATGGTCAGCACAATGAAATCAAAATTCTCCATGACCTCTGTCATCACAATGCTCCATGACTCCTGTCATCACAATACTCCATGAATATTTTCAGCCCAATGCTCCATGACACTTGTCATCACAATGATCCATGCCCTTGTCATCCCAATGCTCCATGACCCCTGTATTCACAATGCTCCGTGACGCTTGTCATCACAGTGTTCCATGACACCTGTCATCACAATGCTCCATGACTTTGTCAGCAAAATGCTACATGGCCTTGTCATTACAATGCTCTATGCGCTTGTCATCACAATACTCCATTACCATTGTCATCACAATCCTCCATGAACCTTTGGATCACATTGTTTTATGCCCTTGTCATCACAATGCTCCCTGCTCTTTGAAATCAAAATGATCCATGAACTCTCTCATCGCAATGCTCCAAAGCCTTGTGATCACAATGTTCCATAACACTTGTCATCACAACGCTCCATGAGTCATCACAACGCTCCATGATGCCTGTCTTCACAATACTCCATGCCCTTTTCATCACAATGCTCCATGACCTTTGTCATCACAATTCTCAATACACTTGTCATCACAATGCTCCCTGACACTTGTCTTCAGAATGCTCCTTGAACACTCTCACGAAAAGGCTCCATGACGTTGTTATCACAATGCCCCATGCCGTTTTCATCACAATGCTCCATGCCATTGTCATCACAATGGGCCATTACATATGTCATCACAAATTTCTCTGACACCTATATTCACAATAATGCATGACCGGGTCATCACAATGTTCCATGCCCTTGTCATCACAATGCGACCTTCCAACAGTCATCACAGTACTCCATGAAACATATTAGACCAATGATCCATGCCCTTTTCATCACAATGCTCCATGCCCTTTTTATCACAATGCTCCATGACCCCTGTCATCTCAATGCTCCGTGACTCCAGTCATCACAATGCTCCATGACCTTTGTTATCACAGTGGTCCATGCCCTCATCATCAACAGTCTCTGTGAACTTTTTAACCACAAAGCTCCATGAACATTTCATCACAATGCTATTTGACACATGTCATCACAATTCTCTATGTCTTTCTCAGAAAATTCTCCATGTCCTTCTCATCACAAGGCTCCATGACCCCTGTCATCACAATGCTCCGTGACTCCAGGCATCACAATTCTTCATAACATTTGTCATCACAGTGGTCGATGCCCACGTCATCGCAAGGCTCTGTTACCTTTGTAACCACAATGCTCCATGAACTTTTCATTACAATGCTCCGTGACACTTGTCATCACAATGCTCCATGCCTTTGTCAGAAAAATGCTCCATGACCCTTGTCATCACAATGTGCCAAGCGCTTCTCATCCCAACGGTCCAAAAATTGGTCATGACAATGCTCCATAAAACTTGTAATCACAATGCTCCATGCCCTTCTCATCACAATGCTCCATGCCCTTGCCATCACAATGCACCATGTGCACTGTCATCACAATAGTCTATGAAACATGTCAGACAAATGCTCCATGCCCCTTTCATCACAATACTCCATGCCCTTGTCATCACAATGCTCCATGACACATGTCATCACAATGCTCCTTGACTCCAGTCAACACAATGCTTCATAACGTTTGTCATCACAATGGTCCATGCCCACGTCATCACAAGGCTCGGTGACATTTGTAACCACAGTGCTCCTTGAACATTTCATCACAATGCTCCGTGACCCTTGTCATCACAATGCTCCATGCCATTGTCAGAACAATGCTCAATGAAACTTGTCATCACACTGTGCCACGCGCTTTTCATTACAACGGTCCACAACTTTGTCATCACTATGCTCCATAAATCTTGTAATCACAATGCTCCATGCACTTCTCATCAAAATGCTCTCTCACCAGAGATATCACAATGTTCCATCACTAGTCATCACAATACTCCCTCACACCTGTAATCACAATGTTCCATTGCACCTGATATCAGAATGTTCTATAAACCCTGTCATCAAAATGCTCCATGACACTTTTCATCCCAAAGCTCCATGACCCCTGGCATCACAATGTTCTATAACCACTGCCATCAAAATGTTCCATGACACTTTTCATCAAATTGCTGCATGACCCTGTCATCAAAATGCTCCCTGCCCTTCTCATCACAATGCACCACACACTTCTCATCAAAATGCTCCATGACCTTTGTCATCACAAAGCTCAATGACCCTTGGCATCACAATGCTCCATGTCATTGTCATCACAATGCTCCATGAACCCTCTCATCACATTGCTCCATGCCCTTGTCATCACAAAGCTCCATGACACTTGTTTTCACAATGCTCGATGCCCTTCTCATCACAATGATCCATGCCCTTGTCATTACAATCCTCCATGACCCATGTATCACAGTGTTCCGTGCCATTGTCATCACAATGCTCCATGCCCTCTCTCATCACAATAATTCATGAAACATTTCAGACCAGTGCTCAATGCCCTTCTCATCACAATGATCCATTACCTCTGTCATAACAATGCTCCATGAACCCTGCCATAACAATGATCCACGGCCTTGTCATCACAAAGCTCCATGACTCATGTCATCAGAATGTTCCATGGCATTCTCATCACAATGCTCCATGCCCTTGTCATCACAATGTTCCAAAACCACTGTAATCACAGTGCTCCATGACCCTTTTCATCTCAATGCTCCATGAACCCTGTCATCACAATGCACCATGCCCATCATCATAATGCTTCAGGCTATTGTCATCACAATGAAATCAGTAATCTCCATGACCTCTGTCATCATAATGCTCCAAAACATTTTGATCACAATGTTCCATAACACTTATCATCACAACACACCATGACACTCATCATCACAATTATCCATGGTCTTCTCATCACAATGCTCCATGACATTTGTCATCACAATGCTCAATACACTTGTCATCACAGTGCTCCCTGACACTTGTCGTCAGTATGCTCCTTGAACCCTGTCATGACAAGGCTCCATGCCTTTTTCATCACAATGATCCATGCCCTTCTCATAACAATGCTCCAAGACCCCTGTAATCACAATGCTCCATGCGCTTGTCATCACAAAGCTCCATGACGCATGCCATCAGAATGCTGCATGGCCGTCTCATGACAATGTTCCATGCCCTTGTCATCACAATGCTCCAAGACCACTGTAATCACAATGATCCATGCCCCTTTTCATTAGAATGCTCCATGAAACTTGTCATCACAAGCATCCATGGTGTTCTCATCACAATGCTACAGGACCTTGTCATCACCAAGCTCCATGGCCATTGTCATCACAATACTCAATGAATATTATCAGCACAATGCTCCATGACATTCTCATCACAATGCTCCATGACCAATATCATCACAATGCACCATGACAACTGTCATCACAATACTCCATGAATATTATCAGCACAATGCTCCATGACCTTCTCATCACAATGCTCCATGTCCAATATCCTCACAATGCACCATGACAATTGTCATCACAACACTCCATGACACCTGACAACACAATGATCCGGGACTCTTGTCATCACTATGCTCCATTCCCTAGTCATCAAAATTATCGATGACCCCTGTCATCACAATGCTCTGTGACACCTGTCATAAGAATGCTTCATAACGTTTGTCATCACAATGGTCCATGCCCTCGTTATCCCAAGTCTCTGTGACCTTTATAACCACAATTCTCAATGAACATTTCATCACAATGCTCCGTGACCCTTGTCATCACAATGCTCCATGACACATGTCATCAGAAAGCTCCATGGCTTTCTCATCACAATGCTCCTTGCCCTTGCCATCACAATGCTACATTACTCCTGTCATAACAATGCTCCATGATCCCTGCCATCACGATGTTCCATGGCAATTTCATCACAAGGCTCCATGACCCTTCTCATCACAATGCTCCAAGAACACTGTAATCACAATGTTCCATGCCCCTTTTCATCTCAATGATCCATGAACCCTGTCATCACAATGCACCATGCCCATCATCATAAAGCTTCATGCTATTGTCATCACAATGAAATAAAAATTCTCCATGACCTCTGTCATAACAATGCTCCAAACCCTTGTGATCACAATATTCCATAACACTTGTTATCACAATGCCCCATGATGCTCGTCATCACAGTTATCTATGGCCTTTTCATCACAAAGTTCCATGACCTTTGTCATCACAATGCTCAGTACTCTTATCATCAAAATGCTCCCTGACACTTGTTGTCTGTACTCTCCTTGAACCCTGTCATAACAAGGTTCCATGACCTTTTCATCACAATGTTCCAAGACCCCTGTAATCACAATGGTCCATGAACCTTTTCATCAGTATGCTCCATTAGATTTGTCATCACAAGGCTCCATGGTTTTCTCATCACAATGCTCCAGGACCTTGTCATCAAAATGCTTCACGACCTTGTCATGAAAATTATCAATGGCCCTTGTCATCATAATGCTCCAAGCCGTAGTCATCACAATGTTCCATTATATTTGTCATAACAATCCTCCATTACATTTGGCATCACAATGCTCCATGCCATTGTCATCGCAATGGACCATGACATAGGTCATCACAATGCTCCCGGAAACCTGTGTTCACAATACTCCATGACCTTCTCATCACAATGCTCCATGCCCTTTTCATCACAATGGTCCCTGTCTCCAGTCATCACAATGCTTCATGACCTTTGTCATCCCAATGCTCCATGCCCTTGTCATTACAATCCTGCATGACTCATGCATCATTGTGTTCCGTACCCTTGTCATCACAATGCTCTATGCCCACTCTCAACACAATAAACCATGAAACATTTTAGACAAATGTTCCATGCCATTCTCATCACAATGCTCCATTACCTCTGTCATAACAATACACCATGACCGCTGCCATCACAATGTTCCACGGCATAGTCATCACAAGGTTCCATGAGACTTGTTATCACAATGCTGAAGACCCTTGTAATCACAATGCTTGATGCCCTTGTCATCACAAAGCTCCATGACGCATGTCATCAGAATGTTCCATGGCCTTCTCATCACAATGCTCAATGCCCTTGTCATCAGAATGCTCCAAGACCACTGTAATCACAGTGCTCCATGACCCTTTTCATCTCAATGATCCATGAACCCTGTCATCACAATGCACCATGCCCATCATCATAATGCTTCAGGCTATTGTCATCACAATGAAATCAGTAATCTCCATGACCTCTGTAATCATAATGCTCCAAACCCTTGTGATCACAATGTTCCATAACACTTATCATCACAACACCCCATGACCCTCATCATAACAATTAACCATGGTCTTCTTATAACAATGCTCCATGATCTTTGTCATCACAATGCTCAATACACTTGTCATCACAATGCTCCCTGACACTAGTCGTCAGTATGCTCTTTGAAGCCTGTCATGACCAGGCTCCATACCTTTTTCATAACAATGATCCGTGCCGTTTTCATAACAATGCTCCAAGATCCCTGTAATCACAATGCTCCATGCCCTTGTCATCACAAAACTCCATGACACATGTCATCAGAATGCTCCATGGCCTTCTCATCACAATGCTCCATGCCCTAGTCATCACAGTGCTCCAAGACCCCTGTAATCACAATGCTCCATCCCCTTTTCATCAGAATGCTCCATGAGACTTGTCATCACAAGTCTCCATGGTCTTCTCATCACAATGCTCCAGGACCTTGTCATCACCATGCTCCATTCCCTTGTCATCACAATGCTCCATGACCCGTATCATCACAATAATCCATGAACATATTCAGACCAATGCTCCACGACCTACACATCACAGTGCTCCATGGCCAATATCATCAAAATGCTCCATGACCACTGTCATCACAACACTCCATTACTCCTGACAACACAATGATCCTGGACTCTTGTCATCACAATGCTCCATGACCCCTGTCATCACAACACTCCATGAACATTTCAGCCCAGTGCTCCATGACCCTTGTCATCACAATGATCCATGCCCTTTTCATCCCAATGCTCCATGACCCCTGTATTCACAATGCTCCGTGACGCCTGTTATCACAGTGCTCCATGACACTTGTCATCACAATGCTCCATGCCTTTGTCAGCAAAATACTACATGACCTTGTCATTTCAATGCTCTATGCATTTGTCATCACAATACTCCATTTCCATTTTCATCACCATCCTCCATGAAACTTGGGATCACATTGCCTCATGCCCTTGTCATCACAATGCTCCATGTTCCTTGAAATCAAATGATACATGACTTCTGTCATCACAATTCTCCAAACCCTTGTGATCACAATGTTCCATAACACTTGTCATCACAACGCTCCATGATGCCAGTCATCACATATTCCATGCTTTTTTCATCACAATGCTCCATGACCTTTGTCATCAAAATGCTCAATACACTTGTCATCACAATGCTCCCTGTTATTTGTCATCAGAATGCTCCTTGAACCCTGTCACAAAAAGGCTCAATGCCTTTTTCATCACAATACCCAATGCCGTTTTCATCACAATGCTCCATGCCATTTTCATCAAAATACTCCACAAGCTTGTCATCAGAATGCTCCATGACCCTTGTCATCACAATTCTCCATGCACTTGTCAGCACAATGCTCCCTGACACTTGTCATCACAATGCTCCAAGCCATTGTCATCACAACTCTCCATTACCTTTGTCATCAGAATTCTCCATGACACTTGGCATCACAATGCTCCATGCCATTGTCATCACAATAGGCCATTGCATATGTCATCACAATGCTCCCTGACACCTGTCTTCACAATAATGCATGACCTGGTCATCACAATGCTCCGTGCCCCTGTCATCACAATGCGCCATTCTAACTGCCATTGCAATAATCCATGAAACTTATTAAACCAATGTTCAATGCCCTTGTCATCACAATTCTCCATTCCCTTATTATCACAATGCTCCATGACCCCTGTCATCACAATGCTCCGTAACTCCAGTCATCACAATGCTACATGACCTTTGTCATCACAATGGTCCGTGCCCTCGTCATCAACAGTCTCTGTGACCTTTTTAACCACAATGCTCCATGAAATTTTCATCACAATTCTCTTTGACCCTTGTCATCACAATGCTCTATGCCTTTCTCACCACAATGCTCCATGACCCTTGTCATCACAATGCACCATGCGCTTGTCAGCACAATGCTCCATGACACATGTCATCACAATGCTCCATGACCCCTGTCATCACAATGCTCCGTGACTCCAGTCATCAAAATGCTTCATAACCTTTGTCATCACAGTGGTCCATGCCCGCGTCATCACAAGGCTCTTTGACCTTTGTAACCACAATGCTCCATGAATATTTCTTCACAATTCTCTGTGACCCTTGTCATCACAATGCTCCAAGACCCCTGTAATCACAATGCTCCATGCCCCTTTTCATCAGTATGCTCCATGAGACTTGTCATCTCAAGGCTCCATAGATTTGTCATCACAATGCTCCAGGAGTTTGTCATCACAATGCTTCACGACCTTGTCATGAAAATTCTCAATGACCCTTGTCATCATAATGCTCCAAGCGCTAATCATCACAATGCTCCATTATATTTGTCATCACAATCCTCCATTACATTCTGTATCACAATGCTCCATGCCATTGTCATCGCAATGGACCATGACATATGTCATCACAATGCTCCCTGACACCTGTCTTCACAATACTACATGACCTTCTCATCACAATGCTCCATGCCCTTGTCATCACAATGCACCATGCCCACTGTCATCACAATAATCTATGAAATTTGTTAGACGAATGCTCCATTCTCCTGTCAAAACAATGCTCCATGCCCTTGTCATTACAATGCTCCATGGCCCCTGTCATCACAATGCTCCTTGACTGCAGTCATCACAATGCTTCATAACGTTTGTCATCACAATGGTCCATTCCAGCGTCATCACAAGGCTCTGTGACCTTTGTAACCACAATGATCCATGAACTTTTCATCACAATTCTCTGTGACCCTTGTCATCACAATGCTCCATGTCTTTGTCAGAACAATGCTCCATGACCATTGTCATCACAATGTGCCACGCGCATTTCATCACAAAGGTCCACAAACTTATCATTGTAATGCTCCATAAGCTTTGTAATCACAATTGTCCATGCACTTCTCATCAAAATGCTCTCTCACCGGAGATATCACAGTGTTCCATCACTAGTCATCACAATACTCCCTCACCCCTGTAATCATAATGTTCCCTGACCCTGTCATCACAATGCTACCTCCCCTTATCTTCACAATGTTCCATGACCCGTGACATAACAATGTTCCATAACCCCTGTCATCAAAATGCTCCATGACCCTTTTCATCCCAAAGCTCCAAGAACCCTGACATCACAATGTTCTATAACCCCTGCCATCAAAATGTTCCATTACAATTTTTATCAAATTGCTGCATGACCCGGTCATCAAAATGCTCCCTGCACTTCTCATCACAATGCACCATGCCCTTGTCATCAAAATGCTCCATGACTTGTCATCACAAAGCTCCATGACACTTGGCATCACAATGCTCCATCAACACTCTCATCACATTGCTCCATGCCCTTGTCATCACAAAGCTCCATGACACTTGTCATCTCAATGATCGATGCCCTTCTCATCACAATGCTCCATGCCCTAGTCATTAAAATCCTGCATAACCCATGTATCACAGTGTTCCGTGCCCTTGTCATCACAATGCTCCATGCCCACTCTCATAACAATAATCCATGAAACATATCAGACCACTATTCCATGCCCTTCTCATCACAATGCTCCATTACACCTGTCATAACAATGCTCCATGACCCCTGCCATCACAGTGTTCCACGGCCTTGTCATCACAAGGCTCCATGTCCCCTGTCATCACAATACTCCATGAATATTTTCAGACCAGTGCTCCATGACACTTGTCATCACAATGATCCATGCCCTTGTCATCACATTACTCCATGACACCTTTCATCACAATGCTCCGTGACTCCAGTCATCACAATGCTTCATAACATTTGTCATCACAGTTGTCCCTGCCCGCCTCATCACAAGGCTCTGTGACGTTTGTAACCACAATGCTCCATAACCTTTTCATCACAATTATCCGTGATCCTTGTCATCACAGTTCTCCATGCCTTTGTCAGAAAAATGCTCCATGACCCCTGTCATCACAATGTGCCACGCGATTTTCATCACAACAGTCCACAAATTTGCCATAGCAATGCTCCATAAACCTTGTAATCACAATGCTCCATGCCCTTCTCATCACAATGCTCCATTACCCCTGTCATAACAATGCTCCATGACCCCCGTCATCACAATGTTCCACGGCCTAGTCATCACAAGGCTCCATGACACTTGTCATCACAGGGCTCCAAGACACATTTAATCACAATGCTCCATGCCCTTTCATCAAAATGTTCCATAACACATGTCATCAAAATGTTCCATGACACTTTTCATCAAATTGCTCCATGACCCGGTCATCACAGTGCTACCTGCCCTTCTCATCACAGTGCACAACGCACTTGTCATCAAAATGCTCCATGACCTTTGTCATCACAAAGATCCATGACCCTTGGCATCACAATGCTCCAAGTCATTGTCATCACAATGCTCCATGAACACTCTCATCACATTGGTCCATGACTTGTCATTACAAAGCTCCATGACACATGTCATCAGAATGCTCCATGGCCTTCTCATCACAATGCTCCATGCGCTTACCATCACAGTGCTCCATTACCCCTCTCATAACAATGCTCCATGACCACTGCCATCACGATGTTCCGTGGCCTTGTCATCAAAAAGCTCCATGACCCTTCTCATCACAATGCTCCAAGACCCCTTTAATCACAGTGCTTCATGCCCCTTTTCATCTCAATGCTCCAAGAACCCTGTCATCACAGTGCACCATGCCCATCATCATAATGCTTCATGCTATTGTCATCACAATGAAATCAAAATGCTCCATGACGTCTGTAATAACAATGCTCCAAACCCTTGTGATCACAATATTCCATAACACGTGTCATCACAGTGCCCCGTGATGCTCGTCATCACAGTTAACCATGGTCTTCTCATCACAATGCTCCATGACCTTTGTCATCACAATGCTCAATACACTTGTCATCAAAATGCTCCCTGACACTTGTTGTCTGTATCCTCCTTTTTTTTTTTTTTGCAACCCTGTTTTCCTACTCTGAGTTCCTCCATGTGGATAACAGCCTGACAATTATCATTATTTACATCCTATACATCTATTTGAGTTATTACCCTCAAGTATTTTACTTCCACCTATACCTCATTTCAATCATTGTTTTGTGTCTTCTATCTTCACTTCCCTGGAGCTTCATTTTAGTGTTGCAGTCTACTTGATCACTTCTCTACTGTTCAAGTAGCATTTCTTCTAGAGTTTCTCAGAGCCAGACCATGTGCACATGCACGTACACACACACACACACACACACACACACACTCACTTGCACAGTGATAAAGAAAGGCCATGTCGTGTGGACAGTGAAAAGTTGTTTGGTGCGGTTGAAGTACCGGGGCAGTCTGGGGAGAAAAGGGTGGGAGGTATATAGGGGATAGTACAGGTGATGAACACCCAAGGGAGCTGGACTGAACGCAGAAGAAAATTCTGGATTCACAGTATGGGAACAGGAACTATTGTACAATCACAGGTTAATTTTCAAAATAGGCATGTTCTGCAAAAGTAAAGTGAATTTCTAAATATATTTTATTTTTTTTTTTTTTCGGTACGCAGGCCTCTCACTGTTGTGGCCTCTCCCGTTGTGGAGCACAGGCTCCGGAAGCGCAGGCTCAGTGGCCATGGCTCACGGGCCCAGCCGCTCCGCGGCATGTGGGATCCTCCCGGACTGGGGCATGAACCCATGTCCCCTGCATCGGCAGGCGGACTCTCAACCACTGTGCCACCAGGGAAGCCCTAATTTTTTTTTTTTATGAAAAATATTGGAGTCATGTCTTTGGAGAGAAATTTGGTCCTAATGTATTAGAAAATAAAACCTACAGTCTACTGGTGTCTGCTTCTCCTTTTCCACTTTCAGGGCCCAGTTCCAAATTTCCCCAGTGATCTATATTTCCCTTGAAGTTTTGTGGTACCAGTTAGATGCCATCTTTGTAATTTTTTTTAATATTAAGAAAAATTATCAAAAATCTGTAAATTAAACTTAAGAGGACAATTACATATCCATTCTAGGTTTATTTACTTTTCTGAGAGAATGTATCATTCATTGATTTGTTATTAATGGCCTGAAACAGATAGACTGCCAGATATTTCTCCAGCAAAAATGTGTCTGTATCCTCCTTGAACCCAGTCATGACAAGTCTCCATGCCTTTTTCATCACAATGATCCATGCCCTTTTCATCACAATGCTCCAAGACCCCTTTAAACACAATGCTCCATACCCTTGGCATCACAAAGCTCAATGAAACATGTCTTCAGAATGCTCCTTGGCCTTCTCCTCACAATGCTCCATGCCCATGTCATCACAATGTTCCAAGACCCCTGTAATCACAATGCTCCATGCCCCTTTTCATCACTATGCTCCCTGAGATTTGTCATCACAAGTCTCTATGCATTTCTCATCACAATGCTCCAGGACCTCGTCATCACAATGCTTCATGACGTTTTTCTGAAAATTCTCAATGGCCCTTGTCATCATAATGCTCCAAGCTGTAGTCTTCACAATGCTCAATTATATTTCTCATCAAATTCCTCCATTACATTTGGCATCACAATGCTACCTGCCATTGTCATTGCAATGGACCATGACATATGTCATCACAATGCTCCCTGACACCTGTCTTAACAATACTCCATGACTTTCTCTTCGCAATGATCCATGGCCTTGTCATCAAAATGCACCATGTCCACTGTCATCACAATAATCTATGAAACTTGTCAGACCAATGCTCCATGCCCCTGTCAACACAATGCTCCATGCCCTTGTCATCACAATGCTCCATGACCCCTGTCATCACAATGCTCCGTGACTCCAGTCATCACAATGATTCATAACGTTTGTCATCAAAACGGTCCATGCCCGCATCATCACAAGGCTCTGTGACCTTTGTAACCACAATGCTCCATGTACTTTTCATCACAATGCTCCGTGACCCTTGTCATCACAATGCTCCATGCCTTTGACAGAACAGTGCTCCTTGCCCCTTGTCATCACAATGTGCCACGTGCTTTTCATCACATCGGTCCACAAATTTGTAATCACTATGCTCCATAAAACTTATAATCACAATGGTCCATGCACTTCTCATCACAATGCTCCATGACTTGTCATCACAATGCTCCATGACTTGTCATCACAATCCTCCATGACCCATGACACATGTATCACAGTGTTCCATGCCCTAGTCATCACAATGCTCCAAGACCCCTGTAATCACAATGCTCCATGCCCCTTTTCATCAGAATGCTCCATGAGACTTGTCATGACAAGTCTCCATCATCTTCTCTTCACAATGCTCCTGGACATTGTCATCACCATGCTCCATTCCCTTCTCATCACAATGCTCCATGACCCCTGTCATCACAATAATCCATGAATATTTTCAGACAAATACTCGAAGACCTATTCATCACAATGCTCCATGGCCAATATCATCACAAAGCTCCATGACCACAGTCATCACAACACTCCATGACACCCGACAACACAATGATCCGTGACTCTTGTCATCACAATGCTCCATTCCATAGTCATCACAATGCTCCATGACACCTGTCATCACAACACTCCATGAACATTATCAGCCCAGTGCTCCATGACACTTGTCATCACAATGATCCATGCCCTTGTCATCCCAATGCTCCATGACCCCTGTATTCACAATGCTCCGTGACGCTTGTCATCACAGTGCTCCATGACACATGTCATCACAATGCTCCATGCCTTTGTCAGCAAAACGCTAAATGACCTTGTCATTACAGTGCTCTATGCGCTTGTCATCAAAATACTCCATTTCCATTGTCATCACAATCCTCCATGAAACTTGGGATCACATTGCTTCATGCCCTTGTCCTCACAATGCTCCATGCTCCTTGAAATCAAAATGATCCATGACCTCTGTCATCACAATGCTCCAAACACTTGTGATCACAATGTTCCATAACACTTGTCATCACAACGCTCCATGATGCCTGTCATCACAATACTCCATGCTCTTTTCATCACAATGCTCCATGAACTTTGTCATCACAATTCTCAATACACTTGTCATCAAAAGGCTCCCTGACACTTGTCATCAGTATGCTCCTTGAACCCTGTCAGGAAAAGGCTCCATGTCTTTTTCATCACAATGCCCCATGCCGTTTTCATCACAATGCTCCATGCCATTGTCATCAAAATACTCCACAAGCTAGTCATCAGAATGCTCCATGACCCTTGTCATCACATTTCTCCATGCACTTGTCAGCACAATGCTCCCTGACCCTTGTCATCACAGTGCTGCAAGCCATTGTCATCACAATGCTCCATTACCTTTGCCATCAGAATCCTCCATGACACTTGGCATCCCAATGCTCCATGCCATTGTCATCACAATGGGCCATTACATATGTCATCACAATGCTCCCTGACAGCTGTCTTCACAATACTGCATGACCTGGCCATCACAATGCTCCATGCCCTTGTCATCACAATGTGCCATTCGAACTGTCATCGCAATAATCCATGAAACTTATTAGACCACTGCTCCTTGCCCTGGTCATCACAATGCTCCATGCCCTTGTTATCACAATGCTCCATGAACCCTGCCATCACAATGCTCTGTGACTCCAGTCATCACAATGCTTCATGACCTTTGTCACCACAATGGGCCATGCCCTCGTCATCATCACTCTCTGTGAGCATTTTAACCAAAATGATCCATGAACTTTTCATCACAATGCTCTTTGACCCTTGTCATCACAATGCTCTATGCCTTTCTCAGCACAATGCTCCATGACCCTTGTCATCACAATGCTCCATGCGCTTGTCAGCACAATGCTCCATGACACATGTCATCACAATGCTCCATGACCCTTGTTATCACAATGCTCCGTGACTCCAGTCACCACAATGCTTCATAACATTTGTCATCACAATGATCCATGCCCGTGTCATCACAAGGTTCTGCGACCTTTGTAACCACAATGCTCCATGAAATTTTCATCACAATTCACAGTGACACTTGTCATCACAATGCTCCATGTCTTTGTCAGAACAATGCTCCATGACCATTGTCTTCACTATGTGCCACGCGCATTTCATCACAACGGTCTACAACCTTGTCATTGCAATGCTCCATAAAGCTTGTAATCACAATGGTCCATGCACTTCTCATCAAAATGCTCTCTCACCAGAGATATCACAGTGTTCCATGACTAGTCATCACAATACACCCTCACCCCTGTAATCACAATGTTCCATGACCCTGACATCACACTGCTACATCCGCTTATCATCACAATGTTCCATGACCCCTGAGATCACAATGTTCCATAACCACTGTCATCAAAATGCTCCATGATCCTTTTCATCCCAAAGCTCCAAGACCCCTGACATCACAATGTTCTATAACACCTGCCATCAAAATATTACATTACACTTTTCATCAAATTGCTGCATGGCCCCGTCATCAAAATGCTCCCTGCACTTCTCATCACAATGCACCATGCCCTTGTCAACAAAATGCTCCATGACTTGTCATCACAAAGCTCCATGACCCTTGGCATCACAATGCTCCATGTCATTGTCATCACAATGCTCCATGAACCCTCTCATAATATTGCTCAATGCCCTTGTCATCACAAAGCTCCATGACAATTCTCATGACAATGCTTGATGCCATTCTCATCACAATGCTCCATGCCCTTGTCATTACAATCCTGCATGACCCATGTATCATAGTGTTCCGTACCCTTGTCATCACAATGCTCAATGCCCACTCTCATCACAATAATCCATGAAATATTTCAGACCAATGTCCCATGCCCTTCTCATCACAATGCTCCATTACCTCTGTCATAATAATGCACCATGACCACTGCCATCACAATGTTCCACGGCCTAGTCATCACAAGGTTCCATGACACTTGTCATCACAAGGTTCCATGACACTTGTCATCACAATGCTGAAGGCCCCTGTAATCACAAATCTCCTTGCCCTTGTCATCACAAAGCTCCATGACGCATGTCATCAGAAAGTTCCATGGCCTTCTCATCACAATGCTACATGCCCTTGTCATCACAATGCTCCAAGACCTTTGTAAACACAATGCTCGAAGCCCCTTTTCATCTCAATGCTCCATGAACCCTGCCATCACAATGCACCATGCCCATCATCATCATGCTTCAGGCTATTGTCATCACAATGAAATCAATATTCTCCATGACCTCTGTCATCATAATGCTCCAAACACTTGTGATCACAATGTTCCAAAACACTTATCATTACAACACCCCATGACGCTCATCATCACAATTATCCATGGTCTTCTCTTCACAATGCTCCATGATCTTTGTCATCACAATGCTCAATACACTTGTCATCACAATGCTCCCTGACACTTGTCATCAGTATGCTCCTTGAAACCTGTCATGACAAGGCTCCATGGCTTTGCCATCACAATAATCCATGCCCTTTTCATCACAATGCTCCAAGCTCCCTGTAATCACAATGATCCATGCCCTTGTCATCACAATGCTCCAAGATCCCTGTAATCACAATGATCCATGCCCTTGTCATCAAAAAGCTCCATGACGCATGTCATCAGAATGCTTCATGGCCTTCTCACCATAATGCTCCATGCCCTTGTCATCACAATGCTCCAAGACCCGTGTAATCACAATGCTCCATCCCGCTTTTCATCAGAATGCTCCATGAGACTTGTCATGACAAGTCTCCATGGTCTTCTCCTCACAATGCTCCAGGACATTGTCATCACCATGCTCCATTCCCTAGTCCTCACAATGGTCCATAACTCCTGTCATCACATCACTCCATGAACATTTTCAGCCCAGTGCTCCATGACCCTTGTCATCACAATGATCCATGCCCTTGTCATCCCAATGCTCCATGACCCGTGTATTCACAATGCTCCATGACGCTTTTCATCACAGTGCTCCATGACACATGTCATCACAATGCTCCATGCCTTTGTCAGCAAAATGCTACATGACCTTTCCATTACAATGCTCTATGCGCTTGTCATCAAAATACTCCATTTCCATTGTCATCACAATCCTCCATGAAACTTGGGATCACATTGCTTCATGCCCTTGTCATCACAATGCTCCCTGCTCCTTGAAATCAAAATGATCCATGACCTCTGTCATCACAATACTCCAAACCCTTTTGATCACAAAGTTCCATAACACTTGTCATCACAACGCTTCATGATGCCTGTCATCACTATACTCCATGCTCTTTTCATCAAAATGCTCCATGACCTTTTTCATCACAATTCTCAATACACTTGTCATCACAATGCTCCCTGACACATGTCAGCAGAATGCTCCTTGAACAACGTCACGAAAAGGCTCCATGCCTTTTTCATCACAATGCCCCATGCCGTTTTCATCAAAATGATCCATGCCATTGTCATCAAAATACTCCACAAAATTGTCATCAGAATGCTCCATGACACTTGTCACTACAATTCTCCACGAACTTGTCAGCACAATGCTCCCTGACCCTTGACATCACAATGCTCCAAGCCATTGTCATCACAATGCTCCATTACTTTTGTCATCAGAATCCTCCATGACACTTTGCATCACAATGCTCCATGCCATTGTCATCACAATGGGCCGTTACATATGTCATCACAATGCTCCCTGACACCTGTCTTCACAATACTGCATGGCCTGGTCATCACAATGCTCCATGCAGTTGCCATCACAATGCGCCATTCTAACTGTCATCACAATAATCCATGAAACTTATTAGACCAATGTTCCATGCCCTTGTCATCACAATGCTCCATGCCCTTGTTATCACAATGCTCCATGACCCCTGTCATCACAATGCTCCGTGACTCCAATCATCACAATGCTTCATGACCTTTGTCATCACAATGGTCCATGCCCTGGTCATCAACACTCTCTGTGACCTTTTTAAACACAATGCTCCATGAAATTTCATCACAATGCTCTTTGACCCTTGTCATCAAAATGCTCCATGCGCTTGTCAGCACAATGCTCCATGACACATATCATCACAGTGCACCATGTGCTTGGCATCACAGTGCTCCACAATCTTGTCATCACAATGCTCCATAAAATTTGTCATCACAATGCTCCATGCACTTCTCATCAAATGCTCTCTCACCACTGATATCACAATGCTACATCACTATTTGTCACAATACTCCGTCACTCCTGTCATCACAATGCTACATGCACTTATCATAACAATGTTCGATGACCGCTGACATCACAATGTTCCATAACATCTGTCATCAAAATGTTCCATGACACTTTTCATCAAATTGCTCAAAGACCCTGTCAACAGAATGTTCCCTGCGTTTCTCATCACAATGCACAACGCCATTGCCATTAAATGTTCCATGACATTTGTCATCACAAAGATCCATGACCCTTGGCATCACAATGCTCCATGTCATTGTCATCACAATGCTCCATGCAAGCTCTCATCACATTGCTCCATGCCCTTGTCTTCACAAAGCTCCATGACACATGTCATCAGAATGCTCCATGGCCTTCTCATCACAATGATCCATGCCCTGGCCATCACAATGCTCCATTACCACTGTCATAACAATGCTCCATGACCCCTGCCATCATGATGTTCCATGGCCTTGTCATCCCAAAGCTCCATGACTCTGCTCATCACAATGCTCCAAGAACGCTGTAATCACAATGCTCTATGCCCCTTTTCATTTCAATGATCCATGAACCCTGTCATCACAATGCACCATGCCCATCATCATAATGCTTCATGCTATTGTCATCACAATGAAATAAAATTGCTCCATGACCTCTGTCATAACAATGCTCCAAACCCTTGTGATCACTATATTCCATAACACTTGTCATCACAATGCCCCATGACGCTCGTCATCACAATTATCCATGGTCTACTCATCACAATGCTCCATGACCATTGTCATCACAATGCTCAATACACTTGTCATCAAAATGCTCCCTGACACTTGTTGTCTGTATGCTCCTTGAACCCTCTCATGACAAGGCTCCATGCCTATTTCATCACAATTATCCTTGCCCTTTTCATCACAATGCTCCAAGACCCGTGTAATCACAATGCTCCATGCCCTTGTCATCACAAAGCTCGATGACGCATGCCATCAGAATTCTCCTTGGTCTTCTCCTCACAATGATCCATGCCCTTGTCATCACAATGTTCCAAGACCCTTTTCTTCAGTATGCTCCATGAGACTTGTCATCACAAGGCTCCATGGTTTTGTCATCACAATGCTCAAAGAACTTCTCATCACAATGCTTCACGACCTTGTCATGGAAATTCTCAATGGCCATTGTTATCATAATGCTCCAAGCCATAGTCATCACGATGCTCCATTTTATTTGTCATCACAATTCTCCATTTCATTTGGCATCACTATACTCCCTGCCATTGTCATCGCAATGGACCATGACATATGTCATCACAAGGCTCCCTGACACCTGTCTTCACAATACAACATGACCTTTTCTACACAATGATCCATGTCCTTGTCATCACAATGCACCATGTCCACTGTCATCACAATAATCTATGAATCTTGTCAGACAAATTCTCCATGGTCCTGTCATCACAATGCTCCATGCCCTTGTCATCACAATGCTCCATGATTTGTCATCACAATCCTCCATGACCCATGACACATGTATCACAGTGTTCCATGCCCTAGTCATCACAATGCTCAAAGACCCCTGTAATCACAATGCTCCATGCCCCTTTTCATCAGAATGCTCAATGAGACTTGTCATGACAAGTCTCCATGGTCTTCTCATCACAAAGCTCCTGGACCTTGTCATCACCATGCTCCATTCCCTTCTCATCACAATGCTCCATGACCCCTGTCATCACAATAATCCATGAATATTTTCAGCCCAATGATCCAAGACCTATTCATCACAATGCTCCATGGCCAATATCATCACAATGCTCCATGACCACTGTCATCACAACACTCCATGACACCCGACAACACAATGATCCGCGACTATTGTCATCACAATGCTCCATTCCATAGTCATCACAATGCTCCATGACACCTGTCATCACAACACTCCATGAACATTATCAGCCCAGTGCTCCATGACCCTTGTCATCACAATGATCCATGCCCTTGTCATCCCAATGCTCCATGACCCCTGTATTCTCAATGCTCCGTGACGCTTGTCATCATAGTTCTCCATGACACATGTCATCACAATGCTCCATGCTTTTGTCAGCAAAATGCTACATGACCTTGTCATTACAATGCTCTATGCGCTTGTCATCAAAATACTCCATTACCATTGTCATCACAATCTTCCATGAAACTTGGGATCACATTGCTTCATGCCCTTGTCGTCACAATGCTCCATGCTCCTTGAAATCAAAATGATCCATGACCTCTCTCATCACAATGCTCCAAACCCTTGTGATCACAATGTTCCATAACACTTGTCATCACAACGCTCCATGATGCTTGTCATCACAATACTCCATGCTCTTTTCATCACAATGCTCCATGACCTTTGTCATCAGAATTCTCAATACACTTGTCATCACAAGGCTCCCTGACACTTGTCATCAGTATGCTCCTTGAACACTGTCAGGAAAAGGCTCCATGTCTTTTTCATCACAATGCCCCATGCCGTTTTCATCACAATGCTCCATGCCATTGTCATCAAAATACTCCACAAGCTTGTCATCACAATGCTCCATGACCCTTGTCATCACATTTCTCCATGCACTTGTCAGCACAATGCTCCCTGACCCTTGTCATCACAATGCTCCAAGCCATTGTCATCACAATGCTCCATTACCCTTGCCATCAGAATCCTCCATGACACTTGGCATCCCAATGCTCCATGCCATTGTCATCACAATGGGCCATTGCATATGTCATCACAATGCTCCCTGACACCTGTCTTCACAATACTGCATGACCTGGCCATCACAATGCTCCATGCCCTTGTCATCACAATGCGCCATTCCAACTGTCATCGCAATAATCCATGAAACTTATTAGACCAATGCTCCTTGCCATGGTCTTCACAATGCTCCATGCCCTTGTTATCACAATTCTCCATGACCCCTGCCATCACAATGCTCTGTGACTCCAGTCATCACAATGCTTCATGACCTTTGTCACCACAATGGGCCATGCCCTAGTCATCATCAATCTCTGTGAGCTTTTTAACCAAAACGATCCATGAATTTTTCATCACAATGCTCTTTGACCCTTGTCATCACAAGGCTCTATGCCTTTCTCAGCACAATGCTCCATGACCCTTGTCATCACAATGCTCCATGCGCTTGTCAGCTCAATGCTCCATGACACATGTCATCACAATGCTCCATGACCCCTGTCATCACAATGCTCCGTGACTCCAGTCATCACAATGCTTCATAACGTTTGTCATCTCAATGATCCATGCCCGTGTCATCACAAGGTTCTGTGACCTTTGTATCCACAATGCTCCATGAACTTTTCATCACAATTCACAGTGACCCTTGTCATCACAATGCTCCATGTCTTTGTCAGAACAATGATCCATGACCATTGTCTTCACAATGTGCCACGCACATTTCATCACAACCGTCCACAACCTTGTCATTGCAATGCTCCATAAACCTTGTAATCACAATGGTCCATGCACTTCTCATCAAAATTCTCTCTCACCAGAGATATCACAGTGTTCCATCACTAGCCATCACAATACACCCTCACCACTCTAATCACAATGTTCCATGACCCTGTCATCACACTGCTACATCCCCTTATCATCACAATGTTCCATTACCCCTGACATCACAATGTTCTATAACACCTGCCATCAAAATATTCCATTACACTTTTCATCAAATTGCTGCATGGCCCGGTCATCAAAATGCTCCCTGCACTTCTCATCACAATGCACCATGCCCTTGTCATCAAAATGCTCCATGACTTGTCATCACAAAACTCCATGACCCTTGGCATCACAATGCTCCATGTCATTGTCATCACAATGCTCCATGAACCCTCTCATCACATTGCTCAATGCCCTTGTCATCACAAAGCTCCATGACACTTGGCATCACAATGCTCGATGCCCTTCTCATTGCAATGCTCCATGCCCTTGTCATTACAATCCTGCATGACCCATGTATCATAGTGTTCCGTACCCTTGTCATCACAATGCTCCATGCCCACTCTCATCACAATAATCCATGAAACATTTCAGACCAATGTTCCATGCCCTTCTCATCACAATGCTCCATTACCTCTGTCATAACAATGCACCATGACCCCTGCCATCACAATGTTCCACGGACTAGTCATCACAAGGTTCCATGACACTTGTCATCACAATGCTGAAAGCCCCTGTAATCACAATGCTCCTTTCCCTTGTCATCACAAAGCTCCATGAGGCATGTTATCAGAAAATTCCATGGCCTTCTCATCACAATGCTCCATTCCCTTGTCATCACAATGCTCCAAGACCATTGTAATCACAATGCTCCATGCCCCTTTTCATCTCAATGCTCCATGAACCCAGCCATCACAATGCACCATGCCCTTCATCGTAATGCTTCAGGCTATTGTCATCACAATGAAATCAATATATTCCATGACCTCTGTCATCATAATGCTCCAAACACTTGTGATCACAATGTTCCATAACTCTTATCATCACAACACCCCATGACGCTCATCATCATAATTATCCATGGTCTTCTCTTCACAATGCTCCATGATCTTTGTCATCACAATGCTCAATACACTTGTCATCACAAGGCTCCCTGACACTTGTCGTCCATATGCTCCTTGAAACCTGTCATGACAAGGCTCCATGACTTTGTCATCATAATAATCCATTCCTTTTCATCACAATGCTCCAAGATCCCTGTAATCAAAATGATCCATGCCCTTGTCATCAAAAAGCTCCATGACGCATGTCATCAGAATGCTTCATGGCCTTCTCATCATAATGCTCCATGCCCTTGTCATCACAATGCTCCAAGACCCCTGTAATCACAATGCTCCATCCCCCTTTTCATCAGAATGCTCCATGAGTCTTGTCATCACAAGTCTCCATGGTCTTCTCCTCACAATGCTCCAGGACCTCATCATCACCATGCTCCATTCCCTGGTCATCACAATGCTCCTTGACCCCTGTCATCACAGTAGTCCATTAACATTTTCAGCCCAGTGCTCCACGACATACTCATCACAATGCTCCATGGCCAATATCTTCACAATGCTCCATGACCACTGTTATCACAACACTCCATGACAACTGACAACAAAATGATCTGGGACTCTTGTCATCACAATGCTCCATTCCCTAATCATCACAATGCTCCATGACCACTGTCATCACAACACTCCATGAACATTTTCCTCCCAGTGCTCCATGACCCTTGTCATCACAATGATCCATGCCCTTGTCATCGAATGCTACATGACCAGTGCATTAACAATGCTCCGTGACGCTTGGCATCACAGTGCTCCATGACACATGTCATCACAACGCTCCATGCCTTTATCAGCAAAATGCTACATAACCTTTCCATTACAATGCTCTATGTGCTTTTCATCAAAATACTCCATTTCCATTGTCATCACAATCTTCCATGAACCTTGGGATCACATTGCTTCATGCCCTTGTCATCACAATGCTCCCTGCTCCTTGAAATCAAAATGATCCATGACCTCTGTCATCACAATACTCCAAACCCTTGTGATCACAAAGTTCCATAACACTTGTCATCACAATGCTCCATGACCACTGTCATCACAACACTCCATGAATATTTTCCTCCCAGTGCTCCATGACCCTTGTCATCACAATGATCCATGCCCTTGTGATCCCAATGCTACATGACCAGTGCATTAACAATGCTCCGTGACGCTTGGCATCACAATGCTCCATGACCTTTTTCATCACAATGCTCAATACACTTGTCATCACAATGCTCCCTGACACTTGTCATCAGAATGCTCCTTGAACCCTGTCACGAAAAGGCTCCATGCCTTTTTCATCTCAATGCCGCATGCCGTTTTCATCAAAATGATCCATGCCATTGTCATCAAAATACTCCACAAGCTTGACATTAGAATGCTCCATGACACATGTCATTACAATTCTCCACGCACTTCTCAACACAGTACTCCCTGACCCTTGTCATCACAATGCTCCAAGCCATTGTCATCACAGTGCTCCATTTCTTTTGTCCTCAGAATCCTCCATGACACTTGGCATCACTATGCTCCATGCCATTGTCATCACAATGGTCCATTACATATGTCATCACAATGCTCCCTGACAACTGTATTCACAATACTGCATGGCCTGGTCATCACATTGCTCCATGCCGTTGTCATCACAATGCGCCATTCTAACTATCATCACAATAATCCATGAAACTTATTAGACCAATGTTCCATGACCTTGTCATCACAATGTTCCAAGCCATTGTCATCACAATGCTCCATTACGTTTGCCATCAGAATCCTCCATGACACTTGGCATCCCAATGCTCCATGCCATTGTCATCACAATGGGCCATTACATATGTCATCACAATGCTCCCTGACACCTGTCTTCACAATACTGTATGACCTGGCCATCACAATGCTCCATGCCCTTGTCATCACAATGCGCCATTCCAACTGTGATCGCAATAATCCATGAAACTTATTAGACCAATGCTCCTTGCCCTGGTCATCACAATGCTCCATGCCCTTGTTGTCACAATGCTCCATGACCCCTGCCATCACAATGCTCTGTGACTCCAGTCATCACAATGCTTCATGACCTTTGTCACCACAATGGGCCATGCCCTCGTCATCATCACTCTCTGTGAGCTTTTTAACCAAAATGATCCATGAACTTTTCATCACAATGCTCTTTGACCCTTGTCATCACAACACTCTATGCATTTCTCAGCACAATGCTCCATGACCCTTGTCATCACAATGCTCCATGCGCTTGTCAGCACAATGCTCCATGACACATGTCATCATAATGCTCCATGACCCCTGTCATCACAGTAGTCCATTAACATTTTCAGCCCAATGCTCCACGACCTACTCATCACAATGCTCCATGACCCCTGTCATCACAATGCTCCGTGACTCCAATCATCACAATGCTTCATGACCTTTGTCATCACAATGGTCCATGCCCTGGTCATCAACAGTCTCTGTGACCATTTTAACCACAATGCTCCATGAACATTTCATCACAATGCTCTTTGACCCTTGTCATCACAATGCTCCATGCCCTTGGCAGCACAAAGCTCCATGACACATGTCATCACAATGCACCATGTGCTTGGCATCACAGTGCACCACAATCTTGTTATCACAATGCTCCATAAAATTTGTCATCACAATGCTCCATGCACTTCTCATCAAAATGCTCTCTCACCACTGATATCACAATGCTACATCACTGTTTGTCACAATACTCCGTCACTCCTGTCATCACAATGCTACATGCACTTATCATCACAATGTTTGATGACCCCTGACATCAAAATGTTCCATAACACCTGTCATCAAAATGTTCCATGACACTTTTCATCAAATTGCTCAAAGACCCTGTCATCAGAATGTTCCCTGCCTTTCTCATCACAATGCACAACGCCCTTGCCATCAAAATGCTCCATGACCTTTGTCATCACAAAGATCCATGACACTTGGCATCACAATGCTCCATGCCCTTGTCATCACAATGCTCCATGACTTGTCATCACAATCCTCCATGACCCATGACACATGTATCACAGTGTTCCATGCCCTAGTCATCACAATGCGCAAAGACCCCTGTAATCACAATGCTCCATGCCCCTTTTCATCAGAATGCTCCATGAGACTTGTCATGAGAAGTCTCCATGGTCTTCTCATCACAATGCTCATGGACCTTGTCATCACCATGCTCCATTCCCTTCTCATCACAATGCTCCATGACCCCTGTCATCACAATAATCCATGAATATTTTCAGCCCAATGCTCTAAGACCTGTTCATCACAATGCTCCATGGCCAATATCATCACAATGCTCCATGACCACTGTCATCACAACACTCCATGACACCCGACAACACAATGATCCGCGACTATTTTCATCACAATGCTCCATTCCATAGTCATCACAAAGCTCCATGACCCCTGTCATCACAACACTCCATGAACATTATCAGCCCAGTGCTCCATGACCCTTGTCATCACAATGATCCACGCCCTTGTCATCCCAATGCTCCATGACCACTGTATTCACAATGCTCCGTGATGCTTGTCATCACAGTGCTCCATGAAACATATCATCACAATGCTCCATGCCTTTGTCAGCAAAACGCTACATGACCTTGTCATTACAATGCTCTATGCGCTTGTCATCACAATACCCCATTACCATTGTCATCACAATCCTCCATGAAACTTGGGATCACATTGCTTCATGCCCTTGTCGTCACAATGCTCCATGCTCCTTGAAATCAAAATGATCCATGACCTCTGTCATCACAATGCTCCAAACACTTATGATCACAATGTTCCATAACACTTGTCATCACAACGCTCCATGATGCCTGTCATCACAATACTCCATGCCCTTTTCATCACAATGCTCCATGACCTTTGTCATCACAATTCTCAATACAGTTGTCATCACAAGGCTCCCTGACACTTGTCATCAGTATGCTCCTTGAACCCAGTCAGGAAAAGGTTCCATGCCTTTTTCATCACAATGCCCCATGCCGTTTTCATCACAATGCTCCATGCCATTGTCATCAAAATACTCCACAAGCTTGTCATCAGAATGCTCCATGACCCTTGTCATCACATTTCTCCATGCACTTGTCAGCACAATGCTCCCTGACCCTTGTCATCACAATGCTGCAAGCCATTGTCATCACAATGCTCCATTACGTTTGCCATCAGAATCCTCCATGACACTTGGCATCCCAATGCTCCATGCCATTGTCATCACAATGGGCCATTACATATGTCATCACAATGCTCCCTGACACCTGTCTTCACAATACTGCATGACCTGGCCATCACAATGCTCCATGCCCTTGTCATCACAATGCGCCATTCCAACTGTGATCGCAATAATCCATGAAACTTATTAGACCAATGCTCCTTGCCCTGGTCATCATAATGCTCCATGCCCTTGTTGTCACAATGCTCCATGACCCCTGCCATCACAATGCTCTGTGACTCCAGTCATCACAATGCTTCATGACCTTTGTCACCACAATGGGCCATGCCCTCGTCATCATCACTCTCTGTGAGCTTTTTAACCAAAATGATCCATGAACTTTTCATCACAATGCTCTTTGACCCTTGTCATCACAACACTCTATGCATTTCTCAGCACAATGCTCCATGACCCTTGTCATCACAATGCTCCATGCGCTTGTCAGCACAATGCTCCATGACACATGTCATCATAATGCTCCATGACCCCTGTCATCACAGTAGTCCATTAACATTTTCAGCCCAATGCTCCACGACCTACTCATCACAATGCTCCATGACCCCTGTCATCACAATGCTCCGTGACTCCAATCATCACAATGCTTCATGACCTTTGTCATCACAATGGTCCATGCCCTGGTCATCAACAGTCTCTGTGACCTTTTTAACCACAATGCTCCATGAACATTTCATCACAATGCTCTTTGACCCTTGTCATCACAATGCTCCATGCCCTTGGCAGCACAAAGCTCCATGACACATGTCATCACAATGCACCATGTGCTTGGCATCACAGTGCTCCACAATCTTGTTATCACAATGCTCCATAAAATTTGTCATCACAATGCTCCATGCACTTCTCATCAAAATGCTCTCTCACCACTGATATCACAATGCTACATCACTGTTTGTCACAATACTCCGTCACTCCTGTCATCACAATGCTACATGCACTTATCATCACAATGTTCAATGACCCCTGACATCACAATGTTCCATAAAACCTGTCATCAAAATGTTCCATGACACTTTTCATCAAATTTCTCAAAAACCCTGTCATCAGAATGTTCCCTGCCCTTCTCATCACAATGCACAACACACTCGCCATCAAAATGCTCCATGACCTTTGTCATCACAGAGATCCATGACCCTTGGCATCACAATGCTCCATGTCATTGTCATCACAATGCTCCATGCACGCTCTCATCACATTGCTCCATGCCCTTGTCTTCACAAAGCTCCATGACACATGTCATCAAAATGCTCCATGGCCTTCTCATCACAATGATCTATGCCCTTGCCATCACAATGCTCCATTACCACTGTCATAACAATGCTCCATGAACCCTGCCATCACGATGTTCCATGGCCTTGTCATCACAAGGCTCCATGACCCTTCTCATCACAATGGTACAAGACCCCTGTAATCACAATGCTCTATGCCCCTTTTCATCTCAATGATCCATGAACCCTGTCATCACAATGCACCATGCCCTTCATCATAATGCTTCGTGCTATTGTCATCACAATGAAATCAAAATGCTCCATGACCTCTGTCATAACAATGCTCCAAACCCTTGTGATCACAATATTCCATAAAACTTGTCATCACAATGACCCATGACGCTCGTCATCACAATTATCCATGGTCTCCTAATCACAATGCTCCATCCCCTACTCATCACAATGCTCCATGACCCTTGTCATCACAATGATCCATGCCCTTGTCATCCCAATGCTCCATGACCCCTGTATTCACAATGCTCCGTGACGCTGGTCATCACAGTGCTCCATGACACATGTCATCACAATTCTCCCTGCCTTTGTCAGCAAAATGCTACATGACCTTTTCATTACAATGCTCTATGCGTTTGTCATCACAATACTCCATTACAATTGCCATCACAATCCTCCATGAACCTTGGGATCACATTGCTTCATGCCCTTGTCATCACAATGCTCCATGCTCCTTGAAATCAAAATGATCCTTGACCTCTGTCATCTCAATGCACAAAACCCTTGTGATCACAGTGTTCCATAACACTTTTCATCACAACGCTCCATGATGCCTGTCATCACGATACTCCATGCCCTTTTCATCACAATGCTCCATGACATTTGTCATCACAATTCTCAATACACGTTTCATCACAATGCTCCCTGACACTTGTCATCAGAATGCTCCTTGAAACCTGTCACGAAAAGGCTCCATGCCTTTTTCATCAAAATGTCCCATGCCGTTTGCATCACAATGCTCCATGCCATTGTCATCAAAATACTCTACAGGCTTGTCTTCAGAATGCTCCATTACCCTTGTCATCATAATTCTCCATACACTTGTCAGCACAATGCTCCCTGACCCTTGTCTTCACAATGCTCCTAGCCATTGTCATCACAATGCTCCATTACCTTTGTCATCAGAATCCTCCATGACACTTGGCATCACAATGCTCCATGCCATTGTCATCACAATGGGCCTTTACGTATGTCATCACAATGCTCCCTGACACCTCTCTTCACAATACTGCATGACCTGGTCATCACAATGCTCCATGCCCATGTCATCACAATGCGCCATTCGAACTGTCATCACAATAATCCATGAAACGTATTAGACCAATGATCCATGCCCGGGTCATCACAATGCCCCATGCCCTTGTTATCACAGTGCTCCATGAACCCTGTCATCACAATGCTCCGTGACTCCAGTCATCACAATGCTCCATGACCTTTGTCATCACAATTGTCCATGCCCTCATCATCAACAGTCTCTGTGACCTTTTTAACCACAATGCTCCATGAACATTTCATCACAATGGTCTTTAACACTTGTCATCACAAAGCTCTATGCCTTTCTCAGCACAATGTTCCATGCCCTTGTCATCACAAAGCTCCATGACCCCTGTCAACACAATGCTCCTTGACTCCAGTCATCACAATTCTTCATAACATTTGTCATCACAATGGTCGATGCCAGCGTCATCACAAGGCTCTGTTATCTTTGTAACCACAATGCTCCATGAACATTTCATCACAATGCTCCGTGACCCTTGTCATCAAAATGCTCCATGCCTTTGTCAGAAAAATGCTCCATGACACTTGCCATCACAATGTGCCACACGCTTTTCATCCCAACGGTCCACAAATTTGTCATCGCAATGCTCCCTAAACCTTGTAATCACAATGCTCCATTACCCCTGTCATAACAATGCTCCATGACCCCTGCCATCACAATGTTCCACGGTCTTGTCATCACAAGGCTCCATGACCTTTGTCATCACAATGCTCCAAGACCACATAATCATAATGCTCAATGCCCTTGTCATCACAAAGCTCCATCACACATGTCATCAGAATGTTCCATGGCCTTCTCATCAAAATGCTCCATGCCCTTGTCATCACAATGCTACCACACCCCTGTAATCACAATGCTCCAAGCCACTTTTCATCTCAATGCTCCATGAACAATGTCATCGCAATGCATCATGCCCATCATCATAATGCTTCTGGCTATTGTCAGCACAATGAAATCAAAATTCACTATGACCTCTGTCATCACCATGCTCCATGGCCCCTGTCATCACAATACTCCATGAACATTTTCAGCCCAATGTTCCATGACACTTGTCATCACAATGATCCATGCCCTTTTCATCCCAAAGCTCCATGACCCCTGTATTCACAATGCTCCTTGACACTTGTCTTCACAGTGCTCCATGACACCTGTCATCACAATGCTCCATGCCTTTGTCAGCAAAATGCTACATGACCCTGTCATTACAATGCTCTATGCGCTTGTCATCACAATACTCCATTACCATTGTCATCACAATCCTCCATGAACCTTGGGATCACATTGCTTCATGCCCTTGTCATAACAATGCTCCATGCTCCTTGAAATCCAAATGATCCATAACCTCTGTCATCGCAATACTCCAAACCATTGTGATAACAAGGTTCCATAACAGTTGTCATCACAACACTCCATAATGCCTGTCATCACAATACTCCATGCCCTTTTCATCACAATGCACCATGACCTTTGTCATCACAATTCGCAATACACTTCTCATCACAATGCTCCATGACACTTGTCGTCAGAATGCTCCTTGAACCATGTCACGAAAGGTTCCATGACTTTTTCATCACAATGCCCCATGCCATTTTCATCACAATGTTCCAAGTCATTGTCATCAAAATACTCAAAAGCTTGTCATCAGAATGCTACATGACTCTTGTCATCATAATTCTCTATGCACTTGTCAGCAAAATGCTCCCTGACACTTGTCATCACTATGTTCCAAGCCATTGTTATCACAATGCTCCATTACATTTGTCATCAGAATCCTCCATGACACTTGGCATCACAATGCTCCATGCCATTGTCATCACAATGGGCCATTACATATGTCATCACAATGTGCCCTGACACCTCTCTTTACAATACTGCATGACCTGGTCATCACAATGCTCTATGCCATTTTCATCACAAATCGCCATTCCAACTCTCATCGCAATAATTCATGAAACTTATGAGACCAATGCTCCATGCCCTTGTCATCACAATGCTCCATGCCCTAGTTATCACAGTGCTCCATGACCCGTGTCATCACAGTGTTCCGTGATTCCAGTCATCACAATGCTTCATGATCTTTGTCATCACAATGGTCCATGCCCTCATCATCAACAGTCTCTGTGACATTCTTAAGCACAGTGCTCCATGAACTTTTCATCACAATGCTCTTTGACCTTTTACATAGCAATACTCCATGAACGTTTTCACCCCAATGCTCCATGATATTCTCATCACCATGCTCCATGACCAATATCATCAAAATGTTCCATGACCACTGTCGTCACAACACTACATGACACCTGACAACACAATGATCTGGGACTTTTGTCATCACAATGCTCCATTCCCTAGCCATCACAATGCTCCATGACCCCTGTCATCAAAATACTCCATGAATATTTTCAGCCCAATGCTCGATGACCCTTGTCATCACAATGATCCATGAAATTTGGGATCACATTGCTTCATGCCCTTGTCATCACAATGCTCCATGCTACTTGAAATTAAAATGATCAATGATCTCTGTCATCACAATGCTCCAAACCCTTGTGATCACAATGTTCCATAACACTTGTCATCACAATGCTCCATGATGCCTCTCATCACAATACTCCATGCCCTTTTCATGACAATGCTACATGACTTTTTCATCACAATTCTCAATACACTTGTCATCACAATGCTCCCTGACACTTGTCATTAGAATGCTCCTTGAACCCTGTCACGAAACGTCTCCATGCCTTTTTCATCACAAGGCCCCATGCCATTTTCATCACAATGCTCCATGCCATTGTCATCAAAATACTCCACAAGCTTGTCATCAGAATGCTCCATGACCGTTGTCATCACAATTCTTCATGCAATTGTCAGCACGATGCTCCCTGACCCTTGTCATCACAATGCTCCAAGCAATTGTCATCACAAAACTCCATTACCTTTGTCATCAGAATCCTCCATGACACTTGGCATCACAATGCTCCATGCCATTGTCATCAGAATGGGCCATTACATATGTCATCACAATGCTCCCTGACATCTGTCTTCACCATATTCCATGACCTTTTCATCACAATGCTACATGCCCTTGTCATCACAATGTTCCTAGGCCCATGTAATCACTATGGTCCATGCCCCTTTTCATCAGTATGCTCCGTGAGATTTGTCATCACAAGGCTCCATGGTTTTCTCATCAAAATGCTCCAGGACCTTTTAATCACAATGCTTCATGACCTTGTTATGAAAATTCTCAATGGCCCTTGTCAACATAATGCTCCAAGCCCTAGTCATCACAATGCTCCATTATATTTTCCATCACAATCCTCCATTACATTTCGCATCACAATGCTCCATTACACTGTCATCGCAATGGACCATGACATATGTCATCACAATGCTCCCTAACATCTGTCTTCACCATATTCCATGACATTCTCATCACAATGCTCCATGCCCTTGTCATCACAATGCAGCATGTCCACAGTCATCACAATAATCTAAGCAACATGTCAGACCAATGTTTCATGCCCGTGTCATCACAATGCTCCATGCCCTTGTTATCACAATGCTCCATGACCCCTCTATTCACAATGCTCCGTGACGCTTGTCATCCCAGTGCTCCATCACACCAGTCATCACAATGCTCCATGCCTTTGTCAGCAAAATGCTACATGAATTTTTCATTACAATGCTCTATGTGCTTGTCATCACAGTACTCCATTAACATTTTCATCACAATCATCCATGAACCTTTGAATCACATTGCTTCATGCCCTTGTCATCACAATGCTCCATGATCCTTGAAATCAAAATGATCCATGACCTCTGGCATCACAATTCTTCAAAGCCTTGTGATCACAATGTTCCATAACACTTGTCATCACAACGCTCCATGATGCCTGTCATCACAATATTACATGCCCTTTTCATAACAATGCTCCGTGACCCTTGTCATCACAATGCTCCATGCCTTTGTCAGAACAATGCTCCATGACCCTTGTCATCACAATATGCCCTGCGCTTTTCATCACAATGATCCACAACCTTGTCATCGCTATGCTCCATAAACCTTGTAATCACAATGCTCCATGCACTTCTCATCCAAATGCTCTCTCACATGAGATATCTCAATGTTCCATCACTAGTCATCACAATCCTCCCTCACCCCTGTTATCACAATGTTCCATGACCCCTGTCATCACAATGCTACATCCCCTTATCAGCACAATGTTCCTTGACCCCTGACATCACAATGTTCCATAACCCCTGTCATCAAAATGCTCCATGACCATTTTCATCCCAAAGCTCCATCATCACTGGCATCACAATGTTCTATAACCCCTGTCATCAAAATATTCCATTACACTTTTCATCAAATTGCTGCATGACCCTGTCATCAAAATGCTCTCTGCCCTTCTCATCACAATGCACCACACTCTTGTCATCAAAATGCTCCATGACCTTTGTCATCAGAAAGCTCCATGACCCTTGGCATCACAATGCTCCATGTCATTGTCATCACAATGATCCATGAACACTCTCATCACATTGCTCCATGTCTTTGTCATCACAAAGCTCCATGACACTTGTCATCACAATGCTCGATGCCATTCTCATCACAATGCTCCATGCCCTTGTCATTACAATCCTCCATGACCCATGTATCACAGTGTACCGTGCCCTTTTCATCACAATGCTCCATGCCCACTCTCATCACAATAATCCATGAAACATTTCAGACCAATGCTCAATGCCCTTCTCATCACAATGCTCCATTACCACTGTCATAACAATGCTCTATGACCACTGCCATCACAATGTTCCACGGCCTTGCAATCACAAAGCTCCATGACCCTTGTCATCACAATGCTCCAAGACCCCTGTAATCACAATGCTCCATGCCCTTGTCATCACAAATCTCCATGATGCATGCCATCAGAAAGTTCCATGGACTTCTACTCACAATGCTCCATGCCCTTGTCATCACAATGCTCCAAGACCCCTGTAATCACAATGCTCCATGCCCCTTTCATCAGAATGCTCCATGAGACTTGTCATCACAAGTCTCCATCGTCATCTCATCACAATACTCCAGGAGCTTGTCATCACCATGCTCCATTCCCTTGTCATCACAATGCTCCATGACACCTGTCATCACAATACTCCATGAACATTTTCAACCCAGTGCTCCATTGCCTTCTCATCACAATGCTCCATGACCAGTATCATCACAATGCTCCATGACCACTGTCATCACAATGCGCCATTCCAACTGTCATCACAATAATCCATGAAACTTATTATACCAATGTTCCATGCCCTTGTCATCATAATGCTCCATGTCCTTGCTATCACAATGTTCCAAGACCCCTGTAATCAGAATGCTCCATGCCCCTTTTCATCAGTATGCTCCATGAGACCTGTCATCACAAGGCTCCCTGGTTTTCTCATCACAATGTTCAAGGACCTTGTCATCACAATGCTTCACGACATTGTCATGAAAATTCTCAATGGCCCTTGTCATCATAATGCTCCAAGCCCTAGTCATCACAATGCTCCATCATATTTGTCATCACAATCCTCCATTACATTTGGCATCACAATGCACCATGACACTGTCATCGAAATGGACCATGACATATGTCATCAAAATGCTCCCTCACACCTGTCTTCACAATAATCCATGACTTTGTCATCACAATGTTCCATGTCCTTGTCATCACAATGCTCCATGAAGCCTGTCAACACAATGCTCCGTGAATCCAGTCATCACAATGCTTCATAACGTTTGTCATCACAACGGTCCATGCCCGCATCATCACAAGTCTCTCTGAAATTTGTAACCACAATGCTCCATGAACATTTCAACATAGTGCACCGTGACACTTGTCATCACAATGCTCCAGGCCTTTGTCAGAAAAATGTTCCATGACCCTTTTCCTCAAAATGTGCCACGGGCTTTCCATCACAATGATACACAACCTTGTCATCGCTACGCTCCATAAACCTTGTAATCACAATGCTCCATGCACTTCTCATCCAAATGCTCTCTCACCTGAGATATAACCATGTTCCCTCAATAGTCATCACAATCCTCCCTCACCCCTGTAATCAAAATGTTCCATGACCCCTGTCATCACCATGTTCCATTCCCTTGTCATCACAATGTTCCATGACCACTGTCATCACAATACTCCATGAATATTTTCAGCCAAATACTCCATGACCTTCTCATCACAATGCTCCATGACAAATATAATCACAATGCCCCATGACCACTGTCATCTCAACACTCCATGATACCCGACAACACAATGATCCGGGACTCTTGTCATTACAATGCTCCATTCCCTAGTCATCACAATGCTCCATGACCCCTGTCATCACAATACTCCATGAATATTTTCAGCCCAATGCTCCATGACCCTTGTCATCACAATGATCCATGCCCTTGTCATCCCAATTCTCCATGACCCCTGTATTCACAATGCTCCGTGACGCTTGTCATCACAATGCTCCATGCCTTTGTCATTAAAATGCTCCATGACCATTGTCATCACAATGTGCCACGCGCTTTTCATCCCAACGGTCCAAAAATTTGTCATCACAATGCTCCATAAAAATTGTAATCACAATGCTGCATGCCCTTCTCATCACAATGCTCCATTACACCTGTCATAACAATGCTCCATGACCCCTGCCATCACAATATTCCACGGCCTTGTCATCACAAGGCTCCATGACACTTGTCATCACAATGCTCCAAGACCCCTTTAATCACAATGCTCCATGCCGTTGTCATCACAAAGCTCCATGACACATGTCATCAGAATGTTCCATGGCCGTATCATCAAAATGCCGCATGCCCTTGTCATCACAGTGCTCCAAAACCCCTGTAAACACAGTGCTCCATGCCCCTTTTCATCTCAATGCTCCATGAACCCTGTCATCACAACACTCCATGACACGTGACAACACAATGATCCGGGACTCTTGTCATCACAGTGCTCCAAGACCCCTGTAATCAAAATGCTCCATGACCCCTGTCATCACAATACTCCATGAACATTTTCAGCCCAATGCTCCATGACCCTTGTCATCACAATGATCCATGCACTTGTCATCACAATGATCCATGACTTCTGTATTCAAAATGCTCCGTGACAATTGTGTCACAGTTCTCCATGACACCTGTCATCACAATGCTCCGTGCCATTCTCAGGAAAATTCTACATGCCCTTGTCATTACAATGCTCTATGCGCTTGTCATCACAATGCTCCAAGACCCCTGTAATCACAATGCTACATGCCCCTTTTCATCTCAATGCTCCATGAACTCTGTCATCAAAATGCACCATGCCCATCATCATAATGCTTCAGGCTATTTTCATCACGATGAAATCAAAATTCTCCATGACCTCTGTCATCATATTGCTCCAAAGCCTTGTGATCACAATGTTCCATAACACTTATAATCACAACACCCCATGACGATCATCATCACAATTATACATGGCCTTCTCATCACCATGCTCCATGACTTTTGTCATCACAATTCTCAATACACTTGTCATCACAATGCTCCCTGACACTTGTCATCAGAATGCTCCTTGAACCCTGCCACGAAAAAGCTGCATGCCTTTTTCATCACATTGCCCCATGCCGTTTTCATCACAATGCTCCATGCCATTGTCATCAAAATACTCCACAAGCTTGTCATCAGAATGCTCCATGACCCTTGTCATCACAATTCTCCATGCACTTGTCAGCACAATGCTCCCTGACCCTTGTCATCACAATGCTCCAAGCCATTGTCATAACAATGCTCCATTACCTTTGTCATCAGAATCCTCCATTACACTTGGCATCACAATGCTCCAAGCCATTGTCATAACAATGCTCCATTACCTTTGTCATCAGAATCTTTCATGAAACTTGGCATCACAATGCTCCATGCCATTTTCATCACAATGGCCCATTACATATGTCATCACAATGCTCCCTGACATTTCTCTTCACAATACTGCATGAGCTGGTCATTACAATGCTCCATGCCCTTGTCATCACAATGAGCCATTCCAACTGTCATCGCAATAATCCATGAAACATATTAGACCAATGTTGCATGCCCTTGTCATCACAATGCTCCATGCCCTTGTTATCACAATGCTCCATGACCCCTGTCATCACCATGCTCCGTGACTCCAGTCATCACAAAGCTTCATGACCTTTGTCATCACAGTGGTCCATTACCTCATCATCAACAGTCTCTGTGACCTTTTTAACCACAATGCTCCATGAACTTTTCATCACAATGCTCTTTGACCATTGTCATCACAATGATCTACGCCTTTCTCAGCACAATGCTCTATGCCCTTGTCATTACAATCCTCCATGACCCTGTCATCACAATGCTCCATGACTCCAGTCATCACAATGCTTCATAACATTTGTCATCACAATGGTCCATGTCCGTGTCATCACAAGGCTTTGTGACATTTTTAACCACAATGCTTCATGAACTTTTCATCACAATGCTCCGTGACGCTTGTCATCACAGTGCTCCATGCCTTTGTCAGAAAAATGCTCCATGACCCTTGTCATCACAATGTACCACGCGCTTTTTATCCCAACGGTCCACAGATTTGTCATCGCAATGCTCCATATAACTTGTAATCAAAATGTTCCATGCCGTTCTCATCACAATGCTCCATTACCCCTGTCATAACAATGCTCCTTGACCCATGCCATCACAATGTTCCACGGCCTTGTCATCACAAAGCTCCATGAACCTTGTCATCACAATGCTCCAAGACCCCTGTAATCACAATTCTCCATGCCCTTGTCATCACAAATCTCCATGACGCATGCCATCAGTAAGTTCCATGGCCTTCTACTCACAATGCTCCATGCCCTTGTCATCACAATGCTCCAAGACCCCGGTAATCACAATGCTCCATGCCCCTTTTCATCAGAATGCTCCATGAGACTTGTCATCACGTCTCCATCGTCATCTCATCACAATACTCCAGGACTTTGTCATCACCATGCTCCATTCCCTTGTCATCACAATGCTCCATGACACCTGTCATCACAATACTCCATGAACATTTTCAACCCAGTGCTCCATTACCTTCTCATCACAATGCTCCATGACCAGTATCATCACAATGCTCCATGACCACTGTCAGCACAATGTGCCATTCCAACTGTCATCACAATAATCCATGAAACTTATTATACCAATGTTCCATGCATTTGTCATCACAATGCTCCATGCCCTTGCTATCACAATGTTCCAAAACCCGTGTAATCAGAATGCTCCATGCCCCTTTTCATCAGTATGCTCCATGAGACCTGTCATTACAAGGCTCTATGGTTTTCTCATCACAATGCTCAAGGACCTTGTCATCACAATGCTTCACGACATTGTCATGAAAATTCTCAATGGCCCTTGTCATCATAATGCTCCAAGCCCTAGTCATCACAATGCTCCATCATATTTGTCATCACAATCCTCCATTACATTTGGGATCACAATGCACCATGCCATTGTCATCGAAATGGACCATGACATATGTCATCAAAATGCTCCCTGACACCTGTCTTCACAATACTCCATGACTTTGTCATCACAATGCTCCATGTCCTTGTCATCACAATGCTCCATGAACCCTGTCAACACAGTGCTCCGTGATTCCAGTCATCACAATGCTTCATAACGTTTGTCATCACAACAGTCCATGCCCGCCTCATCACAAGTCTCTCTGACCTTTGTAACCACAATGCTCCATGAACATTTCAACACAGTGCTCCGTGACAATTGTCATCACAATGGTCCATGCCTTTGTCAGAAAAATGCTCCATGACCATTGTCATCAAAATATGCCACGGGTTTTCCATCACAATAATACACAACCTTGTCATCGCTACGCTCCATAAACCTTGTAATCACAATGCTCCATGCTCTTCTCATCCAAATGCTCTCTCACCTGAGATATAACCATGTTCCCTCACTAGTCATCACAATCCTCCCTCACCCCTGTAATCAAAATGTTCCATGACCCATGTCATCACCATGTTCCATTCCCTTGTCATCACAATGTTCAATGACCACTGTCATCGCAATACTCCATGAACATTTTCAGCCCAATACTCCATGACCTTCTCATCACAATGCTCCATGAGAAAAATCATCACAATGCTCCATGACCACTGTCATCACAACACTCCATGACACCCGACAACACAATGATCAGGGACTCTTGTCATTACAATGCTCCATTCCCTAGTCATCACAATGCTCCATGACCCCTGTCATCACAATACTCCATGAACATTTTCAGCCCAATGCTCCATGACCCTTGTCATCACAATGATCCATGCCCTTGTCATCCCAATTCTCCATGACCACTGTATTCACAATGATACATGACGCTTGTCAACACAGTGCTCCCTGACACCTGGCATCACAATGCTTCATGCCTTTGTCAGCAGAATGCTACATGACCTTGTCATTACAATGCTCTATGCGCTTTTCATCACAATACTCCATTACCATTATCATCACAATCCTCCATGAACCTTGGGATCACATTGCTTCATGCCCTTGTCATCACAATGTTCCATGCTCCTTGAAATCAAAATGATCCATGACCTCTGTCATCACAATGCTCCAAACCCTTGTGATCACAATGTTCCATAGCACTTGTCATCACAACGCTCCATGATGCCTGTCATCACAATACTCCATGCCCTTTTCATCACAATGCTCCATGACCTTTGTCATCACAATTCTCAATATATTGTCATCACAATGCTCCCTGACATTTGTCGTCAGAATGCTCCTTGAACCCTCTAATGAAATGTCTCCATGCCTTTTTCATCACAATGCCCCATGCGGTTTTCATCACAATGCTCCATGCCATTGTCATCAAAATACTCCACAAGCTTGTCAGCAGAATGCTCCATGACCCTTGTCATCAAAATTCTCCATGAACTTGTCAGCACAATGTTCCCTGACCCTTGTCATCACAATGCTCCAAGCCATTGTCATCACAATGCTCCATTACCTTTGTCTTCAGAATCCTCCATGACACTTGGCATCACAATGCTCCATGCCATTGTCATCACAATAGGCCATTATATATGTCAGCACAATGCTCCCTGACAACGGTCTTCACAAATCTGCATCACAAGGTCTTCACAATGCTCCATGCCCTTGTCATCACAATGCTCCATGCCCTTGTTATCACAATGCTCCATGACCCCTGTCATCACAATGCTCCGTGACTCCAGTCATCACAATGCTTCATGACCTTTGTCAACACAATGATCCATGCGCTCATCATCAAGAGTCTCTGTGACCTTTTTAACCACAATGCTCCATGAACTTTTCTTCACAATGCTCTTTATCCCCTGTCATCACAATGCTCTATGCCTTTCTCAGCACAATGCTCCATGACGTATGTCATCAGAATGCTCCATGGCCTTCTCCTCACAGTGCTCCTTGCCCTTGTCATCACAATGCTCCAAGACCCCTGTAATCACAATGTTCCATGCCCCTTTTCATCAGAATGCTCCATGTGACTTGTCATCACAAGTCTCCAGGGTCATCTCATCACAATGCTCCAGGACCTTGTCATCACAATGCTCTGTGACTCCAGTCATCATAGTGCTTCATAATATTTGTCATCACAATGGTCCATGCCCAAGTCATCACAAGGCTCTGTTACCTTTGTATCCACAATGCTCCATGAACATTTCATCACAATGTTCCGTGACCCTTGTCATCACAATGCTCCATGCCTTTTTCATTAAAATGCTCCATGACCATTGTCATCACAATGTGCCACGCGGTTTTCATCCCAACGGTCAAAAATTTGTCATCACAATGCTCCATAAAAATTGTAATCACAATGCTGCATGCCCTTCTCATCACAATGCTCCATTACAACTGTCAAAACAATGCTCCATGACCCCTGCAATCACAATGTTCCATGGCCTTGTCATCACAAGGCTCCATGACACTTGTCATCACAATGCTCCAAGACCCCTTTAATCACAATGCTCCATGCCGTTGTCATCACAAAGCTCCATGACACATGTCATCAGAATGTTCCATGGCCATCTCATCAAAATGCCGCATGCCCTTGTCATCACAGTGCTCCAAAACCCCTGTAAACACAGTGCTCCATGCCCCTTTTCATCTCAATGCTCCATGAACCCTGTCATCACAACACTCCATGACACGTGACAACACAATGATCCGGGACTCTTGTCATCACAGTGCTCCAAGACCCCTGTAATCAAAATGCTCCATGACCCCTGTCATCAAAATACTCCATGAACATTTTTAGCCCAATGCTCCATGACCCTTGTCATCACAAGGATCCATGCACTTGTCATCCCAATGATCCATGACCACTGTATTCAAAATGCTCCGTGACAATTGTGTCACAGTTCTCCATGACACCTGTCATCACAATGCTCCATGCCATTCTCAGGAAAATTCTACATGCCCTTGTCATTACAATGCTCTATGCGCTTGTCATCACAATGCTCCAAGACCCCTGTAATCACAATGCTACATGCCCCTTTTCATCTCAATGCTCCATGCCCACTCACATCACAATAATCCATGAAATCATTCGGGCCAATGCTCAATGCACTTCTCATCACAATGCTCCATTACCTTTGTCATAAAAATGCTCCATGACCCCTGCCATCACAATGTTCCACGTCCTTGTCATCACAAGGCTCCCTGACCCTTGACATCACAATTCTCCAAGACCCCTGTAATCACAATGCTCCATGCCACTTTGCATCTAAATGCTCCATGAACGCTGTCATCACAATGCACCATGCCCATCATCATAATGCTTCAGGCTATTGTCATCACAATGAAATCAAAATTCTCCATGACCTCTGTCATCATAATGCTCCAAACCCTTGTGATCACAATGTTCCATAACACTTATCATCACAAATCCCCATGACGCTCATCATCACAATTATCCATGGTATTCTCATCACAATGCTCCATGACCTTTGTCATCACAATGCTCAATACACTTGTTACCACAATGCTCCCTGACACTTGTCGTCAGTATGCTCCTTGAAACTTGTCATGACAAGGCTCCATGCCTTTTTCATCACAATGATCCGTGCCCTTTTCATCACAATGCTCCAAGATCACTGTCATCACAATTCTCCATGTGTTTGTCATCACAAAACTACATGAAGCATGTCATCAGAATGCCCCATTGCCTTCTCATCACAATGCTCCATGCCCTAGTCATCACAATGCTCCAAGACCCCTGTAATCACAATGCTCCATGCCCCTTTTCATCAGAATGCTCCGTGAGAATTCTCATCACAAGTCTCCATGGTCATCTCATCACAAAGCTCCAGGACCTTGTCATCACCATTCACCATTCCCTTGTCATCACAATGCTCCATGACCCATGTCATCACAATGATCGATTAACATATTCAGCCGAATGTTCCACGACCTACACATCACAATAGTCCATGGCCAATATCATCAAAATGCGCCATGGCCACTGTCATCACAACACTCCATGACTCCTGACAACACAATGATCCGGGACTCTTGTCATCACAATGATCCATTCCCTACACATCACTATGCTCCATGACCCCTGTCATCACAACACTCCATGAACATTTTCAGCCCAGTGCTCCATGACAGTTGTCTGCACAATGATCCATGCCCTTGTCATCCCAATGCTCCATGACCCCTGTATTCACAATGCTCCATGACACTTGTCATCACAGCGCTCCATGACACATGTCATCACAATGCTCCATGCCTTTATCAGCAAAATGCTCCATGACCTTGTCATTACAATGCTCTATGCATTGTCATCACAATACTCCATTTCCATTGTCATCACAATCCTCCATGAACCTTGGGATCACATTGCTTCATGCCCTTGTCATCACAATGCTCCATCTTCCTTGAAATCAATATGATCCATGACCTCTGTCATCACAATGCTCCAAACCCTTGTGATCACAATGTTCCATAACATTTGTCATCACAACGCTCCATGATGCCTGTCATCACAATACTCCATGCCCTTTTCATCACAATGCTCCATAACCTTTGTCATCACAATTCTCAATATACATGTCATCACAATGCTCCCTGACATTGTCATCAGAATGCTCCTTGAAACCTGCCATGAAAAGGCTCCATGCCATTTTCTTCACAATGCCCCATGCCATTTTCATCACAATGCTCCATGCCATTGTCAACAAAATACTCCACAGCTTGTCATCAGAATGCTCCATGACCCTTGTCATCACAATTCTCCAAGCAATTGTCATCACAATGCTCCCTGGCCCATGTCATCACAATGCTCCAAGCCATTGTCATCACAGTGTTCCATAATCTTTGTCATCAGAATCCTCCATGACACTTGGCATCACAATGCTCCATGCCATTGTCATCAGAATGGGCCATTACATATGTCATCACAATGCTCCCTGACACCTCTCTTCACAATACTGCATGACCTGGTCATCACAATGCTCCATGCCCTTGTCATCACAGTGTGCCATTCGAACTGTCATCGCAACAATCCATGGAACTTATTAGACTAATGTTCCATGCCCTTGTCATCACAGTGCTCCATGCCCTTGTTATCACAATGCTCCCTGACCCCTGTCATCACAATCCTCCGTGACTCCAGTCATCACAATGCTTCATGACCTTTATCATCACAATGGTCCATGCCCTCATCATCAACAGTCTCTGTGACCATTTTAACCACAATGCCCCATGAACTTTTCATCACAATGCTCTTTGACCCTTGTCATCACAATGCTCTATGCGTATCTCAGCACAATGCTCCATGACCCTTGTCATCACAATGATCCTTGCCCTTTCAGCACAATGCTCCATGACACATGTCATCACAATTCACCATGCGCTTGTCATCACAGTGCTCTACAATCTTGTCATCACAATGCTCCTTAGAACTTGTCATCACAATGCTCCATGCACTTCTCATCAAAATGCTCTCTCACCACTGATATCACAATGTTACATCACTATTTGTCACAATACTCCGTCACTCCTGTCATCACAATGCTACATGCACTTATCATCCAAATGTTCGATGACCCCTGACATCACAATGTTCCATAACAACTGTCATCAAAATGTTCCAGGAAAATTTTCAAAAAATTGCTCCATGAACCTGTCATCACAATTCTCCCTGCCCTTCTCATCACAATGCACAACGCCCTTGCCATCAAAATGCTCCATGGCCTTTGTCATCTCAAAGATCCCTGACCCTTGGCATCACAATGCTCAATGTCATTGTCATCACAATGCTCCATGAACGCTCTCATCACATTGCTCCATGCCCTTGTCTTCACAAATCTCCATGACACATGTCATCAGAATTCTACATGGCATTCTCATCACAATGCTCCATGCCCTTGCCATCACAATGCTTCATAACCCCTCTCATAACAATGCTGCATGACCCTGCCATCACGATATTCCATGGCCTTGTCATCACAAGGCTCCATGACCCTACTCATCACAACACTCCAAGAACCCTGTAATCACAATGCTCCATGCCCTTTTTCATCTCACTGATCAATGAACCCTGTTATCACAATGCACCATGCCCATCATCATAATGCTTCATGCTATTGTCATCACAATGAAATCAAAATGCACCATGACCTCTGTCATAACAAAGCTCCAATCCCTTGTGATCACAATATTCCATAACACTTGTCATCACAATGCCCCTTGACGCTCGTCATCACAATTATCCTTGGTCTTCTAATCACAATGCTCCATGACCATTGTCATCACAATGCTCAATACACTTGTTATCAAAATGCTCCCTGACACTTGTTGTCTGTATGCTCCTTGAACTCTGTCATGACAAGGCTCCATGCCTTTTTCATCACAATGATCCATGCCCTTTTCATCACAATGCCCCAAGACCAAAGTAATCACAATGCTCCATGCCCTTGTCATCACAAATCTCAATGAGGCATGCCATCAGAATGCTCCTTGGTCTTATCCTCACAATGTCCCATGCCCTTGCCATCACAATGTTCCATGTCCCCTGTAATCACAATGCTCCATGCCCCATTTCATCAGTATGCTCCATGAGATTTGTCATAACAAGTCTCTATGCATTTCTCATCACAATGCTCCAGGACCTTGTCATCACAATGCTTCACGACCTTGTTCTGAAAATTCTCAATGACCCTTGTCATCATAATGCTCCAAGCCCTAGTCATCACAATGTTCCATTATATTTGTCATCAAAATTCTCCATTACATTTGGCATCACAATGCTCCCTGCGATTGTCATTGCAATGGACCATGACATATGTCATCACAATGCTCCCTGACACCTGTCTTCACAATACTCCATGACCTTCTCATCACAATGATTCATGCCCTTGTCATCACAATGCTCCATGTCCACTGTCATCACAATAATCTATGAAACTTGTCAGACCAATGCTCCATGCCCCTGTCACCACAGTTCTCCATGCCCTAGTCATCACAATGCTCCATGACCACTGTCATCACAATGCAACATGTCCATCATCATAATGCTTCCGGCTATTGTCAGCACAATGAAATCAAAATTCTCCATGACCTCTGTAATCACAATGCTCCATGACCCCTGTCATCCCAATACACCATGAATATTTTCAGCCCAATTCTCCATGACCCTTGTCATCACAATCATCCATGCCCTTGTCATCCCAATGCTCCATGACCGCTGTATTCACAATGCTCCGTGACGCTTGTCATCACAGTGCTCCATGACACCTGTTATCACAATTCTCCATGATTTTGTCAGCAAAATGCTATATGACCTTGTCATTACAATGCTCTATGCGCTTGTCATCACAATACTCCATTTCCAATGTCATCACAATCCTCCATGAATCTTGGGATCACATTGCTTCATGCTCTTGTCATCACAATGCTCCAGGTTCCTTGAAATCAAAATGATCCATGACCTCTCTCATCACAATGCTCCAAACTCTTGTGATCACAATGTCCCATAGCACTTGTCATCACAACGCTCCATGATGCCTGTCATCACAATACTCCATGCCTTTTTCATCACAATGCTCCATGACCTTTGTCATCACAATTCTCAATACACTTGTCATCACAATGCTCTCTGACACTGGTCATCAGAATGCTCCTTGAAACCTGTCACAAAAAGGCTCCATGCCTTTTTCATCACAATGCCCCATGCCGTTTTCATCACAATGCTCCATGCCATTGTCATCAAAATACTCCACAAGCTTGTCATCAGAATGATCCATGACCTTTTTTATCACAATTCTCCATGCACTTGTCAGCACAGTGCTCCGTGACCTTTGTCATAACAATGCTCCAAACCATTGCCATCACAATGCTCCATGACCTTTGTCATCAGAATACTCCATGACACTTGGCATCACAATGCTCCATGCCATTGTCATCAAAATGGGCCATTACATATGTCATCAAATTGCTCCCTGACACCTGTGTTCACAATACTGCATGACCTGGTCATCACAATGCTCCATGCGCTTGTTATCACATTGCTCCATGACCCCTGTCCTCACAATGCTCCGTGACTCCAGTTATCACAATGCTTCATGACCTTTGTCATCACAATGGTCCATGCCCTCATCATCAACAGTCTCTGTGACCTTTTTAACCACAATGCTACATGAAATTTTCATCAAAATGCTCTTTGACCATTGTCATCACAATACTCCATGCACTTCTCATCAAAATGCTCTCTCACCACTGATATCACAATGGTACATCACTATTTGTCACAATACTCCCTCACCCATGTCATCACAATGTTCCATGACTCCTGTCATCACATTGCTACATGCACTTATCATCACAATGTTCGATGACCCCTGGCATCACAATGTTCCATAACATCTGTCATCAAAATGTTCCATGACACTTTTCATCAAATTGCTCCATGACCCTGTCATCACAAAGCTCCCTACCCTTCTCATCACAATGCACAATGCCCTTGTCATCAAAATGCTCCATGACCATTGTCATCACAAATATCCATGACACTTGGCATCACAATGCTCCATGTCATTGTCATCACAATGCACCATGAAGGTTCTCATCACATTGCTCCATGTCCTTGTCATCACAAACCTCCATGACACATGTCATCAGAATGCTCCATGGCTTTCTCATCACAATGGTCCATGCCCTTGCCATCACAATGTTCCATTACCCCTGTCATAACAATGCTCCATGAACCCTGTAATCACGATGTTCCATGGCCTTGTCATCACAAGGCTCCATGACCCTTCTCATCACAATGCTCCAAGAACCCTGTAATCACAATGCTCCATGCCCATCATCATAATGATTCATGCTATTGTCATCACAATGAAATCAAAAGGCTCCATGACATCTGACATAACAATGCTCCAAACCCTTGTGATCACAATATTCCATAACACTTGTCATCACAATGCCCCATGAAGCTCATCAACACAATTATCCATGGTCTTCTCATCACAATGCTCCATGACCTTTGTCATCACAATGATCAATACACTTGTCATCAATATGCTCCCTGACCCTTGTTGTCTGTATGCTCCTTGAACCCTGTCATGACAAGGCTCCATGCCTTTTTTATCACAATGATCCGTGCACTTTTCATCACAATGCTTCAAGACCCCTGTAATCACAAAGCTCCATGGCCTTGTCATCACAAAGCTCAATGACGTATGTCTTCAGAATGCTCCTTGTCCTTCTCCTCACAATGCTCCATGCCCTTGTCATCACAATGCTCCATGACCCCTGTCATCACAATGCTCCGTGATTCCAGTCATCACATTGCTTCATAACGTTTGTCATCACAATTGTCCTTGCCAGCGTCATCACAAGGCACTGTGACCTTTGTAATCACAATGCTCCATGAACTTTTCATCACAATTCTCTGTGACCCTTGTCATCACAGTGCTCCATGTCTTTGTCAGAAAAATGCTCCATGACCATTGTCATCACAATGTGCCACGCGCATTTCATCACAACGTTCCACAACATTATCATTGCAATGCTCCATAAACTTTGTAATCAAAATGGTCCATGCATTTCTCATCAAAATGCTCTCTCACCAGAGATATCACAATGTTCCATCACTAGTCATCACAATACTCCCTCAACCATGGAATAAAAATGTTCCATGACCCTGTCATCACAATCCTACCTCCCCTTATCATCACAATGTTCCATGACCTCTGACATCACAATGTTCCATAAGCCCTGTCATCAAAATGCTCCATGACCCTTGTCATCACAATTCTCCATGCACTTGTCAGCACAATGCTCCCTGACCCTTGTCATCACAATGATCCAAGCCATTGTCATCACTGTGCTCCATTACCTTTCTCATCTGAATCCTCCATATCACTTGGCATCACAATGCTCCATGCCATTGTCATCAAAATGGGCCATTACATATGTCATCAAATTGCTCCCTGACACCTGTCTTCACAGTACTGCAAGACCTGGTCATCACAATGCTCCATGCCCTTGTCATCACAATGCGCCCTTCCAACTGTCATCGCAATAATCCATGAAGCTTACTAGACCAATGTTCCATGCCCTTGTCATCACAATGCTCCATGTCCTTGTTATCACAATGTTCCACGACCCCTGTCATCACAATGCTCCGTGAGTCCAGTCATCACAATGCTTCATGACTTTTGTCATCACAATGGTCCATGCCCTCGTCATCAACAGTCTCTGTGACATTTTTAACCACAATGCTCCATGAACTTTTCATCACACTGCTCTTTGACCCATGTCATCACAATGCTCTATGCCTTTCTCAGCACAATGCTCCATGACCCTGGTCATCACAATGATCCATGCGCTTGTCAGCACAATGCTCCATGACACATGTCATCACAATGCACCATGCCCTTGTCATCACAGTGCTCCACAATCTTGTCATCACAATGCTCCTTAGAACTTGTCATCACAATGCTCCATGCACTTCTCATCAAAATGCTCTCTCACCACTGATATCACAATGTTACATCACTATTCGTCACAATACTCCCTCACCTCTGTCATCACAATGATCCATGAATCCTGTCATCACAATGCTACATGCACTTATCATCACAATGTTCGATGACCCCTGACATCACAATGTTCCATAACCCCTGTCATCAAAATGATCCTTGACACTTTTCATCAAATTGCTCCATGACCCTGTCATCAAAATGCTCCCTGCCCTTCTCATCACAATGCACAAGGCCCTTGCCATCAAAATGCTCCATGACCTTTGTCATCACAAATATCCATGACACTTCGCATCACATTGCTCCATGCCCTTGTCATCACTAAGCTCCATGACACATGTCATCAGAATGCTCCATGGACTTCTCATCACAATGCTCCATGCCCTTTCCATCAAAATGCTCCATTACACCTGTCATAACAATGCTCCATGACACCTGCCATCACGATGTTCCATGTATTTGTCATCACAAGGCTCCATGACCCTTCTCATCACAATGCTCCAAGAACCCTGTAATCACAATGCTCCATGCCCCTTTTCATCTCAATGATCTATTAACCCTGTCATCACAATGCACCATGCTCATCATCATAATGCTTCATGCTATTGTCATTACAATGAATTCAAAATGCTCCATGACCTCTGTCATAACAATGCTCCAAACCCTTGTGATCACAATATTCCAAACACTTGTCATCACAATGCCCCATGACACTCGTTATCACAATTATCCATGGTCTTCTCATCACAATGCTCCATGACCTTTGTCATCACAATGCTCTATACACTTGTCATCAATATGCTCCCTGACACTTGTTGTCTGTATGCTCCTTGAACCCTGTCATGACAAGGCTCAATGCCCTTTTCATCACAATGCTCCAAGATCCCTGTAATCACAATGCTCCATGCACTTGTCATCACAAAGCTCAATGACGCCTGTCCTCAGAATGCTCCTTGGCCTTCTTTTCACAATGCTCCATGCCATTTTCATCACAATGTTCCAAGACCCTAGTAATCACAATGGTCCATGCCCCTTTTCATCAGTATGCTATATGAGACTTGTCATCACAAGGCTCCATGGATTTCTCATCACAATGCTCCATGACACTTGTCATCACAATGCTCGATGCCCTTCCCATCACAATGCTCGATGCCATTGTCATTACAATCCTCCATGAACCATGTATCACAGTGTTCCTTGCCCTTGTCATCCCAATGCTCCAAGCCCACTCTCATCACAATTATCCATGAAATATTTTAGATCAAAGCTCAATGCCCTTCTCATCACAATACTCCATGACCTCTGTCACAAAAATGGTCCATGACCCCTGCCATCACAGTGTTCAATGGCATGTCATCACAAGTCTCCATGACCCTTGTCATCACAATGCTCCAAGACCACTGTAATTACAATGCTCCATGCCCTTGTCATCACAGTGCTCCATGACGCATGTCATCAGAATGTTCCATGGCCTTCTCATCACAATGCTCCATGCCCTTGTCATCACAATGCTCCAAGACACCGGTAATCACAATTCTCCGTTCCCCTTTTCATCTCAATGCTCCATGAACCCTGTCATCACAATGCACCATGCCCATCATCATAATGTTTCATGTTATTGTCATCACAATGAATTCTAAATTCTCCATGAACTCTGTCATCATAATGCTCCAAACCCTTGTGATCACAATGTTCCATAAGACTTATCATCACAACACCCCATGACGCGCATCATCACAATTATCAATGGTCTTCTCATCACAATGCTCCATGACCTTTGTCATCAAATGCTCCATGCACTTGTCATCACAATGCTCCAAGACCATTGTAATCACAATGCTCTATTCCCCTTTTCATCTCAATGCTCCATGAACCGTGTCATCACAATGAACCATGCCCATCATCATAATGCTTCCGGCTATTGTCATCACGATGAACATTTTCAGCCAAATGCTACATGACACTTGTCATCACAATGATCCATGACCTTGTCATCCCAATGCTCCATGACCCCTGTATTCACAATGCTCCATGACGCTTGTCATCACAGTGCTCCATGACACCTGTCATCGCAATAATCCATGAAACTTATTAGACCAATGCTCCATGACCTTGTCATCACAATGCTCCCTGACACTTGTCGTCAGTATGCTCCTTGAAACCTGTCATGACAAGGCTCCATGCATTTTTCATCACAATGATCCATGCCCTTTTCATCACAATGCTCCAAGACCCCTGTAATCACAATGCTCCATGCCCTTGTCATCAAAAACCTCCATGACACATGTCATCAGAATGCTCCATGGCCTTTTCCTCACTATGCTCAATGGCATTGTCATCACAATGCTCCATGTACCCTCTCATCACATTGCTCCATGCACTTGTCATTACAATCCTCCATGACCCATGTATCACAGTGTTCCGTGCCCTTATCATCACAATGCTCCAGTCCATCTCATCACAATAAAATATGAAATATTTCAAACCAATGTTCAATGCCCTTCTCATCACAATGCTCCATTACCTCTGTCATAACAATGCACCAGGACCACTGTCATCACAATGTTCCACGGCCTTGTCATCACAAGGCTCCATGACCCTTGTCATCACAATGCTCCAAGAAACATGAAATCAAAATTCTCCATGCCCTTGTCATAACAGAGCTCCATGACGAATGTCATCAGAAGGTCCCATGGCCTTCTCATCACAATGCTCCATGCCCTTGTCATCACAATGCTCCAAGACCCCTGTAAACACAATGCTCCATGCCCCTTTTCATCTCAATGCTCCATGAACCCTGTCACCACAATGAACCATGCCCATCATCATAATGCTTCAGGCTATTGTCACTACAATGAAATCAAAATTCTCCATGACTTCTGTCATCATAATGCTCCAAACCCTTGTGATCACAATGTTCCATAACACTTATCATCACAACACCCCATGACGATCATCATCACAATTATCCATGGTGTTCTCATCACAATGCTCCATGATCATTGTCATCACAATGCTCAATACACTTGTCATCACAATACTCCCTGACACCTGTCGTCAGTATGCTCCTTGAACCCTGTGATGACAAGTCTCCATGCCTTTTACATCACAATGATCCATGCCTTTTCATCACAATGCTCCAAGACCCTTGTTATCACAATGCTCCATTGCCTTGTCAGCACAAAGCTCCATGACGCATGTCATCAGAATTCTCCATGGCTTCTCCTCACAATGCTCCATGCCCTTGTCATCACAATGCTCCAAGACCCTTGTAATCACAATGCTCCATGCCCTTTTTCATCAGAATGCTCCATGAGACTTGTCATCACAAGTTTCCATGGTCATCTCATCACAATGCTCCAGGACATTGTCATCAAGATGCTCCATTCCCTTGTCATCACAATGCTCCATGACCCCTGTCATTACAATAATCCATTAATATTTCCAGGCGAATGCTACATGACATTCTCATCACAATGCTCCATGACCAATATCATCACAATGCTCCATGACCCCTGTCATCACAACCATCCATAACACCTGACAACACAATGATCCCTGACTCTTGTCATCACAATACTCCATTACCATTGTCATCACTCTACTCCATGAAACTTGGGATCACATTGCTTCATGCCCTTGTCATCACAATGTTCCATGCTCCTTGAAATCACAATGATCCATGACCTCTGTCATCGCAATGCTCCAAAACCTTCTGATCACAATGTTCCATAAAACTATTCATCACAACGCTCCATGATGCCTGTCATCACAATACTTCATGACCTTTTCATCACAATGCTCCATGACATTTGTCATCACAATTCTCAATACACTTGTCATCACAATGCTCCCTGACACTTGTCGTCAGAATGCTCCTTGAACCCTGTCACGAAAAGTCTCCATGCCTTTTTCATCACAAAGCCCCATGCCGTTTTCATCACAATGCTCCATGCCATTGTCATCAAAATACTCCACAAGCTTGTCATCAGAATGCTCCATGAACCCTGTCATCACAACACTCCATCACACCTGACAACACAATGATCCGGGACTCTTTTCATCACAATGCTCCATTCCCTACTCATCACAATGCTCCATGACCCCTGTCATCACAATACTCCATGAACATTTTCAGCCCAATGCTCCATGACTCTTGTCATCACAATCATCCATGACCTTTTCATCCCAGTGCTCCATGACCTCTGTATTCACAGTGCTCCATGACACCTGTCATAACAATGTTCCATGCCTTTGTCAGCAAAATACTACCTGACCTTGTCATTGCTATGCTCTATGCGCTTGTCATCACAATACTCCATTACCATTGTCATCAGTGTCCTCCAAGAACCTTGGGATCACATTGCTTCATGCCCTTGTCATCACAATGCTCAATGCTCCTTGAAATCAAAATGATCCATGACCTCTGTCATCACAATGCTCCAAACCCTTGTGATCACAATGATCCATAACACTTGTCATCACAACGCTCCATGATGCCTGCCATCACAATAATCCATGCTCTTTTCATCACAATGCTCCATGACCTTTGTCATCACAATTCTCAATACACTTGTCATCACAAAGCTCCCTGACACTTGTCATCAGAATGCTCCTTGAACCCTGTTATGAAAAGGCTCCGTGCATTTTTCATCACAAAGCCCAATGCCATTTTCATCACAATGCTCCATGCAATTGTCATCAAAATACTCCACAAGCTTGTCATCAGAATGCTCCATGACCCTTGTCATCACAATTCTCCATGCACTTGTCAGCACAAGGCACCCTGACCTTTGTCATCACAATGCTCCATGCCCTTGTCATCACAATGCTCCATTACCTTTGTCATCAGAATCCTCCATGACACTTGGCATCACAATGCTCCATGCCATTGTCATCTCAATGGACCATTACATATTTCATCACAATGCTCCCTGACAGCTCTCTTCACAATACTGCATGACCTGGTCACTACAATGCTCCATGCCCTTGTCATCACAGTGCGCCATTCCAACTTTCATCACATTAATCCATGAAACTTATTAGACCAATGCTGCATGCCCTTTTCATCACAATGCTCCATGCCCTAGTTATCACAATGTTCCAAAACCCCTGTAATCAGAATGCTCCATGCCCCTTTTCATCAGTATGCTCCATGAGATTTGTCATCACAAGGCTCCATGGTTTTCTCATCACAATGCTCCAGGACATTGTCATCACAATGCTTCATGACATTTTCGTGAAAATTCTCAATGGCCCTTGTCATCATAATGCTCCAAGCCCTAGTTATCACAATGCTCCATTATATTTGTCATCACAATCCTCCATTACATTTGGCATCACAATGCTCCATGCCAATGTCATCGCAATGGACCATGACATATGTCATCACAATGCTCCCTGACACCTGTCTTCACAATATTCCATGCCCTTGTCATCACAATGCTCCATGCCCTTGTCATCAAAATGCACCATGTCCACTGTAATCACAATAGTCTAGGAAACTTGTCAGACCAATGCTCCATGCCCCTGTCATCACAATGCTCCATGCCCTTGTCATCAAAATGCTCCATGACCCCTGTCATAACAAAGCTCCATGACCCCTGCCATCACAATATTCCACTGCCTTGTCGTCACAAGGCTCCATGACGCTTGTCATCACAATGCTCCAAGACCCCTGTAATCACAATGCTCCATGCCCTTTTCATCACAATGCTCCATGACACATGTCATCAGAATGTTCCATGGCCTTCAAATCAAAATGCTCCATGCCCTTGTCATCACAAGGCACCATGTCCAATGTCATCACAATAATCTATGAAACTTGTCAGACCAATGCTCCATGCCCCTGTCATCACAATGCTCCATGCCCTTGTCATCACAATGCTCCCTGACCCCTGTCATCACAATGCTCCGTGGCTCCAGTCATTACAATGCTTCATAACGTTTGTCATCACAACGGTCCATGCCCCCGTCATGACAAGGCTCTGTGACATTTGTAACCACAATGCTCCATGAACTTTTCATCACAATGCTGTGTGACCTTTGCCATTACAATGCTCCATGCCTTTGTCAGTATAATGCTCCATGACCCTTGTCATCACAGTGTGCCATGCGCTTTTCATCACAATGATCCACAACCTTGTCATCGCTATGCTCCATAAACCTTGTAAGCACAATGCTCCATGCACTTCTCATCCAAATGCTCTCTCACATGAGATATCACAATGTTCCATCACTAGTCATCACAATCTTCCCTCACCCCTGTTATCACAATGTTCCATGGACACTGTCATCACAATGCTACATCCCCTTATCAGCACAATGTTCTATGACCCCTGACATCACAATGTTCCATAACAACCTTCATCAAAATGCTCCATGACCGTTTTCATCCCAAAGCTCCATGACCCCTGGCATCACAATGTTCTATAACCCCTGTCATCAAAATGTTCCATTACAATTTTCATCAAATTGCTGCATGACCCTGTTATCAAAATGTTCCCTGCCTTTCTCATCACAATGCACCACACCCTTGTCATCAAAATGCTCCATGACCTTTGTCATCACAAAGCTCCATGACCGTTGGCATCACAATGATCCATGCAATTGTCATCACAATGCTCCATGAACCTTCTCATCACATTGCTCCATGCCCTTGTCATCACAAAGCTCCATGACACTTGTCATCACAATGCTCAATGCCCTTCTCATCACAGTAATCCATGAAATATTTCAGACCAATGCTCAATGCCCTTATCATCACAATGATCCATTACCTCTGTCATAACAATGCTCCATGACCCCTGCCATCACAAAGTTCCATGGCCTTGTCATCACAAAGCTCCATGAAGCATGCAATCAGAATGTTCCATGGCCTTCTCATCACAGTGCTACATGCCCTTGTCATGACAGTGCTCTAAGACACCTGTAATCACAAAGTTCCATGCCACTTTTCATCTCAATGCTCCATGAAGCCTGTCATCAAAATGCACCATGCCCATCATCATAATGCTTCAGGCTATTGTCATCACAAAGAAATCAAAATTATCCATGACCACTGTCATCATAATGCTCCAAACCCTTGTGATCACAAAGTGCCATAACACTTATCTTCACAACACCCTATGACGCTCATCATCACAATTATCCATGGTCTTCTCATCACAATGCTCCATGACCTTTGTCATCACAATTCTCAGTACACTTGTTATCACAATGCTCCCTGACACATGTCGTCAGTATGCTCCTTGAACCCAGTCATGACAAGGCTCCATGCCTTTTCATCACAATGATCCATGCCCTTTTCATCACAATGCTCCAAGACCCCGGTAATCACAGTGCTCCATGCACTTGTAATCACAGAGCTCCATGACACATGTCATCAGAATGCTCCAAGACCCCTGTAATCACAATGCTCCGTGTCCCTTTTCATTAGAATGCTCCATGAGACTTGTCATCACAAATCTCCATGCTCTTATCATCACAGTGCTCCAGGACCTTGTCATCACCATGCTCCATTCCCTTGTCATCACAATGCTCCATGACCCCTGTCATCACAATACTCCATGAACATTTTCAGCCCAATGCTCCATGAAATTCTCATCACAGTGCTCCATGTCAAATATCATCAAAATGCTCCATGCCCACTGTCATCACAACACTCCATAACACCTGACAACACAATGATCCGGGACTCTTGTCATCACAATGCTCCATTCCCTAGTCATCAAAATGCTCCATGAACATTTTCAGCCCAATGCTCCATGACCCTTGTCATCACAATGATCTTTGCCCTTGTCATCCCAATGCTACATGACCCCTGTATTCACAATGCTCTGTGACGCTTGTCATCACAATGCTCCATGACACCTGTCATCACAATGCTCCATGACTTTGTCAGCAAAATGCTACATGAACTTGTCATTACAATGCTCTATGCGCTTGTCATCACAGTACTCCATTACCACTGTCATCACAATCCTCCATGAACCTAGGATCACATTACTTCATGCCCTTGTCATAACGAAGCTCCATGCTCCTTAAAATCAAAATGATCCATGACCTCTGTCATCACAATGCTACAAACCACTGTGATCACAATGTTCCATAACAGTTGTCATCACAACGCTCCATGATGTCTGTCATTACAATAATCCATGCCCTTTTCATCACAGTGCTTCATGACCTTTGTCATTACAATTCTCAATACACTTGTCATCACAATGTTCCCTGACACTTGTCGTCAGAATGCTCCTTGAAACCTGTCACAAAAAGGCTCTATGCCTTTTTCATCATAAAACCCCATGCCATTTTCATCAAAATGCTCCGTGCCATTGTCATCAAAATACTCCACAGGCTTGTCATCAGAATGCTCCATGAACATTGTCATCACAATTCTCCATGCACTTGTCAGAACAATGCTTCCTGACCCTTGTTATCACAATGCTTCAAGCCATTTTCATCACAAAGCTCCATTACCTTTGTCATCAGAATCCTCCATGACACTTGGCATCACAATGCTCCATGACATTGTCATCACAATGAGCCATTACATATGTCATCACAATGCTCCATGACACCACTCTTCACAATAATGCATAACCTGGTCATCACAATGCTCCATGCCCTTGTCATCACAATGCGCCATTCCAACTGTCATCACAATAATCCATGAAAATTATTAGACCAATGGTCCATGCCCTTGTCATCACAATGCTCCATGCCCTAGTTATCATAATGTTCCAAAACGCCTGTAATCAGAATGCTCCATGCCCCTTTTCATCAGTATGCTCCATGGAATTTGTCATCACAAGGCTCCATGATTTTCTCATCACAGTGCTCCAGGACCTTGTCTTCACAATGCTTCCCGACATTTGCATGAAAATTCTCAATGGCCCTTATCAACATAATGCTCCAAGACCTAGTCATCACAATGTTCCATTATATTTGTCATCACAATCCTCCATTACATTTGGCATCACAATGCTCCATGCCATTGTCATCGCATTGGACCCTGACATATGTCATCACAATGCTCCGTGACACCTGTCTTCACAATAATCCATGCCCTTGTCATCACAATGCTCCATGCCCTTGTCATCACAATGAACCATGTCCACTGTCATCACAATAATCTAGGAAACTTGTCAGACCAATGCTCAATGACCCTGTCATGACAATGCTCCCTGCCCTTGTCATCACAATGCTCCATGACACCTGTCATAACAATGCTCCATGACCCCTGCTATCACAATGTTCCACGGACTTGTCATCAGAAGGCTCCATTACGCTTGTCATCACAATGCTCCAAGACCCCTGTAATCACAATGCTCCATGCCCTTGTCATCACAATGCTCCAAGACCCCTGTAATCACAATGCTCCATGCCCTTGTCATCACAAAGCTCCTTGACACATGTCATCAGAATGTTCCATGGCCTTCTCATCAAAATGCTCCATGCCCTTGTCATCACAATGCAAGATGTGTAATGTCATCACAATAATCTATGAAACTTTTCAGACCAATGCTCCATGCCCCTGTCATCACAATGCTCCATGCCCTTGTCATCAGAATGCTCCATGAACCCTGTCATCACAATGCTCCGTGACTCCAGTCATCACAATGCTTCATAACGATTGTCATCATAACGTTCCATGCGCACGTCATCACAAGGCTCTATGACCTTTGTAAACACAATGCTCCATGAACCTTTCATCACAATTCTTTGTGACCCTTGTCATCACAATGCTCCATGCCTTTGTAAGGACAATGCTCCATGACCGTTGTCATCACAAAGTGTCATGCGCTTTTCATCACAATGATCCACAACCTTGTCATAGCTATGCTCCATAAACCTTGTAATCACAATGCTTCATGCACTTCTCATCCAAATGCTCTCTCACATGAGATATCACAATGTTCCATCACTAGTCATGAGAATCCTCACTCACCCCTGTTATCACAATGTTCCATGACCCCTGTCATCACAATGCTACATCCCCTTATCATCACAATGTTCCATGACCCATGACATCACAAATTTCCATAACCACTGTCATCAAAATGCTCCATGACCCTCTTCATCCCAAAGCTCCATGACCCCTGGCATCACAATGTTCTAAAACCCCAGTCATCAAAATGTTCCATAACACTTTTCATCAAATTGCTGCATGACCCTGTCATCAAAATGCTCCCTGCATTTCTCATCACAATGCACCACACCCTTGTCATCAAAATGCTCAATGACTTTGTCATCACAAAGCTCCATGACCCTTGGCATCACAATGCTTCATGTCATTGTCATCACAATGCTCCATGAACCCTCTCATCACATTGCTCCATGCCCTTGTCATCACAAAGCTCCATGACACTTGTCATCACAATGCTCGATGTCCTTCGCATCACAATGCTCCATGCACTTGTCATTACAATCCTCCATGACCCATGTATCACAGAGTTCCTTGCCCTTGTCATCACAGTGCTCCATGCCCAATCTCATCACAAATATCCATGAAACCTTTCAGACCAATGCTCAATGCCCTTCTCATCACAATGCTCCATTACCTCTGTCATAACAATGCTCCATGAGCCCTGCCCACACAATGTTCCACGGCCCTGTCATCACAAGGCTCCATGACCCTTGTCATCACAATGCTCCAAGACCCCTGTAATCACAATGCTCCATGCCCTTGTCATCACAAAGCCCCATGACGCATGCCATCAGAATGTTCCATGGCCTTCTCATCACAATCCTCCATGCCCTTGTCATGACAATGCTCCAAGACCCCTGTATTCACAATGCTCCATGCTATTTTTCATCTCAATACTCCATGAAGCCACTCATCAGAATGCTCCATGCCCATCATCAAAATGCTTCAGGCTATTGTCATCACAATGAAATCAAAATTTTCCTTGACCACGGTCTTCATAATGGTCCAAATCCTTGTGATCACAATGTTCCATAACACTTAACATCACAACACCCTGTGACGCTCATCATCACAATTATCCATGGTCTTCTCATCACAATGCTCCATGACCTTTGTCATCACAATTCTCAATACACTTGTCATCACAATGCTCCCTGACACTTGTCGTCAGTATGCTCCTTGAACCCTGTCATGACAAGGCTCCATGCCTTTTCATCACAATGATCCATGCCTTTTCATCACAATGTTCCAAGACACCTGTAATCACAGTGCTCCATGCCCTTGTCATCTCAAAGCTCAATGACACATGTCATCAGAATGCTCCATGGCCTTCTCCTCACAATGCTCCAGGCCCTTGTCATCACAATGCTCCAAGACCCCTGTAATCACAATGCTCCATGCCCCTTTTCATCAGAATGCTCCATGAGACTTCTCATCACAAGTCTCCATGCTTTTATCATCACAATTCTCCAGGAACTTGTCATCACCATGCTGCAATCCCTTGTAATCACAATGCTCCATGACCCCTGTCATCACAATACTCCATGAATATTTTCAGCCCAATGCTCCATGAAATTCTCATCACAATGCTCCATGACAAATATCATCAAAATGCTCCATGACCACTGTCATCAAAACACTCCATGACACCTGACAACACAATGATCCGGGACACTTGTCATAACAATGCTCCATTCCCTACTCATCACAATGCTCCATGACCCCTGTCATCACAATACTCCATGAACATTTTCAGCCCAATGCTCCATGACACTTGTCATCACAATGCTCCATGCCATTGTCAGCAAAATGCTACATGTCATTGTCATTACAATGATCTATGCGCTTGTCATCACAATACTCCATTACCATTGTCATCACAAACCTCCATGAACCTTGAGATCAGATTGCTTCATGCCCTTGTCATCACAATGCTCCATGGACTTTGAAATCTAAATGATCCATGACCCCTCTCATCATCATGCTCCAAACACTTGGAATCACAATGTTCCATAACACTTGTCATCACGACGCTCCATGATGCCTGCCATCACAATACTCCATGCCCTTTTCATCACAATGCTCCATGACCTTTGTCATCACAATTCTCAATACACTTTTCATCACAATGCTCCCTAACACTTGTCGTCAGAATGCTCCTTGAACCCTGTCACGAAAAGGCTCCATGCATTTTTCATCACAAAGCCCCATGCCATTTTCATCACAATGCTCCATGCCATTGTCATCAAGATGTTCCACAAGCTTGTCATCAGAATGCTCCATGACCCTTGTCACCACAATTCTCCATGCACTTGTCAGCACAATGATCACTGACCCATGTCTTCACAATGCTCCATTAACTTTGTCATCAGAATCCTCCATGAAACTTGGCATCACAAAGCTCCAGGCCGTTGTTATCACAATGGGACATTACATATGTCATCACAGTGCTCCCTGACAACTCTCTTCTCAATAGAGCAAGACCTGGTCATCACAATGCTCCATGCCCTTGTCATCACAATGTGCCATTCCAACTGTCATCGCAATACACCATGAAAATTTTTAGACCAATGGTCCATGCCATTGTCATCACAATGCTCCATGCCCTTGTTACCACAATGTTCCATGACCCCTGTCATCACAATGCTCCATGCCCTTGTCATCATAAAGCTCTATGACACATGCCATCAGAATGTTCCATGTCCTTCTCATCAAAATGCTCCATGCCCTTGTCATCACAGTGCTCCAAGACCCCTGTAATCACAATGTTCCATGCCCCTTTTCATCTCAATGCTCCATGAACCCTGTCATCACAATGCACCAGGCCCATCATCATAATGCTTCCGGCTATTGTCAGCACAATGAAATCAATATTCTCCATGACCTCTGTCATCACAATGCTCCATGACCCCTGTCATCACAATACTCCATGAACATTTTCAGCCCAATGCTCCATGACCCTTGTCATCACAGTGATCCATGACCTTGTCATCCCATTGCTCCATGACCCCTGTATTCACAATGCTCTGTGATGCTTGTCATGACAGTGCTCCATGACACCTGTCATCACAATGCTCCATGCCTTTGTCAGCACAATGCTCCCTGACCCTTGTCATCTCAATGCCCCAAGCCATTGTCATTACAGTGCACCAATGCCTTTGTCATCAGAATCCTCCATGACACTTGGCATCACAATGCTCCATGCCATTGTCATCACAATGTGTCATTACATTTGTCAACACAGTGCTCCCTGACAGCAGGCTTCACAATACTGCATCACCTGGTCATCACAATGTTCCATGCCTTTGTCACCACAGTGCTCCATTCCAACAGTCATCACAATAATCCATGAAACTTATTAGACCAATGCTCCATGCCCTTGTCATCACAATGCTCCATGACCCTTGTCATCACAATGCTCCATGAACTTTTCATCACAATGCACTTTGATCCTTGTCATCACAATTCTCTATGCCTTTCTCAGCACAATGCTACATGACCCTTGTCATCACAATGCTCCATGCGATTGTCAGCACGATTCTCCATGACACATGTCATCACAATGAACCATGCGCTTGTCATCACAGTGCTCCACAGTCTTGTCATCACAATGCTCCATGCACTTCTCATCAAAATGCTCTCTCACCACAGATATCACAATGTTACATCACTATTCGTCACAATACTCCCTCACCCCTGTTATCATAGTTTTCCATGACTCCTGTCATCACAATGCTACATTCACTTATCATCACAATGTTCGATGACCCCTGAAATCACAATGCTCCATAACCCCTGTCATCAAAATGCTCCATGACCATTTTCATCAACATGCTCCATGACCCCTGACATCGCAATGTTCCATAACCTCTCTCATCAAAATGTTCCATAACACTTTTCATCAAATTGCTCCATGACCCTGTCATCACAATGCTCCCTGCCCTTCTCATCTCATTGCACAACGGACTTGTCATCAAAATGCTCCATGACCTTTGTCATCACAAAGATCCATGACCCTTGGCATCACAATGCTCCATGTCATTGTCATCACAATGCTCCATGAACGCTCTCATCACATTGCTCCATCCCCTTGTCATCACAAAGCTCCATGACACAGGTCATCAGAATGCTCCATGGCCTTCTCATCACAATGCTCCATGCCCTTGCCATCACAATGCTCCATTACCCCTATCATAAAAATGCTCCATGACCCCTGCCATCACGATGTTCCATGGCCTTGTCATCACAAGGCTCCATGACCCTTCTCATCACAATGCTCCAAGACCCCTGTAATCACAATGCTCCATGCCCCTTTCCATCTCAATGATCCATGAAACCTGTCATCACAATGCACCATGCCCATCATCATAGTGTTTCATGCTATTGTCATCACAATGAAATCAAAATGTTCCATGACCTCTGGCATAACAATGCTCCAAACCCCTGTGATCAAAATATTCCATAACACTTGTCATCACAGTGCCCCATGACACTCGTCATCACAATTATCCATGGTCTTCTCATCACAATGCTCCATGACCTTTCTCATCACAATGCTCAATACACTTGTCATCAAAATTCTCCCTGACACTTGTTCTCTGTATGCTCCTTGAACCCTGTCATGACAAGGCTCCATGCCTTTTTCATCACAATGATCCATGCCCTTTTCATCACAATGCTCCAAGTCCCCTTTAAACACAATGCTCCATGCCCTTGTCATCACAAAGCTCAATGAAACGTGTCTTCAGAATGCTCCTTGGCCTTCTCCTCACAATGCTCCATGCCCATGTAATCACAATGTTCCAAGACCCCTGTAATCACAATGTTCAAAGCCCCTTTTCATCAGTAGGCTTCATGAGATTTATCATCACAACTCTCTATGGATTTCTCATCACAATGCACCAGGACCTTGTCATCACAATGATTCACGACCTTGTTCTGAACATTCTCAATGGCCCTTGTCATCATAATGCTCCAAGCCCTAGTCATCACAATGCTCCATTATATTTGTCATCAAAATCCTCCATTACATTTGGCATCACAATGCTCCCTGCCATTGTCATTGCAATGGACCATGACATATGTCATCACAATGCTCCCTGACACCTGTCTTCTAAATACTCCATGACCTTCTCATCACAATGATCCATGCCCTTGTCATCACAATGCACCATGTCCAATGTCATCAAAATAATCTATGAAATTGTCAGACCAATGCTCCATGCCCCTGTCACCACAATGCTCCATGCCCTTGTCATCACAATGCTCCATGACCACTGTCATCACAATGCTCCGTGACTCCAGTCATCACAATGCTTCATAAAATTTGTCATCACAATGTTCCATGCCCGCGTCATCACAAGGCTCTGTGACCTTTATAACCACAATGCTCCATGAACTTTTCATCACAATGCTCCGTGACCCTTGTCATCACAATGCTCCATGCCTTTGTCAGAAAAATGCTCCATGACCCTTGTCATCACAATGTGCTACGTGATTTTCATCAAAACGATCCACAAATTTGTCATGGTATTGCTCCATAAACCTTGTAATCACAATGTTCCATGCCCTTCTCATCACAATGCTCCATTACTCCTGTCATAACAATGCTCCATGACACCTGCCATCACAATATTCCACGGCCTCGTCATCACAAGGCTCCATGACACTTGTCATCACAATGCTCCAAGACACCTGTAATCACAATGCTCCATGCCCTTGTCATCACAAAGCTCCATGACACATGCCATCAGAATGTTCCATGTCCTTCTAATCAAAATGCTCCATGCCCTTGTCATCACAGTTCTCCAAGACCCCAGTAATCACAATGCTCCATGCCCCTTTTCATCTCAATTCTCCATGAAACCTGTCATCACAATGCACCATGCCCATCATCATAATGCTTCCGGCTATTGTCAGCACAATGAAATCAATATTCTCCATGACCTCTGTCATCACAATGCTCCATGACCCCTGTCATCACAATAATCCATGAACATTTTCAGCCCAATTCTCCATGACCCTTGTCATCACAATGATCCATGCCCTTGTCATCCCAATGCTCCATGACCCCTGTATTCACAATGCTCCGTGACGCTTTTCATCACAGTGCTCCATGACACCTGTCATCACAATGTTCCATGCCTTTGTCATCAAAATGCTACATGACTTTGTCATTACCATGCTCTATGCGCTTGTCATCACAATACTGCATTACCATTGTCATCACAATCCTCCATGAATCTTGGGATCACATTGCTACATGCCCTTGTCATTACAATGCTCCATGCTCCTTGAAATCAAAATGATCCATGACCCTGTCATCACAATGCTCCCTGCCCTTCTCATCACAATGCACAACGCCCTTGTCATCAAAATCTTCCATGACATTTGTCATCACAAAGATCCATGACACTTGGCATCACAATGCTCCATGTCATTTTCATCACAATCCTCCATGAACACTCTCATTACATTGCTCCATGCCCTTGTCATCACAAAGCTCCATGACAGATGTCATCAGAATGGTCCATGGCCTTCTCATCACAATGCTCCATGCCCTTGCCGTCACAATGCTCCTTTACCCCTGTCATAACAATGCTCCATGACCCCTGCCATCACGATGTTCCGTGGCCTTGTCATCACTAGGCTCCATGACACCTGTCATCACAATGCTCCATGACTTTGTCAGCAAAATGCTACATGACCTTGTCATTACAATGCTCTATGCGCTTGTCATCACAATACTCCAATTCCATTGTCATCACAATCCTCCATGAACCTTGAGAGCACATTGCTTCATGCCCTTGTCATCACAATGTTCCATGCTCCTTGAAATCAAAATGATCCATGTCCTCTGTCATCACAATTCTCCAAACCCTTGTGATCCCAGTGTTCCATAACACTTGTCATCACAATGCCCCATGATGCCTGTCATCACAAAATTCCATGCCCTTTTCATCACAGTGCTCCATGACATTTGGCATCAAAATGCTCAGTACACTTGTCATCACAATGCTCCCTGACACCTGTCATCAGAATGCTCTTTGAACCCTGTCACGAAAAGGCTCCATGCCTTTTTCATCACAATGCCCCATTCCGTTTTCATCACAATGCTCCGTGACCATTGTCATCAAAATGCTCCATGACTTTGTCTGAAAAATGTTCCATGACCCTTGTCATCACAATGTGTCATTCGCTTTTCATCACAACGGTCCAGAAAATTTTCATTGCAATGCTCCATAAACCTTGTAATCACAATGCTCCATACACTTCTCATCAAAATGCTCTCTCACCAGAGATATCACAGTGTTCCAACACTAGTTGTCACAATACTCCCTCACTACTGTAATCACAATGTCCCATGACCCCTGTCATCACAGTGCTACATCCCTTTATCATCAAAATGTTCAATGACCCCTGACATCACAATATTCTATAACCCCTGTCATCAAAATGTTCCAATACACTTTCCATTATATTGCTGAATGACCCTGTCATCAAAATACTCCCTGCCCTTATCATCACAATGCACCATGCACTTGTCATCAAAATACTCCATGACATTTGTCATCACAAAGCGCCATGACACTTGGCATCACAATGCTCCATGAACACTCTCATCACATTCCTACATGCCCTTGTCATCACAAAGCTCCATGACATTGTCATCAAAACGCTCGATGCCCTTCTCATCACAATGCCCCACGACCTTGTCATTACAATCCTTCATGACCCATGTATCACAGTGTTCCATGCCCTTATCATCACAATGCTCTATGCCCACTCTCATCACAATAATCCATGAAACTTATTAGACCAATGCTCCATTCCCTTGTCATCACAAGGCTCCATGCCCTTGTTATCACAATGTTCCATGACCCCTGTCATCTCAATGCTCCATGCCTCCATTCATCACAATGCTTCATGACCTTTGTCATCACAATGGTCCATGCCCTCGTCATCAGCAGTCTCTGTGACCTTTTTAACCACAATGCTCCATGAACTTTTCATCACAATGCTCTTTGACCCTTGTCATCACAATGATCTATGCCATTCTCAGCACAATGCTCCATGACCCTCGTCATTACAATGCTCCTTGACCCATGTCATCACAATGCACCCTGCACTTTTCATCACAGTGCTCCACAATATTGTCACCACAATGCTCCATAAAACTTGTCATCACAATTCTCCATGCACTTCTCATCAAAATGCTCTCTCAACACTGATATCACAATGTTACATCACTATTCATCACAATAATCCCTCACCCCTGTCATCACAATATTCCATGACTTCTGTCTTTGCAATGCTACATGCACATATCATCACAAAGTTCGATGACCCCTGAAATCACAATGTTCCATAACCCCTGTCATCAAAATGCTCCATAACAATTTTCCTCAAAATGCTCAATGACCCCTGACATCACAATGTTCCATAACAACTGTCATCAAAATATTCCATGACACATTTCATCAAATTGCTCTATAACCCTGTCATCACAATACTCCCTGCCCTTCTCATCACAATGTACCACGCCCTTGTCATCAAAATGCTCCATGACCTTTGTCATCACAAGGATCCATGACCCTTGGCATCTCAATGCTCCATACCATTGTCATCACAAAACTCCATGAACCCTCTAATCACAATGCTCCATGCACATTTGCATCTCAATGCTCCATGAACCCTGTCATCAAAATGCACCATGCCCATCATCATAATGCTTCAGGCTATTGTCATCACAATGAAATCAAAATATTTGATGATCTATCTCATCACAATGCTCCAAATCCTTTTGATCACAATGTTCCATAACACTTATCATCAAAATGTCCCATGACGCTCATCATCACAGTTATCCATGGTCTTCTCATCACAGTGCTCCATGACCTTTGTCATCACAGTGCTGTATACACTTGTCATCACAATGCTCCCTGACACTTGTCATCAGTATGCTCCTTGAACCCTGTCATGACAAGGCTCCATACCATTTTCATAACAATGATCCATGCCAATTTCATCACAGTGCTCCAAGACACCAGTAATCACAATGCTCCATGCCCTTTTCATCACAATGCCCCAAGACCCCTGTAATCACAATACTCCATGCCCTTTTTCATCAGAATGCTCCATGAGACATGTTATTACAAGGCTCCATGGTCTTCTCATCACAATTATCCAGGAACCTTTCATCACAGTGCTCCATTCCCTTGTCATCACAATGCTCCATGACCCCTGTCCTCACAATACTTCCTGAACATTTTCAGTCCATTTCTCCAGGAACTTCTCATCACAATGCTTCATGATCCCTATCATCACAATGTTCCATGACCACTGTCATCACAACGCTCCATGACACCTGACAACACAGTGATCCGGGACTCTTGTCATCACAGTGCTCCATTCCCTAGTCATCACAATGCTCCATGAATATTTTCAGCCCAATGCTCCATAACCTTTGTCATCACAATGATCCATGACCTTGTAATCCCAATGCTCCATGACCCCTGTAATCATAATGATCCGTGATGCTTCTCATCACAGTGCTCTATGACCCTTATCATCACAATGCTCCATGCCTGTGTCAGCAAAATGCTACATGACCTTGTCATCAAAATGCTGCATTTGCTTGTCATCACAATACTCCCTTACCATTGTCATCACAATCCTCCATGAATCTTGGGATCACATTGCTTCATGCCCTTGTCATCCCAATGCTCCATGCTCCTTGAAAACAAAATGATCCATGACTTCTATCATCACAATGCTCCAAACCCTTGTTATCACAAAGTTCCATAACACTTGTCATCACAATGCTCCATGATGCCTGTCATGACAATACTCCATGTCCTTTTCGTCAAAATGCTCCATGATCTTTTTCATCACAATTCTCAATACACTTCTCATCACAATGTTCCCTGACACTTGTCGTCAGAATGCTCCTTGAAACCTGTCATGAAATGGCTTCATGTCTTTTTCATCACAATGCTCCATGCCCTTTTCATCACAATGCTCCATGCCATTGTCGTCACAATACTCCACAAGCTTGTCATCAGAATGCTCCATGACACTTGTCATCACAATGCTCCATGGCCACTGTCATCACAATGCTCCATACCCCTTGTCATTACTGTGCTCCATGACGCTTGTCATCACAATTATCCATGGTCTTCTCATCACAATGTTCTACGCCCTTGTCATCAAAATGCTCCATGATCCTTGTCATCACAATGCTCCATGGCCACTTTCATGACAATGCTCCATTCCCCTTGTCATTACAATGCTCCATGACGCTCGTCATTACAATGCTCCATTCCCTGGTCATCACAATGCTCCATTCCCTGGTCATCACAATGCTCCATGCCCTGGTCATCACAATGCTCCATGTCCCCTGTCATCACAATTCTCCTCGTTCTTGGCACCACTATGCTCCATGACAGTTCTCATCACCGTGTTACATGATTTGTCTTCACAATTCTCTATGCACTTGTCATCGCAATGCTCCATGACCCCTGTCATAGGAAGCTCCATGTGCTTGTCATCACAATGCTTCATGAACTTGTCATCAAAATTCTCAATGGCCCTTGTCATCACAATGTTCCATCCCTTGTCATCACAATGCTCCATGTCCCTTGTCATCACAATGCTCCAAGCCCTTGTCATCAAAATGCTCCATTACATTTGTCATCACAATCCTCCATGACACTTGGCATCACAATGTTCCATTCCATTGTCATCGCAATGGACCATGACATATGTCATCACAATGCTCCCTGAGACCTGTCTTCAAAATACTCCATGACCTTCTCATCACAGTGCTCCATGCCTTGTCATCACATTGCACCATGCCCACTGTCATCACAATAATCCATGAAACATGTCAGGCCAATGCTCCATGCCCCTGTCATCACAATGATCATTGCCTTTTCATCACAATGCTCTATGAACCCTGTCATCACAATGCTCCATGACTCCAGTCATCACAATGCTTCATGACCTTTGTCATCACAATGGTCCATGCCCTCGTCATCACAAGGCTCTGTGACCTTTGTCACCAAAATGCTCCATGAAATTTTCATCACAATGATCGTTGACCCTTCTCATCACAATGCTCCATGCCTTTGTCAGCACAGGGCTCCATGATCCATGTCATCACAATGCGCCATGTGCTTGTCATAACAATGCTCCACAACCTTGTCATCACAATGCTCCATAAAACTTGTCATCACAATGCTCCATGCACTTCTTATCAAAATGCTCTCTCACGAATGATATCAAAATGTTCCCTCACTAGTCATCACAATACACCCACTCCCCTGTCATCACAATGGTCCACAACACCGTCATGAAAATGTTCCATGACTCCTGACATCACAATGTTCCATAACCCCTGTCATCAAAATGTTCCATGACACTTTTCATCAAATTGCTCCATGACCCTGTCATCACAATGCTCCCTGCCCTTCACAAGAGAATTCACCACACCCTTGTCATCAAAATGCTCCATGACCTTTGTCATCACAATACTCCATGACCCTTGGCATCACAATGCTCCATGCCATTGTCATCACAATGCTCCAAAAACCTCTCATCACATCGTTCCAAGCCCTTGTTATCACAGTATCCATGATGCTTTTCATCACAATGCTCGATGCCATTCTTCTCACAATGCTCCATGCGCTTGTCATTACAATCCTCCATGAACCATGTATCACAGTGTTCCGTGCCCTTGTTATCACAATGCTCCTTGCCCCCTCTCATCACAATAATCCATTAAACATCTCAGACCAATATTCCATGCCCTTTTCATCACAGTGATCCAAGACTCTTCTAATCATAATGCTCCATGCCCATTTTCATCTCAATGCTCCATGAACGCTGTCATCACAATGCACCAATGCGCATCATCATAATGCTTCATGCTATTGTCATCACAATGAAATCAAAATGCTCTATGAGGGCCTCCCTGGTGGCGCAGTGGTTGAGAGTCCGCCTGCCGATGCAGGGGATATGGGTTCGTGCCCCGGTCTGGGAGGATCCCATATGCCACGGAGCGGCTGGGCCCGTGAGCCACGGCCGCTGGGCCGGCGAGTCCGGAGCCTGTGCTCCGCAACGGGAGAGGCCACAACAGTGAGAGGCCCGCATACCGCAAAAAGAAAAAAAAAATGCTCTATGACCTCTGTCATCACAATGCTCCAAATCCTTGTGATGACAATATTCCCTAACACTTATCATCACAGCTCCCCATAACGCTCATCATCACAGTTATCCATGGTCTTCTAATCACAATGCTCCATGACATTTGCCATCACAATGCTCAATACCCTTGTCATCACAATGGTCCCTGACACTTGTCATCAGTATGCTCCTTGAACCCTGTCATGACAAGGCTACATGCCTTTTTCATCACAATGTTACATGCCATTTTCCTCATAGTGCTCCAAGACCCCTGTAATCACAATGCTCCATGCCCTTGTCATCACAAAGCTCCATGATGCATGTCATCAGAATGCTCCATGACATTCTCATCCCAATGTTCAATGCCCTTGTCATCACAATGCTCCAAGACCCCTGTAATCACAATGCTCCATGAGCCTTTTCATCAGAATGCTCCATGAGACTTGTCATCACATGGCTCGATGGTCTTCTCATCACAGTGCTCCAGTACCTTGTAATCACAATGCTCCTTGACCCCTGTCATCACAATACTCCATGAACATTTTCAGCCCAATGCTCCATGACGTTCTCATCACAATGCTACATGACCTCTGTCATAACAATGCTCCATGACCACTGTCATGACAATGCTCCATGAACCCTGACAACACAATGATCCGGGACGCTTGTCATCAAAATGCTCCATGCCCTTGTCATCCCAATGCTCCATGAACCCTTTAATCACAATGCTCCATGACGCTTGTCATCACAGTGCTCCATGAACCTTGTCATCACAATGCCTTTGTCAGCAAAATGATACATAATCTTGTCATCACAATGCTCCAAGACCCCTGTAATCACAAAGCTCCATGACCCTTTTCATCAGAATGCTCCAGGAGAATTGTCATCACATGGCTCCATGGTCTTCTCATCACAGTGCTCCAGTACCTTGTCATCACAATGCTCCTTGACCCCTGTCATCACAATACTCCATGTACATTTTCAGCCCAATTCTCCATGACGTTCTCATCACAATGCTCCATGACCTCTGTCATAACAATGCTCCATGACCACTGTCATGACAACGCTCCATGAACCCTGACAACACAATGATCCGGGACGCTTGTTATCAAAATGCTCCATGCCCTTGTCATACCAATTCTCCATGAACCCTTTAATCACAATGCTCCATGACGCTTGTCATCACAGTGCTCCATGAACCTTGTCATCACAATGCCTTTGTCAGCAAAATGATACATAATCTTGTCATCACAATGCTCCATGTGCTTGTCATCACAATCCTCCATGACCCTTGGGATCATATTGCTTTATGCCCTTGTCATCACTATCTTGCCTTTCTGGTTTTTACAGATTTTCGGATGCCCTTTTTGACCGGTGGGAAGCGACAATTCTTTGTAGTGTGGATTTGCGTTGTGTGCTTGCTTGATTGGCCAAAAAGGGCCTATGCCTTTTCTCCTGAATATATTCAGGAGAAAAGTCATACACTGTTTTTGGCCAAGTGCATCATTCTCGAATTTGTGATGCCTTTCCTGTGCTTTAAAGGCGATTCCAATTTACCTCTTGAAATATGTTTTGTGCAAATCTGCCTCATTTTCAAGTCCGCTTTGTTGCCTTCCCTCAACAGATTTTTGGAAGAGAGTAGTCCTTTATAACTCTTCAGGTTTTTGATTTGCTTTGCCCCTGAGCTCCAATTTTCAAATCCCATTATTGGGAGCTGACCGCAAATCCACAATTTTGCTTCAGGACCTATAGTGGTTCCAGGGGTGGCTATACTGGTTCCCTGTGGGTGGCTGAGGCTTTGGTTAATTCTTCTTCCTGACGGGAATTTAGAGTGACATGTGTCCATCCAAAGGCCTACATCTACTCTCTGATTGGTTCTCCCTCTTCCCTTTCATCCTCTGCACAATTAGCAAACTGTGCGAACCAGGAGGTTATACGGAATGACTCTCCTAAGTTGGGAGATTGATAGTAAAGTTGTTGGAATGCCAAACTGTAGCACAAGGAGAGGAAAAAGTAGGAGACTTTCAGAAACCTTTCGCCATCACAGGGTGTCCATTCTCTAGGTTTCCCATACATGTTATAACTGTAGTGATATTCCCTTCTACCTGGAAATTTGGGACCCATGGAATGGTGGCATGCATTACTACTTTAAAGGGTCTGCATTTTCTCTCCCAATCTCACCAGTCCTCTCAGTCCCAAGTGTCCAGCCTTATGTCTCATCCAGCTGTCTTTGCAGATAGGGTCATTCTAGGTTTCATCAGAACCCCTGAAGGAATTGTGTAAGAATTTCGCTGTTTTTTTGTTTTGTTTTTGAAATTCATTTTTATAATGGGGTTGAGCTGATTTTCCCTGACGTGTTTATGACGATCTAAACACACTTGTTTCCCTTACAGAGGCATATCAATACATAGGTTTTAAGATTCTTACTAATCAGATATATTCCTCTGTGGGGAATAGGGGTTTTGAGTCCCGTTCACTGAGGAAGGTGTAGGTCTTGTCTATTCTGTATTTGGTTTATGGAATGGTACCTGTGCTAATATCAAACTCTGGTTTTATGCATCACCCCACCTCTCCTTTCCCCTTAAGGAGGCATAAGAGTGTTTTCTAAATGTGAGACGCTGCTCTCTTTCCTAATTCAGTTCATGTGTTGTGATGTTGACATTCCCTCTGTAAGTGATATCTTATGATAAGATTCTTTTTCTGTTGACTAATTTCCCTTAGAATCATCATACCTAAATCCTCTCATTATGCTGCTACTGGCCTTATGACATTGATTTCACGTCTCAGTGATATTCCGTTGTACAAAATTACCACAAATTCTTTAAGCATTTCTCTATTTCCTGGGATACTTTAGGTGTACCGAAGTTGAGGTTCTTGTATGCAGAGCAGCCCTAAATTTTGGGGTGCCTGTGTCTTGTTGATATTTACTCTTCCCAAGTTATATGTCCATGAGTTGAAGTCCCCTTTGCTCGGGGGCTTTGTATTTTAGATGTTTTAGGAAACAGCATACACATCTTCAGAATAGCTCTTGGATATTTATACCCCACCCATCAGCGTGACTACTCTCCCTGTTTTCCATGGCCTTTGCTGCATTTTTGATTTGTACACATTTTTTGGATGGCCTTTCTGAGCAGTGGAAATTGAGACTTCTTTATTGTGAGGATTTGCATTTCCCTCTTGCTTGGTTGGCCAAAAACTCTGTATGTGTTTTTTTCCTGAAGATATTCACGAAACAAACGCATACACCCTTTTGCCCAACTGCATCATTTTAGAAATTCTGCTGCTTTTCATATGCTTTAAATGTGAGTACAATCTACCTTTTGAAATCTGTTTCCTGCAATTCTGCCTCTCATTCAGAACCTCTTCGTTGCCTTACCTGAATATATTTTTGGACGTTGGTTATCATTTATATCTTTGCAGGTCTTTGAATTGTCTGCTCCTGAGCTCCATTTTGCAACTTGCTTTTTTTGTGAGCTGACCGCCAAACCATTGGATTGATTCCGGCCATATTCTGGTTCTGGGGAGGCAGGCTGAGCCTTTGGTTAATTCTTCTTCCTAATGGGAAATTAGAGTGACATGTGCCTGTCAAAACTACTACAGCTAATCTCTCATTGGTTCCTCCTCTTCCCATTTATCCTCTGCAAAACTTGCAAACTCTGTGAAACAGGAGGTTAAAGGTGCTGATTCTCCAAGTCGGGAGATTGTTAGTAATGTGGCTGGAATGGCGAACCCCAGCACCAGGAGATCAAAAATGAGGTGCATTTTAGACACCTCTCCTGAGCACACGGTGTACATTCATCTCGGTTTCCCAGGCATGTTTTCACTGTCAGAAGATTCCCTTGAAAGTGCAGATTTGGGACCCATGGAATGGGTACCAGGCAGTATTAATTTAAAAGGTCTGCTTTTCCTCGCCCAGCCTCTCTAACATCTCTTAGCGTGCATAGCTTCCAGCCTTATATATCATCCTGCTGTGGGTCTACATGTGTTCAATCCATGTTACATCGTAGCCCTTCAACAAAAGTTGTAAGAATTTTTGTCTGTCTCACCGTTTTTATAAATATTTTTAAATTTATTTTTATATTGGTTACAGCTGATTTTCAAAGCTCTGTTTTTTGCTGCTGTACATCCACTTGATTCATGTACTGTGAGACAACAATAAATTCTTTCTCAGATGCTTACGAGTCATATGTATTATTTTCCAGTGACTTGAGTGGACTGAGTGTCGTTCTTTGAGGTACCGTGTAGGCCTTGCCAGTTATTCAATTCAGTACTTGGAATGGTATCTTTGCTAATTTCAACCTCCTGGATAATACCTCACCATTCCCCACCATTCCCATTTAGCAGCCTTATGTCTATTTTCTACATATTTGACTATGTTTCTGTTTTGTAGTTTATTTCATGTGTAGCCATTTTTGATTCCACCTTTAAGTGACATCTTATGATATGTGTCTTTTTCTTTCTGACATGTGTCACTTAGAATGATCGTATGTAACTCCTCCAGAGTTGTTCCAACTGGCCTTATTTCATTGATTTCTGGATGAGTATTATTCCACTCTACATAAGTACCCCATCTCTTTTATCCATTTTATCCTTCCAGGGACATTTAGGTTATATACAAGTGGAGGCCCTTTTTAACAGAGAGGTGGTAAAAGTTGGGGTGCCTGTTTTCTGTCATTTTTTGTTTTTCCCAAGGTATACGCCCATGAGTGCAAGTGCCCTATGCTTGTAGCTCAGTTTTCAGATGTTTTTGCAAACACAATACACTTCTCCAGAGTGGCCGTTGGCAAATTACATTTCCACTATCAGCCTCACAGGGCTCCCTTTTCTCCGCACCCTGTCCTGCATTTCTGGTGTTTACACTTTATGTGGATGGCCCTTCTGACTGATGTGAAGTGATACATTCTGTAGTATTGATTTCCAGTGCCCACCTGTTTGGTTGGATAAAAAGTGTGAATGGCCTTTACTTGAATATATTCAGAAAAAATTGCATACGCCCTTTTGGGCCAACTGCATCATTGGCGATGTTCAGCCCCTTTTCTTGTGCTTTAAAGGGGAGACCTTTCTACCTCTTCAAATCTGATTCCTGCCACTCTCCCTTGCTTATAAGTCCTTTTCTGTGACTTACCTCAAGACATTTTTCAACAATAGATATTTTCAACTCTGCAGTTTCATGAATTTTAGTTCCCCTGAGTTCCATTTTTCAACTTGTGTTTTTGGAAACTCGACAAAAAACAGCAGGATTTCCTCTAGCCCTATTCTCTTTCTGTGGGCAATTCTAGCCTGTGATGAATTTGTCTTCCGGATTGGAAATTAGAGTGGCATGTGCCTGTCCGAACACCTAAGACTTATCTCTAAATTTTTCTCATCCTTCCGCTTCATCCTCTGGACAGATTCCAAACTGTGTGCAACAGGATGTTGACGGTGCTGATATCCCCAAGTGAGGAGATTGTTAGGAAAGATGCTGGAGGGGTGAACCCGAGCACCAGGCGATGAGGAGATGAGGTGCCTTTTCCAAACTCTTTCCAATCAAACGGTGTACCTCCTCTAGGTGTGACAGGCATGTTTTAGCTGTAGGAAGGGTCCCGTGCATGGAAGGAGAACACCAGGGATTTTTCCAAATCAGTGCCTCCCCGAACCCCAAACTGGGGAATTTTTAAGCTACGTCTACATGTATGTACATTAAGGGCCTTGGAAATAGGCAGAGCCCAAACTTTAGATGATTGAAATCTTCAGGTTCAGAAGCGCTCACCATCGGCCTTGCTTAGGTTACATTTTATCTGTCATTGATAGATGATGTCAATAAAAATATCGATTCTTTTTCAGATTATTTCCCCTTATAGGTTATTGCAAAATATTCAGTGTAGTTCCCTGTGCTATACAGAAGTTCCTTGTTGATGATCTATTTTATACATAGCAGTGTGTATGTGTTAATCCCAAACTGTTAATTTATCCCTTCTCCTACCTTTCCCCTTTGGTAATAATAAATTATAAGATTTTATACTTCTCAGAAATGGGGGAGCTGAAAGAGAGGTATCCTTTTCAATGGAAAAGCATTCAAAACAAGATTGAAGCTTCAGCCAAGAGTATTCGATGTACATCCATTGAAATAAATCACTTCATTTCTCTAATGTTGACCTGACAAATAAGACAGACGTCTTCACTGGACTTGCTTATAGTAAAGTGATGGAAATATCAAATGTAAGTCTTAGAAAAATCTTATTTTACCCGAGCATTATACACTGCTCTATGTTAACTACAGTTTGGCTCACACATCTGTTCAATGAAGTTACAAAATTCTCAATTTCTGTTACTGATCATCAAGAGGGGACCCCAACAGTAGTCGCCGTGCCCAGTGTCATTGGAGCCAACAGATCAAGACAGAGTTTGGTTCAGAAGCAAAGGAAACATTATTTTGAAAACCGAATGGAGAGGTGAGAGTGTGCACTCCCCCACGGGCTGTGGGCTGGGATGCTGAGTAGGGATCCCGGCAGCGTCAGTGGGAGTTAGGGGATGGAGGTCTCGAGGGCTGGGTTGGCTGCAGCTCAGGCTCTATGCCGTGCAGTCTGCATGGGACTCCGCTAGCTGAGGTGTCGACCCAGCCATTCTGCACGAGGAAGTCTGGTCTGAAGTGCCGGGTGTGGGACCTCTGCATGCGGAACCCTAGGAGCATGTGAAATTAGACAAAGCACAAAGGAAAAACAGGTTAGACTTTATTTTATTGCCCAGATTCTCTTTTTATCTCCCAGGAATTTTTAATGAACGTTGCCAGAGACGAACACCTCCTCTGCTTTTTGTTCCGTTCCTCATTCTTGGGGTGTTGAGGGTGAAGACCCCTCTTTTGTAACTGCTTCATGCTGTGGTGGGAGCCCTGATACATAGGGGGAGGGGCAAAACGTCTCCCCACGAGCCTCCAGGTGAGGTTGATTGTCCCAAAGCCTGCTGCCTCACTTCTCGTCCGCCTGAGCACCAGCATTGTAAGTGTTATAGATTCTAATGACCTTTAAGGGTCCAGGAAAGAGATGCGCAGAGATGCTGTGGTGGCAGGTTTCACCCCACCCCACATTTGTTCAGTGACATTAGGCTGACTTTTTTGCCAGCCTAGATGCTCTGACCAGTAGTCTGTGCTTTCTTTAATTAGGTCCCTGAATTAATGTACAAACAGCACCATGTGTCAGAGCCCTGCCTGTGCAACTCCCAGACAGTCCAGGGTCAGTGGTGATCCAGGACCATGACGTCCACTGAGTCAACGGCCTTTAGAAGTAGCCAGCAGTCCAGCCGGTCATATTGGCCACCATCACCGTGGTGTCTGTAGGGTTTTCTATGGTGAAAGCGTGATATACGTTTCCCCCACCAAGCTTATTAGCTCCACTCTGGGTGCAGTAAGTCCTGCAAGCAGTAGTCTGCTCTTTCGGGGCACAGTCTTCTTGTTTTCTGAGAGAAACTCCAGGTCAAGTGATGGTCACACGAGTCATCTTGGGGGCCCGTTGCCCCCATTTGTCTCTCTGGAGGTTGGAGTTGGAGGGCCTCCTCACTCGAGGTCAGTGTGTCCACAGAGCGACCCCTGCAACTTCAGGACGTGATGGGTGGTTAGGATCACCACGTGGGGTCCTATTCCCTTAGGAGGGAGCTGGCCTTGTGGGCTGCTGATTTCCAGCTTTTTAGATACCCCAGTATCCTGGCCTGATGAGTCGGTGGGCAAAGCCCTTGGTGACCATAGTTTATCATACCTGAAGGGCATTCTTGTGTTGCTCCATTTCAATTGGTCCCTGTTTTTGCACTAAGTCTCCAAGGGCGATTAACCTTTCACCGGTTATGTAAAGGTCAAAGGGTTTAGCTAAATTAGCGAGTTCCTGGGCAAGGATCTGAATTGACTGCTCTTTCCATTCTTGAAAGGCTGCTTCTGGATTCTATACAAAAGGATCATCATCTTTTCGTGTCAGTGTTTCAGGTAGAGGCCCAGCTATTAGACTGTAGTTAGGGATCCAGATGCAGAAAACCTTGGCCTCCCCAGGAACCCCTAAGCTGTCTTCTAGTTTTAGAAGAGGTAAGGCTGCAAATGGCTTCTTCCGTATCCTGGGATGCGTTTCTCCAAATATCTGTGAGAATGAAGCCCAGGCATGTCACCTGAGCCTGGGATATTTGAGCCTTTTTCTTGGACACCTTCTATCCTTTCTTGGCTAGGTAGTTCCGAGGCATCTTTAGTAGGCCTGGCAATCAGAATGTCATCTGCATATTGAAGGAGGTTTCCCTTTTACAGAGGTAGAACGTTTAGGTCTTTAGAGGACATTTCCCCAATGATGGTGTGGGGATTTTTGAACCACTGGGGCAGGACGGCCCAGCATTATTGGTTTTGTTGCATGTTGTGTCCTGCCACTCACAAGCCAAAAATTCTTGTGACTCTGAGATGAAAGGAATACAGAAGAAGGCATCATTGAAGTCTAATACAGAATGCCATGGCCTGGTGGATGGTAGAATTTCCAGCAGGGTGTAGGAAATAGGATCTACTAGATGTAGATCCTCGGTGGCTTCACTAACTGTCCTGATATCCTTTACCAGGTCTCCAGCAGCCCATGGGGCTCTCGTGGTCAGGTCAATCCCAGGATATGGAGCTCACCTGGGCTGCATCCTGCACCCCACAGCCCACGGGGCTCTCGTGTTCAAGTCCCTCCCAGGGTATGGAGCTCACCTGTGCAGCTACCCAGCAGCCCATGGGGCTCTCATAGTCAGGCCCTTCCCAGGATACGGAACTCCCCTGGGCAGGTACCCCAGCAGGGCTGGACACACAGGAACTGTGCCCATAGCCCACCTTGCACAGAACCCCCAGCTCACCTGTCGCTCACAGCTGACACAGAACACCTCAGAGCAGGACTTGAACTAACAAACAGTAACTCTGACAGGTCTGTGACACTGGCTATCACTCTGTGCAGCCTCTCTCTGCCTGGTCTTCCAGACACTTCCACTGCAGCCAGGGCACCAGGCCTCTGTCTCCACCCACCATCACTCCTCTCCCTGACTCCTGGGTTCCTCTCATTAGGATAGGGTCTTCTTGAAGTTGTTTTCCACTCATGGACCAGATAAAATGATAAGAAAACAAGCCGCAGATGCAGCCCCTTGTCTATCCTGACTCTCAAGGCCCACACCTGTTCCTTGGGACTGACCCGTTTAGCAAGGTTCATTTTCTGCAACTATGAGCCCCTGAGGGTTGAGGTTTGGCTGATTTGGGCAGCCTGACACTGCCTGCCAGCCCCCCCCCCACAGGTGTGCCTGGGTTGAGGTCAATATAAACACCTCTCCAGTCAGCAAGAGCCCCTGTAGCTGTGCCTGACGCCATATTCTCTGCCCCGTCAGCAGTTTCGGGGCTGGGGTGGTGGGAGGGAGTGAGGGGCCGTGGCTTTGTGGGTGGCCCAGTGTGAGTGGGGCTCTGCTGGACTGTCTGCAGGAGTTGCCAGGCTGCCACCTGCTAAAGAAGAGGATGTGTCACCCATACCTGCCACTGGAATTTCTCCCCAGGCAGAGGTGAGGAAGTAAAAAAGCAGTGGGGGCCGTGGCAGGAGGGGTATCACAGGCAGGGAAATAGAAAGATTCCAGAAGAGCATCTGGGGCCAGGACCATCCTGGCGGGCCTGCAGGCACCAAGTCGGCCTGCGTGCTCTCGCTAGTGTGGCTCCACAGCCCTTCCTCTAGGCTTGCAAGTGCTTGTACGTATTCAGGTGTTTTACCTGGAAAGGGTGGGAAGAGTTCAGCTGCAGCAGGACTGGGGCTCAGCTCACATTTACTCACAGACGCCTCGACACTGCCCCCAGCTTTGCAAAGAGGATGCTCCTTGTGGGGGGGGAGCGCTGCTGACGGCATGGGAGACGATTTCCCACCTCTGACAAACTTAAGAATTTTTTACCACTGGAGCAAGTGCCCTGATACGATTTTCCTCTGTATCACTGGTGGGTTCTGTTTTATTTTTTTTTTTTCTTTTTTTTCTTTTTGGTTCAAGGTAGATTTTATTTATTCCTCTTTTTTTAAATTTTGGAGATATAAACATGGAAATAATGCATTAATATAAAGACGTCTATGTGAAGGGAAATACTTTTTTTCTGTTTTATTTTATTAAATGTTATTTATGTATTTTTAATTTTTTTAAATTTATTTCTTTTATACAGCAGGTTCTTATTGGATATGTATTTTATACATATAAGTGTGCACATGTGAATCCCAGTCTCCCAATTCATTCCACCACCACCCTCACATGGCGTCCCCTCCTTGGTGTCCATATGTTTGTTCTCTACATCTGTCTCTATCTCTGCCCTGCAAACTGGTTCATCTCTACCATTTTTCTAGGTTCCACATATATGCATTAATATACAATATTTGTTTTTCTCTTTCTGACTTACTTCACTCTGTATGACAGTCTCTAGATCCATCGAGGTCTCTACAAATGACCCAATTTCATTCCTATGTATGACTGAGTAATATTCCGTTGTATATATGTACCACGTCTTTATCCATTCGTCTGTCTGTGGGCACTTAGGTTGCTTTCATTACCTGTCTATTGTAAATAGTGCTGCAGTGAACATTGTGGTGAATGTGTCTTTTTGATTTATGGTTTTCTCTGGGTATATGCCCAGTAGTGGGATAGCTGGATTATATGGTAATTCTATTTTTAGTTTTTTAAGGAACCTCCATACTGTTCTCCATAGAGACTGTATCGATTTACATTCCCAACAATAGTGGAAGAAGGTTCCTTTTCTCCACACCCTCTCCATCATTTGTTGTTTGTAGATTTTCTGATGATGCCCATTCTAACAGGTGTGACGTGATACCTCATTGTAGTTTCGATTTCCATTTCTCTAATAATTAGTGATGTTCAGCAGATTTTCATGTGCGTACTGGCCATCTCTATGTCTTCTTGGAAGAAATGTCTATTTAGATCTTCCATTTTGTATTGGGTTGTTTGTTTTATTAATATTGAGCTGCATGAGCTGTTTATATATATTGGAGATTAATCATTTGTCCATTGATTCGTTTGCAAATATTTTCTGTCATTCTGAGGGTTGTCTTTTCGTCTTGTTTGTAGTTTCCTTTGCTTTGCAAAAGCTTTTAAGTTTCATTAGTCCCATCTGTTTAGTTTTCGTTTTTATTTCATTACTATAGGAGGTGGATCAAAAAATATCTTGCTGTGATTTACATCAGAGTATCCTTCGTAAGTTTTCCTCTCAGAGTTTTATACTGTCTGGTCTTACATTAAGGTCTCTAATTCATTTTGAATATATTTTTATGTATGGTGTTGGGGAGTGTTCTAATTTCATTCTTTTACATGTAGCTCTCCATATTTCCCAGCACCAATGATTGAAGAGACTGTCTTATCTCCATTGTATAGTCTTGCCTCCTTTGTCATAGATTAGTTGACCATAAGTGTGTAGGTTTATCCTTGGGCTTTGTTTTGTTTTTTTTTCGTTTTACACGTTTATTGGAGTATAACTGCTTTACAATGGAGTGTTCGTTTCTGCTGTATAACAAAGTGAATCAGCTATACATATACAAATATCACCAGATCCCCTCCCTCTTGCATCTCCCTCCCACACTCCATATCCCACCCCTTTATGTGGTCACAAAGCACCGAGCTGATCTTCCTGTTCTATGTGGCTGATTCTCAGTAGCTATCGGTGTTACATTTGGTAATGTATTTATGTCCATGCCACTCTCTCACTTCGTCCGAGCTTACCCATCCCCCTTCCCGTGCCCTCAAGTCCTTTCTCTATGTCTGTGTCCTTAATCCTGTCCTGCCACTAGGTTCTTCAAAATCTTTTTTTTTCTTCATTAGATTCCATATATCTCTGTTAACATACAGTATTTGTTTTTCTCTTTCTGACTTACTTCACTGTGTAGGACAGATTCTAAGTCCATCCACCTCAGTACAAATAACTCAGTTTTGCTTCTTTTCATGGTTGAGTAATATTTGATTGTATATATGTGCCAGATGTTCTTTATCCATTCATCTGTCGATGGACACTTAGGTTGCTTCCATGTCCTGGCTAATGCAAATAGAGGTGCAATGAACATTTTTGTACATAACTCTTTTTGAATTATGGTTTTCACAAGGCAAATGCCCAGTACTTGGATTGTTGTGTCGTATGGTACTTCTATTGTTAGTTATTTAAAGGACCCTCCGTACTGTTCTCTCTAGTGCCCATATCAATTTACATTCCCAACCACAGTGCAAGTGTGTTCCATTTTCTCCAATAAAGGCCTCTCCAGCATTTATTGTTTTGTAGATTTTTTTGATGATTGCCACTCTGACTGCTGTGAGGTGATACCTCAGGGTAGTTTTGATTTGCATTTCTCTAATGATTAGTGATGTTCAGCATCCTTTCATGTGTTTCTTGGTAATCTGTATATCTTCTTTGGAGAAATGTCTATTTAGGTCTTCTGCCCGTTTTTGGATTGGGTTGTTTGTTTTTGTGATATTGAGCTACATGAGGGGCTTGTAAAGTTTGGAGATTAATCCTTTGTCAATTGCTTCATTTGAAAATATTTTCTCCCATTCTGAGGGTTGTTTTTGCATCCTGTTTATGTTTTCCTGTACTGTGTAAAAGCTTTTAAGTTTCATTAGGTCCCATTTGTTGATTTCTGTTTTTATTTCCATTTCTCTAGGAGGTGGGTCCAAAAGGATCTTGCTGTGATTTATGTCATAGAGTGTTCTGCCTATGGTTTCCTCTAAGTGTTTTATAGTGTCTGGTCTTATATTTAGATCTCTAATCAATTTAGAGTTTATTTTTGTGTATGGTGTTATGGAGTGTTCTAATTTCATTCTTTTATGTGTAGGGGTCCAGTTTTTCCAGCACCAATTACTGAAGAGACTGTCTTTTCTCCATTGTATATACTTAGCTCCTTTGTCATAGATGAGATAGCCATAGGTATGTAGGTTTATCTCTGGGCTTTCTGTCCTGTTCCATTGATCTGTGTTTATGCCAATCTACATACACTTGATTCCATTATGGAGACATATAAATACATAGGTTTCAAGGTTATTACCAGTCAGATATATTCCTCTTCAGTGAATAGGGTGTTTTGTGTCCAGTTCATTGAGAAAGGAGTAGGTCTTGTCTATTAACTATTTGGTATATGGAATGGGATCTGTGCTAATTTCAAACTCTGCTTTTACACATCACCCCATGTCACCTTTCCCCTTAAGGAGGCATAAGTGTGTTTTCTAATTGTGTAACTCTGTTCTCTTTTGAAATTCAGTTCATGTGTAGCCATGTTTACATTTCCTCTATAAGTGATATATTACAATAAGTTTCTTTTTCTTTGTAGCTCATTTCACTTAGCATCACCGTACCTAAAGCCACTCATTATGCTGCTATTGGCCTTATGACATTGATTTTATGTCTGAGTGACATTCCATTGTATATAAGTACCACAACATCTATATCCATTTTTTTTCCTTTCCTGGGATATATAAAGTGTACCGAAGTCGAGGTTCTTGTAAACAGAGCAGCCCTAAACTTTGGGCTGGCTGTGTGTTGTGGATTTTTAGTTTTCCCAAAATACACACCCATGAGTGGAAGTGTGCTATACTCTGTAGCTCTGTTTTAGAAAACAACATACAGTTCTCCAGAGAGGCTGTTGGCAATTTACATCCTGTCCATCGGCGTAACCAGGCTCCCTTTTCTCCATGGCCTGTCCTGCATTTGTGGCTTTTACACTCTATGTGGATGGCTCTTTGGACTGGAGGTAAGCGACACTTCTCTGTAGTGTGGATTTGCAATGCCTGATGGCTTGCTTAGCCAAAAAGGGCATATGCATTTTTTCCCGAATATATTCAAGAAAATACACATAATCCCTTTTCAGCCAAGGGCAACATTGTCAAAATTCTGTCGCTTTTCATGTGCTTTAAAGACGACTCCAATCTACCTCTTGAAATCTGTTTCCTTCAATTCTGCCTTGCATTCAAATCCTCTTCACTGCCTTTCCTCAATATATTTCTGGATGATAGTTGTCCTTTATAATTCTGCAAGTTTGTGAATTGCTGTGCCCCTGATTTCCATTTTTCAACTCGCCTCTTTGTGAGCTGGCTGCAATACCGCAGGATGGCTTTAGGCCCTAGTCTGGTTCCGGGGCTTCAGGCTGAGCCTTTGGTTAATTATTCTTCCTGATGGGAAACTAGAGTGACATGTGCCCATCCAAACACCTACAGCTAATCTCTCATTTATTTCCCCTCTTCCTGTTCATCCTCTGCACAGTTTGCAAACTGTGCATAACGGGAGGGTAAAGGCGCTGACACTCCAAGTGGGGAGATTTTGAGTAATGCAGATGGAATGGCGAAGCCGAGCACGAAAAAAGGAAAAATGAGGTACCTTTTAGAAAACTTTCCCAATTACACAGTGTACCATCCACTGGGTTTCCCATGCATGTTTTAACTGGAGGAAGATTCCCTTAAACCTGGAGAGTTGGGACCACTAGAATGGGTAGCACACAGTATTGCTCTAAGTGGTGTTCTTTTGTTCACACAACCTCAGCAATCTTGTCAGCCCCAAGTGTCCAGTCTTATGTCTCATCCAGCTGTGGGTGTAAAGGTGGTCAATCTAGCTTGGATCACAGGCCCTGAACGTAATTTTTAAGACTTTCTATCTGTTTTTGCATTTTGCTTTTGAAATTTATTTTTATAAGTGGGTTTAACTGAATTTAAATGCTGTGTTCATGCCGTTATACACACACATGATTCCTTTATGGAGACATGAGAATACATATGTTTTAAAATACTTAGAGTCAGACATATTCCTCTGCAATGAATAGGGGGTGTTGAGTCCAGTTCATTGTGCCGGGAGTAGGTGTTGTCTATTACATACATGGTTTATATAACGGTATCTGTGCTAATTTAAAACTGCAGTTTTATGCATCACCCCACCTCGGCTTTCCCATTAAGCAGGCAGAAGATGTTTTCTAAATGTGTGACTCTGTTGTGTTTGTCATTCAGTTCATGTGTAGTCATGTGTACATTCCCGCTATGAGTGATAACTTATGATAAGATTAGTTACTCTGTAATCTTTCCTAACTCAGTTCATGTGTAGCCATGTTTGCAGGACCTTCATAAGTGATATCTTATGATAAGTTTCTTTTTCTGTGTGACTTATTTCACTTAGAATCATCGTACCTGAATCCACTCTTTTTGCTGCTACTGGCCTTATGACATTGATTTCATGGCTGAGCGATATTCCATCGTACGTAAGTACCACAATATCTTGAACCATTTTTGTCTTTCCTGGGATACTTAAGGTGTACCCAAGTTGAGGTTCTTGTAAGCAGTGCAGCGCTAAATTTTAGGGTGGCTCTGTCTTATTGATTTTCAGTTTTCCCAAGGTATATTCCCTAGACTGGAACTGCCCTTGGCTGTGTAGCTCTGTTGTTTACTTGTTTTAGGGAACACAATGCACTCCTCCAGAGAGGCAGTTGGCAACTTATATCCCGCCCATCAGCATAACAAGGCTCCCTGATCTCCAGGGCCTGTCTTGCCTTTCTGGTTTTTACACATTTTGTGGATGTCCCTTTTGACTGGTGGAAAGTGATACTTCTTTGTAGTGCATATTTGCATTGCCCGCTTGCTTGCATGGCGAAAAAGGGCGTAAGCGTTTTCCCCTGAATATATTCAGGTGAAAACACATACGCCCTTTTTGGCCAAGTGCATCATTGTCGAAATTGTGCCCCTCTTCCTGTGCTTTAAAGGCGATTCCAATGTACCTTTTGAAATCTGTTTCCTGCTATTCTGCCTCGCTTTCAAGTCCGCCTCGTTGCCTCCCCTCAACAGATTGTTGGACGATAGTTGCCCTTTATTACTCTGCCATTTTTTGAATTGCTCTGCCCCTGAGCTACATTATTTACATCGTTTTTGTGTGAGCTGAACGCAAGTCAATATTTTGGTTCAGGACCTATACTGGTTCCGGTGGGTGGCTGAGACTTTGGTTAATTCTTCTTCCTCCCGGGTAATAAGAGTGACATGTGCCCGTCCAAATGCCTAACAGCTACTCTCTCTTTGGTTCCCCCTCTTCCCTTTCATCCTTTGCCAAATTGGCAACATGTGCGAACCAGGAGGTTAAAGGTGCTGTCTCTCCAGGTTGGGAGATTGATAGTAAAGCAGTTAGAAAGTCAAACTGGAGCACAAGGAGAGGGACTATTCGTTGAGTTTTAGAAACATTTCGTATTCACAGTGTGTCCATTCTCTTGGTTTACCATACAGGTTATAGCTGTAGTAATATTCCCTACAACCTGGAGAGTTGGGATCCATGGAATTGATGCCATGCATTATTCTTTTAAAGGGTCTGCATTTGCTCACGAATCTCAGCAATCCTCTCAATACCATGTATCCAGCCTTATGCCACCTCCAGCTGTCGTTGTAGATAGGGTCATTCCAAGTTTCATCAGAGATCCTGAAGGAATTATAAAGAATTTCGCTGTTTTTTTGTTTTGTTTTTGAAATTCCTTTTTATAGTGGGTTTGTGCTGAATCTTGCTGCCATCTTTATGCCAGTCTAGACACACTTGATTCCCTTATGGAGACATATCAATACATAGGTTTTTAGATTCTTACTAGTCAGATATATTCCTCTGCGGGAAATATGGGGTTTTGAGTCCCTTTCTCTGATGAAGCTGTAGGTATTGTCTATTCCATAGTTGGTTTTTGGAACGATACCTGTGCTTATATGAAACTCTGGTTTTATGCATCACCCCACCTCTCCTTCCCCCTTAAGCAGGCATAAGAGTGTTTTCTAAATGTGAGACTCTGTTCTCTTTCCTAACTCAGTTCATGTGTAGCCATGTTTACAGGATCTTCATAAGTATTATCTTATGATAAGTTTCTTTTTCTGTGTGACTTATTTCACTTGGAATCATCGTCCCTGAATCCACTCATTTTGCTGCTACTGGCCTTATGACATTGATTACATGGCTGAGGGATATTTCTTGTATATAAGTAGCACAATTTCGTGAACCATATTTGTCTTTCCTGGGAAATTTAAGGCGTAACCATGTTGAGGTTCTTGAAAGAAGTGCAGCCCTAAATTTGGGGGTGGATCTGTCTTATTGATTTCCAGTTTTCCAATGGTTTATTCCCTAGACTGGAAGTGCCCTTGGCTCTGTAGCTCTGTTGTTTATTTGTTTTACAGAACACAATGCACTCCTCCAGAGAGGCAGTTGGCAACTTAATCCCGCCAATCAGCATAACAAGGCTCCATGTTCTCCAGTGCCTGTCTTGCCTTTCTGGTTTATACAGATTTTGTGGATGCCCCTTTTGACCGGTGAGACGTGATACTTCTTTGTAGGGCAGATTTGCATTGCCCGCTTGCTTGCTTGGCCAAAATGTGTGTATGTGTTTTCTCCTGAATATATTCAGGAGAAAACTCATACTCCCTATTTGGCCAAGTGCATCATTGTCGAAGTTGTGCCCCTCTTCCTGTCCTTTAAAGGCACTTCCAACGTACCTCTTGAAATCTCTTTCCGGCTATTCTGCCTCGCTTTCAAGTCTGCCTCGTTGCCTTCCCTCAACAGATTTTTGCACGATAGTCGTCCTTTACTACTCTGCCAATTTGTGAATTGCTGTGCCCCTGAGCTCCATTTTTCAACTCGTTTTTTGTGAGCTGAATGCAAGTCCAAAATTTTGGTTCAGGACCTATACTGGTTCCTGGCGGGTGGCTGAGACTTTGGTTAATTCTTCTTCCTGCCAGGAAATTAGTGTGATATATGCCCCTCCAAATGCCTAACAGCTACTCTCCCATTGGTTCTTCTTCTTCCCTTTCATCCTCTGCCAAATTGGCAACCTGTGCAAACCAGGAGGTTAAAGGGGCTGTCTCTCCAATTTGGGAGATTGATAGTAAAGCCATTGGAATGTCAAACCGGAGCACCAGGAGAGGGACTATTAATTGAGTTTTAGAAACATTTCGTGTTCACAGTGGGTCCATTCTCTTGGTTTCCCGTACATGTTATAGCTGTAGTAATATTTCCTTCAACCTGGAGAGTTGGGACCCATGGAATGGGTGCCACACATTATTGCTTTAAAGGTTCTGCATTTGCTCACCCAATCTCACCAATCCTCTGATTCCCAAGTGTCCAGCCATATGCCACATCCTGCTGTCATTGTAGATAGAGTCATACCAGGTTTCATCAGAGACCCTGAAGGAATTGTAAAGAATTTCCCTGTTTTTTTGGTTTGATTTTGAAATTCCTTTTTATAGTGGGTTTGAGCTGATTCTCACTGCCATGTTTATGCCAGTCTAGACATACATGATGCCCTTACATGGATATATCAATACATAGGTTTTAAGATTCTTATTAGTTAGATATATTCCTCTGAGGGGAATATGGGTTGTTGAGTCCCTTTCCCTGAGGAAGATGTAGGTCTTGTCTATTCCATATTAGGTTTTTGGAAAGGTACCTGTACTAATTCAAACTCTGGTTTTATGCATCACCCCACCTCTCAATCCCCCTTAAGTAGGCATAAGAATGTTTTCTAAATGTGAGTCTCTCTTCTCTTTCCTAACACAGTTCATGTGTAGCCATGTTTACAGGATCTTCATAAGTGATATCTTATGATTATTTTCTTTTTCTGTGTGACTTATTTCACTTAGAATCATCGTACATGAATCCACTCATTTTGCTGGTAATGGCCTTATGACATTGATTACATGGCGGAGGGATATTCCTTGTACATAAGTACCCCAATTTCTTGAACCATTTTTGTCTTTCCTGGGATATTTAAGGTGTACCCAAGTTGATATTCTTGAAAGAAGTGCAGCCCTAAATTTAGGGGTGACTCTGTCTTACTGATTTCCAGTTTTCTAAAGGTATATTCCCTAGACTGGAAGTGCCCTTGGCTCTGTAGCTCTGTTGTTTATTTGTTTTATGGAACACAATGCACTCCTCCAGAGAGGCAGTTGGCAACTTATTCCCGCCAATCAGCATAACAAGGCACCCTGTTCTCCATGGCCTGTCTTGCCTTTCTGGTTTTTACATATTTTGCGGATGCCCCGTTTGACTGGTGGGAAGTGATACTTCTTTGTAGTGCAGATTTGCATTGCCTGCTTGCTTGCATGGCCAAAAAGGGCGTATGTGTTTTCGCCTGAATATATTCAGGAGAAAACATATACGCCCTTTTTGGCCAAGTGCATCATTGTCGAAGTTGTGCCCCTCTTCCTGTGCTTTAAAGGCACTTCGTACGTACCTCTTGAAATCTGTTTCCGGCTATTCTGCCTCGCTTTGAAGTCCGCCTCGGTGCCTTCCTTCAACAGATTTTTGCACGATAGTGGTCTTTTACTCCTTTGCCAGTTTGAGAATTGCTGTGTCCCTGATCTCCATTTTTTAACTCGTCATTTGGGAGCTGACAGCAAGTCCAAAATTTTGGTTCAAGACCTATACTGGTTCCAAGCGGGTGGCTGAGACTTTGGTTAATTCTTCTTCCTCTCGGGAAATTAGAGTGACATGTACCTGTCCAAATGCCTAACAGCTACTCTCTCATTGGTTCTTCCTCTTCCCTTTCATACTCTGCCAAATTGGCAACCTGTGTGAACCAGGAGGATAAAGGGGCTGTCTGTCCAAGTTGGGAGATTGATAGTAAAGCAGTTGGAAAATCAAAACAGAGCACCAGGAGAGGGACTATTAGTTGACTTATAGAAACCTTTCGTATTCACAGTGTGTCCATTCTCAAAGTTTCCCGTACATGTTATAGCTGTAGTAATACTCCCTTCAACATGGAGAGTTGGACCCATGGATTGGGTGCTACATATTATTGCTTTAAAGGGTCTGCATTTGCTCATCCAGTCTCACCAATCCTCTCAGTCCCAACTGTCCAGCCTTATGCCACATCCAGCTGTCGTTGTAGATAGGGTCATTCCAGGTTTCATCAGAGACCCTGAAGGAATTGTAAAGAATTTCCCTGTATTTTTGTTTTGTTTTTGAAATTCCATTTTATAGTGGGTTTGAGCTGATTCTCACTGCTATGTTTATACCAGTCTAGACACACTTGATTCCCTTATGGGGAAATATCAATACATAGATTTTAATATTCTTACTAGTCAGATATATTCCTCTGCGGGAAATATGGGAATTTTGGGTCCCTTTCACTGAGGAAGGTGTAGGCCTTGTCTATTCCATCGTTGGTTTTTGGAACGGTACCTGTGCTTATATCAAACTCTGGTTTTATGTGTCACCCCACCTCTCCTTCCCACTTAATCAGGCATAAGAGTGTTTTCTAAATGTGAGACTCTGTTCTCTTTCCTAACTCAGTTCATGTGTAGCCATGTTTAAGGATCTTCATAAGTGATATCTTATGATAAGTTTCTTTTTCTGTGTGACTTATTTCACTTAGAATCATCGTACCTGAATCCACTCATTTGGCTGCTACTGGCCTTAAGAAATTGATTTCATGGCTGAGGGATATTCCATCGTACGTAAGTTCCACAATTTCTTAAACCCTTTTTGTATTTCCTGGGATATTTAAGGTGGTCCCAAGTTGAGGATCTTTTAAGCAGTGCAAACCTAAAATTTGGGGTGGCTCTGGCTTATAGATTTTCAATTTTCTCAATGTATATTCCTTAGCCTGGAAGTGCCCTTGGCACTGTAGCTCTGTTGTTTATTTTTTTAGGGAACACTATGCACTCCTCCAGAGAGGCAGTTGGCATCTTACGTCCCCACCATCATCATAACAAGGCTCCCTGTTTTCCAGGGCCTGTCTTGCGTTTCTGGTTTTTACACATTTTGCGGATGTCCGTTTTGACCGGTGGGAAGTGATACTTCTTTGTAGTGTAGTTTCGCATTGCCCGTTTGCTTGCCTGGCCAAAAAGGTTCTATGAGTTTTCTCCTGAAAATATTCAGGAGAAAACTCCTACGCCCTTTTTGGCCAAGTGCATCATTGTCTAAGTTTAGCCCCTCTTCCTGTGCTTTAACGGCACTTCCAACGTACCTCTTGAAATCTGTTTCCGCCTATTCTGCCTCGCTTTCAAGTCCACCTCGTTGCCTTCCCTGAACAGATTTTTGCATGATAGCGGTCCATTACTCCTCTGCCAGTATGTGAATTATTCTGCCCCTGAGCTCCATTTTTCAACTCGTTTTTTGTGTGCTGCATGCAAGTCCAAAATTTTGGTTCAGGACCTATACTGGTTCCCGGCGGCTGGCTGAGACGTTGGTTAATTCTTTTTCCTCACAGGAAATAAGAGTGACATATGCCCGTCCAAATGCCTAACAGCTACTCTCTCATTGGTTCACCCTCTTCCCTTTCATGCTCTGCCAAATTGGCAACATGTGCGAACCAGGAGGTTAAAGAGGCTGTCTCTGCAACTTGGGAGATTGATAGTAAAGCAGTTGGAAGTCAAACCGGAGCACCAGGAGAGGGACTATTCGTTGAGTTTTAGAGACCTTTCGTATTCACAGTGTGTCCATTCTCTAGGTTTCCCGTACATGTTATAGCTGTAGTAATATTCCCTTCAACCTGCAGAGTTGGGACACATGGAATGGGTGCCATGCATTATTGCTTTAAATGGTCTGCAATTGCTCACACAATCTCACCAATCCTCTCAGTCCCAAGTGTCCAGCATTATGCCACATCCCGCTGTCATTGTAGGTAGAGTCATACCAGGTTTCATCAGAGACCCTGAAGGTCTTGTAAAGAATTTCCCGGTGTTTTTGGTTTGATTTTGAAATTCCTTTTTATATTGGGTTTGAGCTGACTCTCACTGCCATGTTTATGCCAGTTTAGATATACGTGATTCCCTTACGGAGATATATCAATACATAGGTTTTAAGATTCTTAATAGTATGATAAAATCCTCTGCGGGGAATATGGGTTGTTGAGTCCCTTTCCCTGAGGAAGGTGTAGGTCTTGTCTATTCCGTATTAGGTTTTTGGAAATGTACATTCTCTTGGTTTCCGGTACATGTTATAGCTGGTGCAATATTCCCTTCAACCTGGAGAGTTGGGACCCATGGAATGGGTGCCACGTATTATTGCAATAAAGGGTGTGCATTTCCTCACCCAATCTCACCAATCCTCTCAGTCCCAGGTGTCCAGCCTTATGCTACTTCCAGCTGTTGCTGTAGATAGGGTCATTCCAGGTTTCATCATAGACCCTGAATGAATTGTAAAGAATTTCCCTGTTTTTTTGTGTTTTTTTTGAAAGTCCTTTTTATAGTGGGTTTGAGCTGATTCTCACTGCCATGTTTATGCCAGTCTAGACACACTTGATTCCCTTATGGAGACATATCAATACATAGGTTTTAAAATTCTTACTAGTAAGATATATTCCTCTGTGGGGAATATGGGCTTTTGAGTCCCTTTCCCTGAGGAAGTTGTAGGTCTTGTCTATTCCATATTTGATTTTTGGAACGGTACCTGTACTAATATCAAACTCTGGTTTTATGCATCACCCCACCACTCCTCCCCCCTTAAGCAGGAATAAGCGTGTTTTCTAAATGTGAGACTCTGTTCTCTTTTTTAACTCAGTTGATGTGTAGCCATATTTACAGGATCTTCATAAGTGATATCTTATGATAAGTTTCTTTTTCTGTGTGACTTATTTCACTTAGAATCATCATACCTGAATCCACTCATTTTGCTGCTACTTGTCTTATGACATTGATTTCATACCTGAGGGACATTCCATCTTACGTAAGTACCACAATTTCTTGAACCATTTTTGTCTTTCCTGGGGTATTTAAGGTGTACCAAAGTTGAGGTTTTTGTAAGCAGTGCAGCCCTAAATTTTGGGGTGGCTCTGTCTTATTGATTTTCAGTTTTCCCAAGGTATATTCCCTAGACTGGAAGTGCCCTTGGCTCTGTAGCTCTGTTGTTTACTTGTTTTAGGGAACACGATGCACTCCTCCAAAGAGGCAGTTGGCAATTTACATCCCGCCCATCAGTATAACAAGGCTCCCTGTTCTCCAGGGCCTGTCTTGCCTGTCTGGTTTTTACCCATTTTTTGGATGTCCCTTTTGACCGGTGGGAAGTGATACTTCTTTGTAGTGCAGATTTGCATTGCCCGTTTGCTTGCTTGTCCAAAAAGGGCATATGCGTTTTCTCCTGAATATATTCACGTGAAAACCCATATGCCCTTTATGGCCATTTCCATAATTTTCAAATTTGTAATGCTTTTCCTGTGTTTAAAGGCGATTCCAATGTACCTCTTGAAATCGGTTTCATGCCATTCTGCCTCATTTTCCCTTCCGCCTCGTGGCTTTCCCTCAACAGATTTTTCGAAGAGAGTAGTCCGTTATAACTCTGCAGTTTAGTGAATTGCTGTGGCCCTGAGTTCCATTTTTCAACTCGCGTTTTTGTGAGATGACTGCAAATCAACCGTTTTGCTTCTGGACTTATACTGGTTCTGGGGGGCAGGCTGAGACTTTGGTTAATTCCTCTTTGTGACGGGAATTTGAGAGACATGTGGCCGTCCAAATGCCTACAGCTACTCTCTCATTGGTTCTCTGTCTTCCCTTATATCCTCTGCACAATTTGCCAACTGTGCGAACCAGGATGTTATAGGGGCTGACTTTCCAAGTTGGGTGATTGATAGTAAAGCAGTTGGAATGTCAAACTGGATCACAAGGAGAGAAAAATGTAGTAGAGTTTTAGAAACCTTTCACCATCAGATGGTTTCCATTCTCTAGGTTCCCATACATGTTATAACTGTAGTGATATTCCCTTCTACCTGGAGAGTTGGGAACCATGGAATGGGTGGCAGGCATTATTGCTTTAAAGGGTCTGCATTTTTTCAACCAATCTCACCAATCCTCTCAGTCCCAAGTGACCAGCCTTATGCCACATCCAGCTGTCATTGTAGATACGGTCATTCCAGGTTTCATCAGAACCCCTGAAGGTATTGTGTAAGAATTTTACTGTTTTTATGTTTTGTTTTGAAATTCATTTTTATAGTGGGTTTGAGCTGATTCTCACTGCCATGTTTATATCGTTCTAGACACACTTGGTTCCCTTACAGAGACATATCAATACATAGGTTTTAAAATTCTTACTAGTCAGATATATTTCTCTGCGGGGAAAAGGGATGTTGAGTTCCATTCACTGAGGAAGGAGTAGGGCTTGTTTCTTCTGTTTTTGGATTATGGAACGGTACCTGTGCTAATATCAATCTTATGTTTTGTGCATCTCCCCACCTCTATTTCCCCTTAAGCAAGCGTTAGATTGTTTTCTAAATCTGAGACTCTGTTCTCTTCCTTAAATCAGTTCATATGTAGCCATGTTTACATTCCCTTCATATGTAATATCTAATGTCAGAATGCACCATGACCGTTCTCATAATAATGCTCCATGACCCATGTCATAACAATGCACCATGCCCTGGTTATCACAATGCTCCATGTCCCTTGTCATCACAATTCTCCACGTCCTTGTAGTCACAAGGCTACATGACACTTCTCATCAAAATGTTACATGCTCTTGTCATCACAATTCTCCATCCACTTGACATTGCAATGCTCCATGCACTTGTCATCACAATGCTCCATGCACATGTCATCACAAAGCTCCATGCCCTTGTCATCACAATGCTCCATGACACTTGTCATCACAATGATCCATGTCCTTGTCATCCCTATGCTCCATGACCACAGTTTTCACAATGCTACGTGACGCTTGTCATCACAGTGCTCCATGACAACTGTCATAACAATGCTCCATGCCTTTGTCAGCAAAATGCTACATGGCCTTGTCATTACAATCCTCTATGCGCTTGTCATCAAAATACTCCATTACCATTGTCATCGTAATCCTCCATGAACATTGGGATCATATTGCTTCATGCCATTGTCATCACAATGCTCCATGCTCCTTCAAAGCACAATGATCCATGACTTCTGTCATCACAATGCTCCAATCCCTTGTGATCACAATGTTCCAAAACACTTGTCATCAAAATGCTCCATGACACCTGACATCACAATGTTCCATAACCCGTGTCATCAAAATGCTCCATGACCCTTTTCGTCCAAAGCTCAAAGACCCCTGACATCACAATGTTCTATAACCCCTGCCATCAAAATATTCCATTACACTTTTCATCAAATTGCTGCATGACCCGGTCATCAAAATGCTCCCTGCCCTTCTCATCACAATGCATCATGCCCTTGTCATCAAAATGCTCCATTACTTGTCATCACAAAGCTCCCTGACACTTGGCATCACAATGCTCCATGTCATTGTCATCACAATGCTCCATGAAACCTCTCATCACATTACTCAATGCCCTTGACATCAGAAGGCTCCATGACACTTGTCATCATAATGCTTGATGCCCTTCTCATCACAATGCTCCATGCACTTGTCATTACAATCCTGCTTGACCCATGTATCATAGTGTTCTGTGCCCTTTTCCTCACAATTCTTCATGCCCACTCTCATCACAATAATCCATGAAACATTCCAGACCAATGTTCCATGCCCTTCTCATCAAAATGCTCCATTACACCTGTTATAACAATGCACCATGACCCCTGCCATCACAATGTTCCACGGCCTAGTCATCACAAGGTTCCATGACACTTGTCATCACAATGCTCAATACCACTGAAATCACAATGCTCCATGCCCTTGTCATCACAATGCTCCAAGACCCTTGTAATCACAATGTTCCATGCCCCTTTTCATTTCAATGCTCCTTGAACCCTGTCATCACAGTGCACCATGCCCATCATCATAATGCTTCAGGCTATTGTCATCACAATGAAATCAATATTCTCCATGACCTCTGTCATCAAAATGCTCCCAACCCTTGTGATCACAATGTTCCATAACACTTATCATCACAACACCCCATGACGCTCATCATCACAAGTATCCATGGTCTCCTCATCACAATACTCCATGATCTTTGTCATCACAATGCTCAAAACACTTGTCATCACAATGCTCACTGACACTTTTCGTCAGTATGCTCCTTGAACCCTGTTATGACAAGGCTCCATGCTTTTTTCATCACAACGATCCATGCCCTTTTCATCACAATGCTCCAAGATCCCTGTAATAACAATGCTCCTTGCCCTTGTCATCAGAAAACTCCATGACGCATGTCATCAGAATGCTCCATGGCGTTCTCATCACAATGCTTCATGCCCTAGTCATCACAATGCTCCAAGACCCCTGTAATCACAATGCTCCATACCCCTTTTCATCAGAATGCTCCATAACACTTGTCATCACAAGTCTCCATGCTCTTCTCATCACAATGCTCCAGGACCTTGTCATCACCATGCTCCATTCCCTTGTCATCACAATGTTCCATGACCGCAGTCATCACAATAATCCATGAACATTTTCAGCCCAGTGCTCCACGACCTACTCATCACAATGCTCCATGGCCAATATCATCACAATGCTCCATGACCACTGTCATCACAACACTATATGACACCTGACAACACAATGATCTGGGACTCTTGTCATCACATTGCTCCATTCCCTAGTCATCAAAATGCTCCATGACCCAAGTCATCACAACACTCCATGAACATTGTCAGCCCAGTGCTCCATGACACTTGTCATCAAAATGATCCATGCCCTTGTCATCCCAATGCTCCGTGACCCCTGTATTCACAATGTTCCGTGACGCTTGTCATCACAGTGCTCCATGACACCTGTCAACACAATCCTCCATGCCTTTGTTAGAAAAATGCTACATGACCTAGTCATTACAATGCTCTATGCACTTGTCATCACAATACTCCATTTCCATTGTCATCACAATCCTCCATGAACATTGGGATAACATTGCTTCATGCCCTTTTCATCACAATGCTCCATGCTCCTAGAAATCAAAATGATCCATGACCTCTGTCATCACAATGCTCCAAACACTTGTGATCACAGTGTTCCATAACACTTGTCTTCACAACGCTCCATGATGCCTGTCATCACAATACTCCATGCACTTTTCATCACAATGCTCCATGAACTTTCTCATCACAATTCTCAATACACTTGTCATCACAATGCTCCCTGACACTTGTCATCAGAATGCTCCTTGAAACCTGTCACGAAAAGGCTCCAAGCCATTTTCATCACAATGCCCCATGCCATTTTCATCACAATGCTCCATGCCATTGTCATCAAAACACTCCACAAGCTTGTCCTCAGAATGGTCCATGACCCTTGTGATCAAAATTCTCCATGCACTTGTCAGCACAATGCTCCCTGACCCTTGTCATCACAATGCTCCAAGCCATTGTCATCACAATGCTCCTTTACCTTTGTCATCAGAATCCTTCATGACACTTGACATCACAATGCTCCATGCCATTGTCATCACAATGGGCTATTACATATGTCATCACAATGCTCCCTGACACCTGTCTTCACAATACTGCATGACCTGGTCATCACAAAGCTCCATGTCCTTGTCATCACAATGCGCCATTCCAACTTTCATCGCAATAATCCATGAAACATATTAGACCAATGTTCCATGCCCTTGTCATCACAATGCTCCATGCCCTTTTTATCACAATGTTCCATGACCCCTGTCATCACAATGCTCCGTGACTCCAGTCATCACAATGCTTCATGACCTTTGTCATCACAGTGGTCCATGCCCTCGTCATCAACAGTCTCTGTGACCTTTTTAACCACAATGCTCCATGAACTTCTCATCACAATGCTCTTTGACCCTTGTCATCACAATGTTCTATGCGCTTGTCAGCACAATGCTCCATGACACATGTCATCACAATGCACCATGCGCTTGTCATGACAGTGCTCCACAATCTTGTCATCACAATGCTCCTTAAAATTTGTCATCACAATGCTCCATGCACTTCTCATCAAAATGCTCTCTCACCACTGATATCACAATGCTACATCACTATTTGTCACAATACTCCCTCACCCCTGTCACCACAATGTTCCATGACTCCAGTCATCACAATGATACATACACATATCATCACAATGTTCGATGACCCCTGACATCACAGTGTTCTATAACACCTGTCATCAAAACGTTCCATGACACTTTTCATCAAATTGCTCCATGACCCAGTCATCAGAATGCTCCCTGCCCTTCTCATCACAATGCACAACGCCCTTGCCATCAAAATGCTCCATGACTTTGTCATCACAAAGATCCATGACCCTTGGCATCACAATGCTCCATGTCATTGTCATCACAGTGCTCCATGAACGCTCTCATCACATTGCTCCATGCCCTTGTCTTCACAAAGCTCCATGAAACATGTCATCAGAATGCTCCATGGCCTTCTCATCACAATGCTCCATGCCCTTACCATCACAATGCTCCATTACCCCTATGATAACAATGCTCCATGACCCCTGCCATCACGATGTTACATGGCCTTGTCATCACAAGGCTCCATGACCCTTCTCATCACAATGCTCCAAGAACCCTGTAACCACAATGATCCATGCCCATTTTCATCTCAATGTTTCATGAACCCTGTCATCACTATGCACCATGCCCATCATCATAATGCTTCAGGCTATTGACATCACAATGAAATCAATATTCTCCATGACCTCTGTCATCATAATACTCCGAAACCTTGTCATCACAATATTCCAAAACACTTATCATCACAACACCCCAAGACGATCGTCATCACAATTATCCATGGTCTTCTCATCACAATGCTCCATGATCTTTGTCATCACAATGCTCAATACACTTTTCATCACAATGCTCCCTGACACTTGTCGTCAGTATGCTCCTTGAACACTGTCATGACAAGGCTCTATGCCTTCTTCATCAAAATGATCCATGCCCTTTTCATCACAATGCTCCAAGATACCTGTAATCACAATGCTCCATGCCCTTGTCATCACAAAGCTCCATGACACATGTCATCAGAATGCTCCATGGCCTTCTCATCACCATGATTTATGCCCTTGTCATTACAATGCTCCAAGACCCCTGTAATCACAATGCTCCATGCCCCTTTTCAACAGAATGCTCCCTGAGACATCTCATCAAAAGTCTCCATGGTCTTCTCATCACAATGCTCCAGGGCTTTGTCATCACCATGCTAAATTCCCTTGTCATAAAACTATTCCATGAATATTTTCAGCCAAATGCTCCATGACCTTATAATCACAATGCTCCATGGCCAATATCATTACAGTTATCCATGACCACAGTCAACACAACACTCCATGACACCTGAAAATACAATGATCCAGGACTCTTTTCATCAAAATTCTCCCTTCCCTAATCATCACAATGCTCCATGACCCCTGTCATTAGAATACTTCATGAACACTTTCAGCCCAATGCTTCATGGACCTTGCCATCACAATGATCCATGCCCTTGTCATCCCAATGCTCCATGACCCCTGTATTCACAATGATCCGTGACGCTTGTCATCACAGTGCTCCATGACACCTCTCATCACAATGCTCCATGCCTTTGTCAGCAAAATGATACATGGCCTTGTCATTACAATGCTCTATGCGCTTGTCATCAAAATACTCCATTACCATTGTCATCACAATCCTCCATGAACATTGGGATCACATTGCTTCATGCCCTTGTCATCACAATGCTCCATGCTCCCTGAAATCAAAATGATCCATGACCTCTGTCATCAAAATGCTCAAATCCCTTGTGATCACAATGTTCCATAACACTTGTCATCACAACGCTCCATGATGCCTGTCATCACAATGTTCCATGCCCTTTTCATCACAATGTTCCATGAGCTTTGTCATCACAATTCTCAATACACTTGTCATCACAATGCTCCCTGACAATTGTCGTCAGAATTCTCCTTGAACCCTATCATGAAAAGGCTCCATGCCTTTTTCATCACAATGACCCATGCCGTTTTCATCACAATGCCCCATGCCATTGTCATCAAAATACTCCATAAGCTTGTCATCAGAATGTTCCGTGACCTTTGTCATCACAATTTTCCATGCACTTGTCAGCACAATGCTCCCTGACCCTTGTCATCACAATGCTCCAAGCCATTGTCATCACAATGCTCCATTACCTTTGTCATCAGAATCCTCCATGACACTTGGCATCACAATGCTCCATGCCATTGTCATCACAATGCCCCATTCCCAATGTCATCACAATAATCCATGAAACTAAATAGACCACTGTTCCATCCCCTTGTCATCACAATGCTCCATGCCCTTGTTATCACAATGCTCCATGACCCCTGTCATCACAATGCTCCGTGACTCCAGTCATCAAAATGCTTCATGAACTTTGTCATCACAATTGTCCATGTCCTCATCATCAACAGTCTCTGTGACATTTTTAACCACAATGCTCCTTGAAATTTTCATCACAATGCTCTTTGACCCTTGTCATCAAAATGCTCTATGCCTTTCTCAGCACAATGCTCCATGACACATGTCATCACAATGCACCATGCGCTTGTCATCACAATGCTCCACCAAATTGTCTTCACAATGCTCCATAAAACTTGTCATCACAATGCTCCATGCACTTCTCATCAAAATGCTCTCTCACCACTGATATAACAATGCTACATCACTATTTGTCACAATACTCCCTCACCTCTGTCATCACAATGTTTCATGGCACCTGTCATCACAATGCTACATGCACTTATCATCACAATGTTCGATGACCCCTGACATCAAAATGTTCCAAAACACCTGTCATCAAACTGCTCCATGATCCTTTTCATCAAAATGCTCCATGACCCCTGACATCACAATGTTTCATAACACCTGTCATCAAAATGTTCCACGACACTTTTCATCAAATTGTTCCATGACCCTGTCATCAAAATGCTCCCTTCTCTTCTCATCAAAATGCACCTCACCCTTGTCATCAAAATGCTCCATGACTTGTCATCACAATGCTCCATGCCCTTGCCATCACAATGCTCCATTATCCCAGTCATAACAATGCTCCATGACCCCTGCTATCACGATGTTCCATGGCCTTGTCATCACAAAGCTCCTTGACCCTTCTCATTACAATGTTCCAAGAACCCTCTAATCACAATGCTCTATGCCCCTTTTCATCTCAATGATCCACGAACCCTCTCATCACAATGCACCATGCCCATCATCATAATGCTTCATGCTATTGTCATCACAATGAAATCAAAATGTTCCATGACCTCTGTCATAACAATGCTCCAAACACTTGTGATCACAATATTCCATATCACTTGTCATCACAATGCCCCATGACGCTCGTCATCACAGTTATCCATGGACTTCTCATCAAAATGCTCCATGACCTTTGTCATCACAATGCTCAGTACACTTGTCATCAAAATATTCCCTGACACTTGTTGTCTGTATGCTCCTTGAATCCTGTCATGACAAGGCTCCGTGCATTTTTCATCACAATGATCCATGCCATTTTCATCACAATGCTCCAAGACCCCTGTAATCACAGTACTCCATGCCCTTGTCATCACAAATCTCTATGACCCATGTCATCAGAATGCTCCTTGGCCTTCTCCTCACAATGCTCCATGCCCTTGTCATCACAATGTTCCAAGACCCCTCTAATCACAATGCTCCATGCCCATTTTCATCAGTATGCTCCAGGAGACTTGTCATCACAAGGCTCCATGGTTTTCTCATCACAATGCTCGAGGACCTTCTCATCACAATGCTTCACGACCTTGTCATGAAAATTCTCAATGACCATTGTCATCATAATGCTCCAAGCCCTAGTCATCACAATGCTCCATTATATTTGTCATCACAATCCTCCATTACATTTGGCATCACAGTACTCCCAGCCATTGTCATCGCAATGGACCATGACATATGTCATCACAATGCTCCGTGACACCTGTCTTCACAATATTCCATGACCTTCTCTTCACAATGATCCATGCCCTTGTCATCACAATGCACCATGTCCACTGTCATCACAATAATCTGTGAAACTTGTCAGACCAATGCTCCATGCCCCTGTCATCACAATGCTCTATGCCTTTGTCATCACAATGCTCCATGACTTGTCATCACAAAGCTCCATGACCCATGACCCATGTATCACAGTGTTCCATGCCCTAGGCATCACAATGCTCCAAGACCCCTGTAGTCACAATGCTCCATGTCCCTTTTCCTCAGAATCCTCCATGCGACTTGTCATCATAAGTAGCCATGGTCTTCTCATCAAAATGCTCCAGTACCTTGTCATCACCATGCTCCATTCCCTTGTCATCAAAATGCTCCATGACCCCTGTCATCACAATAATCCATGAATATTTTCAGCCCAATGCTCCACGACCTATTCATCACAATGCTCCATGGCCAATATCATCTCATAGCTCCATGACCTCTGTCATCACAACACTCCATGACACCTGACAAGACAATGATCCGGGACACTTGTCATCACAATGCTCCATTCCCTAGTCATCACAATGCTCCATGACCCCAGTCATCACAACACTCCATGAAAATTTTCATCCAAGTGCTCCATCACACTTGTGATCTCTATTATCCATGCCCTTGTCATCCCAATGCTCCATGACCCCTGTATTCACAAAGTTCCGTGACGCTTGTAATCACAGTGCTCCATGACACATGTCATCACAATGCTCCATGCCTTTGTCAGCAAAATGCTACATGACCTTGTCATTACAATGCTCTATGCGCTTGTCCTCACAATACTCCACTTCCATTGTCATCACAATCCTCCATGAACCTTGGGATCACATTGTTTCATGCCCTTGTCATCACAATGTTCCATGCTCCTTGAAATCAAAATGATCCATGACCTCTCTCATCACAATGCTCCAAACACTTGTGATCACAATGTTCCATAACACTTGTCATCACAACGCTCCATGAGGCCTGTCATCACAATACTCCATGCCCTTTTCATCACAATGCTCCATGACCTTTGTCATCACAATTCTCAATACACTTGTCGTCACAATGCTCCCTGACACTTGTCATCAGAATGCTCCTTGAACCCTGTCACGAAAAGGCTCCATGCCTTCTTCATCACAATGCCCCATGCCATTTTCATTACAAAGCTCCATGCCATTGTCATCAAAATACTCCACAAGCTTGTCATCAGAATGCTCCATGACCCTTGTCATCACAATTCTCCAAGCCATTGTCATCACAATGCTCTATTACCTTTGTCATCAGAATCCTCCATGACACTTGGCATCCCAATGCTCCATACCATTGTCATCACAATGGGCCATTACATATGTCATCACAATGCTCCCTGACACCTGTCTTCACAATACTGCATGACCTGGTCATCACAATGCTCCATTCCCTTGTCATCACAATGCACCATTCCAACTGTCATCGCAATAATCCATGAAACTTATTAGACCAATGATCCATGCCCTTGTCATCACAATGCTCCATGCCCTTGTTATCACAATACTCCATGAACCCTGCCATCACAATGCTCTGTGACTCCAGTCATCACAATGCTTCATGACCTTTGTAACCACAATGGTCCATGCCCTCGTCATCAACAGTCTCTGTGAACTTTTTAACCACAATGCTCCATGAACTTTTCATCACAATGCTCTTTAACACTTGTCATCACAATGCTCTATGCCTTTCTCAGCACAATGCTCCATGACCCTTGTCAGCACAATGCTCCATGCACTTGTCAGCACAATGCTCCATGACACATGTCATCACAATGCTCCATGACCCCTGACATCACAATGCTCCGTGACTCCAGTCATCACAATGCTTCATAACGTTTGTCATCACAATGGTCCATGCCCGTGTCATCACAAGGCTCTGTGACCTTTGTAACCACAATGCTCCATGAACATTTCATCACAATTCTCTGTGACCCTTGTCATCACAATGCTCCGTTTCTTTGTGAGAACAATGCTCCATGACCATTGTCTTCACAATGTGCCACGCGAATTTCATCACAACGGTCCACATACTTGTCATTGCCATGCTCCATAAACCTTGTAATCACAATGCTCCATGCACTTCTCATCAAAATGCTCTCTCACCAGAGATATCACAGTGTTCCATCACTAGTCATCACAATACTACCTCAGCCCTGTAATCACAATGTTCCATGAACCTGTCATCACACTGCTACATCCCCTTATCTTCACAATGTTCCATAACCCCTGACATCACAATGTTCCATAACCCCTGTCATCAAAATGCTCCATGATCCTTTTCATCCCAAAGCTCCAAGACCCCTGACATCACAATGTTCTATAACCCCTGCCATCAAAATGTTCCATTACACTTTTCATCAAATTGCTGCATGACACGGTCCTCAAAATGCTCCCTGCCCTTCTCATCAAAATGCACCTTGCCCTTGTCATCAAAATGCTCCATGACTTGTCATCACAAAGCTCCATGACCCTTGGCATCACAATGCTCCATGTCATTGTCATCACAATGCTCCATGAACCCTCCCATCATATTGCTCAATGCCCTTGTCGTCACAAAGCTCCATGACGCTTGTCATCACAATGCTCGATGCCCTTCTCATCACAATGCTCCATGCCTTTGTCATTACAATCCTGCATGACCCATGTATCATAGTGTTCCGTACCCTTGTCATCTCAATCCTCCATGCCCACTCTCATCACAGTAATCCCTGAAACATTTCAGACCAATGTTCCATACCCTTCTCATCACAATGCTCCATTACCTCTGTCATAAAAATGCACCATGACCCCTGCCATCACAATGTTCCACAGCCTAGTCATCACACGGTTCCATGACACCTATCATCACAATGCTGAAGGCCCATTAAATCACAATGCTCCATGCCCTTGTCATCACAAAGCTCCATGAAACATGCCATCAGAATGTTCCATGGCTTTCACATCACAATGCTCCATGCCGTTGTCATCACAATGCTCCAAGACCCCTGTAAACACAATGCTCTATGCCCCTTTTCATCTCAATGCTCCATGAACCCTGTCATCACAATGCAAAAGGCCCATCATCATACTGCTTTAGGCTATTGTCATCACAATGAAATCAATATTCTCCATGATGTCTGTCATCATAATGCTCCAAACCCTTGTGATCACAATGTTCCATTACACTTATCACCACAACACCCCATGACGCTCATCATCACAATTATGCATGGTCTTCTCATCACAATGCTCCATGATCTTTGTCATCACAATGCTCAATACACATGTCATCACAATGCTCCCTGACACTTGTCGTCAGTATGCTCCTTGTACCCTCTCATGAAAAGGCTCCATGTCTTTGTCATCAAAATAATCCATCCCCTTGTCATCACAATGCTGCAAGACCCCTTTAATCAAAATGCTACATGACCCTTTTCATCAGAATGCTCCATGAGACTTGTCATCACAAGTCTCCATGGTCTTCTCATCACAATGCTCCAGGAACTTGTCATCACCATGCTCCATTCCCTTGTCATCACCATGCTCCATTCCCTTGTCATCACAATGCTCCATGACCCCTGTCATCACAATACTCCATGAACATATTCAGCCCAATGCTACATGAATCTTGCCAGCACAGTGATGCATGCCCTTGTCATCCCAATGCTCCATGACCCCTGTATTCACAATGCTCCGTGACGCTTTTCATCACAGTGCTCCATGATCCCTGTCATCACAATTCTCCATGCCTTTGTCAGCAAAATGCTACATGGCCTTGTCATTACAATGCTCTATGCACTTGTCATCACAATACTCCATTACCATTGTCATCACAATCCTCCATGAACCTTGGGATCACATTGCTTCATGCCCTTGTCATCACAATGCTCCATGTTCCTTGAAATCAAAATGATCCATGACCTCTGTCATCAAAATGCTCAAATCCCTTCTGATCACAGTGTTCCATAACACTTGTCATCACAACGCTCCATGAAGCCTGTCATCACAAAAATCCATGCCCTTTTCATCACAATGCTCCATGACCTTTTTCATCACAATTCTCAATACAGTTGTCATCACAATGCTTCCTGACACTTGTCATCAGAATGCTCCTTGAAACCTGTCACGAAAAGGCTCCATGACTTTTTCATCAAAATGTCCCATGCCGTTTTCATCACAATGCTCCATGCCATTGTCATCAAAATACTCCACAAGCTTTTCATCAGAATGTTCCATGACCCTTGTCATCACAAATCTCCATGCACTTGTCAGCACAATGCTCCCTGATCCTTGTCATCACAATACTCCAAGCCATTGTCATCACAATGCTCAATTATCTTTGACAGCAGAATCCTACATGACAATTGGCATCACAATTCTCCATGCCCTTGTCATCACAATGCCCCATTCCAAATGTCATCACAATAATCCATGAAACTAAATAGACCACTGTTCCATCCCCTTGTCATCACAATGCTCCATGCCCTTGTTATCACAATTCTCCATGACCCCGTTCACCACAATGCTCCGTGACTCCAGTCATCACAATGCTTCATGAACTTTGTCATCAGAATTGTCCATGTCCTCGTCATCAACAGTCTCTGTGACCTTTTTAATCACAATGCTCCATGAAATTTTCATCACAATGCTCTTTGACCCTTGCCATCAAAATATCTCTATGCCTTTCTCAGCACAATGCTCCATGACACATGTCATCACAATGCACCATGCACTTGTCATCACAATGATCCACAAATTTGGCATCACAATGCTCCATAAAACTTGTCACCACAATGATCCATGCACATCTCATCAAATTGCTCTCTCACCACTGATATCACAATGCTACAACACTATTTGTCACAATACTCGCTCACCACTGTCATCACAATGTTTCATGGCATCTGTCATCACAATGCTACATGCACTTATCATCACAATGTTCGATGACCCCTGAAATCAAAATGTTCCATAACACCTGTCATCAAACTGCTCCATGAGCCATTTCATCAAAATGCTCCAGGACCCCTGAAATCACAATGTTCCATAACACCTGTCATCAAATTGTTCCATGACCCTGTCATCAAAATGCTCCCTGCCCTTCTCATCAAAATGCACCACACCCTTGTCATAAAAATGCTCTGTGACTTGGCATCACAATGCTCCGTGACCTTCCCATCACAATGCTCCATTACCCCAGTCATAACAATGCTCCATGACCCCTGCTATCACGATGTTGCATGGCCTTGTCATCACAAAGCTCCATGACCCTTCTCATCACAATGCTCCAAGAACCCTCTAATCACAATGTTCTATGCCCCTTTCCATCTCAATGATCCATGAACCCTGTCATCACAATGCACCATGCCCATCATCATAATGCTTCATGCTATTGTCATCACAATGAAATCAAAATGCTCCATGACCACTGTCATAACAATGCTCCATGACCCTTGCCATCACAATGTTCCACGGCCTAGTCATCACAAGGTTCCATAACACTTGTCATCACAATGCTCCAGACCCCTGAAATCACAATGCCCCATGCACTTGTCATCACAAAGCCCCATGACGCATGTCATCAGAATGTTCCATGCCCTTTTCATCTCAATGCTCCATGAACCCTGTCATCACAATGCACCATGACCATCATCATAATGCTTCAGGCTATTGTCATCACAATGAAATCAATATTCTCCATGACCTCTGTCATCATAATGCTCCAAACCCTTGTGATCACAATGTTCCATAACACTTATCATCACAACACCCCATGACGCTCATCGTCACAATTATCCATGGTCTTCTCATCACAAAGCTCCATGATCTTGTCATCACAATGCTCAATACACTTGTCATCACAATGCTCCCTGACACTTGTCGTCAGTATGCTCCTTGAACCCTGTCATGACAAGGCTCCATGCCTTTTTCATAACAATGATCCATGCACTTTTCATCACAATGCTCCAAGATCCCTGTAATCACAAATGCTCCATGCCCTTCTCATCACAAAACTCCATGACGCATGTGATCAGAATGCTCCATGGCCTTCTCATCACAATACTCCATGCACTAGTCATCACAATGCTCCAAGACCCATGTAATCACAATGCTCCATGACCCTTTTCATCAGAATGCTCCATGCGACTTGTCATCACAAGTCTCCATGGTCTTCTCATCACAATGCTCCAGGACCTTTTCATCACCATGCTCCACTCCGTTGTCATCACAATGCTCCATGACACATGTCATCACAATGCTCCATGCCTTTGTAGGCAAAATGCTACATGAGCTTCTCATTACAATGCTCTATGCGCTTGTAATCACAATACTCCATTTCCATTGTCATCACAATCCTCCATGAACCTTGGGATCACATTGCTTCATGCCCTTGTCATCACAATGCTCCATGCTCCTTGAAATCAAAATGATCCATGACCTCTGTCATCACAATGCTCCAAAAACTTGTGATCACAGTGTTCCTTAACACTTGTCATCACAATGCTCCATGATGCCTGTCATCACAATACTCCATACACTTTTCATCACAATGCTCCATGACCTTTGTCATCACAATTCTCCATGCACTTGTCATCACAATGTGCCATTCCAACTGTCATCGCAATAATCCATGAAACATATTAGACCAATGTTCCATGCCCTTGTCATCACAATGCTCCATGCCGTTGTTATCACAATGCTCCATGACCCCTGTCATCACAGTGCTCCGTTACTCCAGTCATCACAATGCTTCATGACTTTGTCATCACAGTGGTCCATGCCCTCGTCATCAACAGTCTCTGTGACCTTTTTAACCACAATGCTCCATGAACTTTTCATCACAATGCTCTTTGACCCTTGTCATCACAATGCACCATGCGCTTGTCATCACAGTGCTCCACAATCTTGTTATCACAATGCTCCATTAAATTTGTCATCACAGTGCTCCATGTACTTCTCATCAAAATGCTCTCACCACTGATATCACAATGCTACATCACTATTTGTCACAATACTCCCTCACACCTGTCATCACAATGTTCCATGACTGCTGTCATCACAATGCTACATGCTCTTATCATCACAATGTTCGATGACACCTGACATCACAATGTTCCAGAACACCTGTCATCAAAATGTTCCATGACACTTTTCATCAAATTGCTCCATGACCCTGTCATCAGAATGTTCCCTGCCCTTCTCAACACAATGCACAACACCCTTGCCATCAAAATGCTCCATGACATTTGTCATCACAAAGATCCATGACCCTTGGCATCACAGTGCTCCATGTGATTGTCATCACAGTGCTCCATGAATGCTCTCATCCAATTGCTCCATGCCCTTGTTTTCACAAAGCTCCATGACACAGGTCATCAGAATGCTCCATGGCCTTCTCATCACAATGCTCCATGCCCTTGCCATCACAATTCTCCATTACCCCTGTCATAACAATGCTCCATGATCCCTGCCATCACTATGTTCCATGGCCTTTTCATCACAAAGCTCCATGACCCATCTCATCACAATGCTCCAAGAACCCTGTAATCACAATGCTCTATGTCCCTTTTCATCTCCATGATCCATGAACCCTGTCATCACAATGCACCATGCCCATCATCATAATGCTTCATGCTATTGTCATCAGAATGAAATCAAAATGCTCCATGACCTCTGTCATAACAATGCTCCAAACCCTTGTGATCACAATATTCCAAAACACTTGTCATCACAATGCCCCATGACGCTCGTCATCACAATTATAAATGGTCTTCTCATCACAATGCTCCATGATCTTTGTCATAAAAATTCTCAAATACACTTGTCATCACAATGCTACCTGACATTTGTCGTCAGTATGCTCCTTGAAACCTGTCATGACAAGGCTCCATGCCATTTTCATCACAATGATCCATGCCATTTTCATCACAATGCTCCAAGACCCATGTAATCACAATGCTCCATGCCATTGTCATCACAATGCTCCATGCCATTATCATCACAATGGGCCATTACATATGTCATCACAATGCTCCCTGACACCTGTCTTCACAATACTGCATGACCTGGTCATCACAATGCTCCATGCCCTTTTCATCACAATGCACCATTCCAAGTATCATCGCAATAATCCATGAAACTTATTAGATCAATGCTCCATGCCCTTGTTATCACAATGCTCCATGCCCTTGTTATCACAATGCTCCATGGCCCCTGTCATCACAATGCTCCGTGACTCCAGTCATCACAATGCTTCATGACCTTTGTCACCACAATGGTCCATGCCCTCGTCATCAACAGTCTCTGTGACCTTTTTAACCACAATGCTCCATGAACTTTTCATCACAATGCTCTTTGACCCTTGTCATCACAATGCTCTATGCCTTTCTCAGCACAATGCTCCATGACACTTGACATCACAATGCTCCATGCACTTGTCATCACAATGCTCCATGACACATGTCATCACAATGCTCCATGACCCCTTTCATCACAATGCTCCGTGACTCCAGTCATCACAATGCTTCATAACGTTTGTCATCACAATGGTCCATGCCCATGTCATCACAAGGCTCTGTGACCTTTGTAACCACAATGCTCCATGAACATTTCATCACAATTCTCTGTGACCCTTGTCATCACAATGCTCCATTTCTTTGTGAGAACAATGCTCCATGACCATTGTCTTCAAAATGTGCCATGTGCATTTCATCACAACGGTCCACATACTTGTCATTGCCATGCTCCATAAACCTTGTAATCACAATGCTCCATGCACTTCTCATCAAAATGCTCTCTCACCACTGATATCAAAATGCTACATCACTATTTGTCACAATACTCCCTCACCCCTGTCATCACAATGTTCCATGACTCCTGTCATCACAATGCTACATGCACTTATCATCACAATGTTCGATGACCCCTGACATCACAATGTTCCATAACACCTGTCATCAAAATGTTCCATGACACTTTTCATCAAATTGCTCCATGACCCTGTTATCACAATGCTCCCTGCCTTTCTCATCACAATGCACAACGCCCTTGCCATCAAAATGCTCCATGTCGAGAGACTTCCGGGTAAGATTGCGGAATAGTAAGACGCGGAGGTCACCGTCCTCCACACGGATACACCAGAAATACAGCTGCACGTGGAGCAACTTCTACAGAACTCCTGCTGGATGCTGGCAGAGGACCCCGGACCTCCCAAAAGGCAAGAAACTCCCCACATTCCTTGGTAGGGCAAAGCGGAGAGATTCCCGCACAGAGGATCCATGCCGAGTGGCACTCACCAGCCCGAGAGGCTTGTCTGCTCGCCCCGGCGTCGCTGGAAGCTGAGGCTCGGGCTTCGGTCAGAGCGCAGGGAGAGGACTGGGGCTGGCGGCGAGAACTCAGCCGGAAGGGGGCTAATGAGCCACAACTAGCCGGCAGGGAGTCCGGGAAAACTCTGGAGCTGCCAAAGAGGCAAGAGACTTTTTCTCCCCTCTTGGTTTCCTGGTGCGCGAGGAGAGGGGATTAAGAGCGCTGCTTAAAGGGGCTCCAGAGACGGGCGCGAGACGCGACTGAAGGCGCGGAGCCCGGTGATGGGCATGGGACGCTGGGGCTGCTGCTGCCACCGGCAAGATGCCTGTGTGCGAGCATGGGTCACTGTCCACAACGCCCTTCCTGGAGCCTGTGCAGCCCGCCACTGCCAGGGTCCCGGGATCCAGGGGCGGCTTCTCGGGGAGAACGCACGGTGCGCCTCGGGCTGGTGCAACATCACGCCGACCTCTGCCGCTGCAGGCTCGCCCCGCACTCCGTGCCCCTCCCTCCCGCCCAGCCAGAGTGAGCCAGAGTCCCCGATGAGGCTGCTCCTTTAACCCTGTCCTGTCTAAGTGAAGAACAGACGCCCTCCGGCGACCTACATGCAGAGGCAGGGCCAAATCCAAAGCTGAGACCCAGGAGCTGTGAGAACAAAGAGAAAGGGAAACCTCTCCCAGCAGCCTCAGAAGCAGCAGATTAAAGCTCCACAATCAACTTGATGTACCCTGCATCTGTGGAATATATGAAGGGACAACAAATCATCCCAAATTGAGGAGCCAGGAGTCAGTGCTGTGCCTCTGAGGTGGGAGAGCCAACTTCAGGACACTGGTCCACAAGAGACCTCCCAGCTCCACATAATATCAAATGGCGAAAATCTTCCAGAGATCTCTATCTCAACACCAGCACCCAGCTTCACTCAACGACCAGCAAGCTACAGTGATGGACACCCTATGCCAAACAACTAGCAAGACAGGAACACAACGCCACCCATTAGCAGAGAGGCTGCCTAAAATCATAAAAAGTCTGCAGACACCCCAAAACACACCACCAGACGTGGACCTGCCCACCAGAAAGACAAGATCCAGCCTTACCCACCAGAACACAGGCACTAGTCCCCTCCACCAGGAAGCATACACAACCCACTAAACCAACCTTAGCCACTGGGGACAGACAACAAAAACAACGGAAACTACGAACCTGCAGCCTGAAAAAAGGAGATCCCAAACACAGTAAGATAAGCAAACTGAGAAGACAGAAAAACACACAGCAGGAGAAGGAGCAAGATAAAAACCCACCATACCTAACAAATGAAGAGGTAATAGGCAGTCTACCTGAAAAAGAATTCAGAATAATGATGGTAAAGATGATCCAAGATTCTATTTCCCAGATCCAAAATCTTGGAAATAGAATAGACAAAATGCAAGAAACAGTTAACAAGGACCTAGAAGAACTAAAGATGAATCAAGCATCGATTAAAAACACAATAAATGAAATAAAAAGTACTCTAGATGGGATCAATAGCAGAATAACTGAGGCAGAAGAACGGATAAGTGAGGTGGAAGATAAAATAGTGGAAATAACTGCTGCAGAGCAAAATAAAGAAAAAAGAATGAAAAGAACAGAGGACTGTCTCAGAGACCTCTGGGACAACATTAAATGAACCAACATTCGAATTATAGGGGTTCCAGAAGAAGAAGAGAAAAAGAAAGGGACTGAGAAAATATTTGAAGAGATTATAGTTGAAAACTTCCCTAATATGGGAAAGGAAATCGTTAATCAAGTCCAGGAGGCACAGAGAGTCGCATACAGAATAAATCCAAGGAGAAATACGCCAAGACACATATTAATCAAACTGTCAAAAATTAAACACAAAGAAATCATATTAAAAGCAGCAAGGCAAAAACAACAAATAACACACAAGGGAATCCCCATCAGGATAACAGCTGATCTCTCAGCAGAAACTCTACAAGCCAGAAGGGAGTGGCAGGACATAATTAAAGTGATGAAAGAGAAAAACCTGCAACCAAGATTACTCTACCCAGCAAGGATCTCATTCAGATTTGATGGAGAAATTAAAACGTTTACAGACAAGCAAAAGCTGAGAGAGTTCAGCACCACCAAACCAGCTTTACAACAAATGCTAAAGGAACTTCTCTAGGCAAGAAACACAACAGAAGGAAAAGACCTACAATAACGAACCCAAAACAATTAAGAAAATGGGAATTGGAACATACATAACAATAATTACCTTAAATGTAAATGGACTAAATGCTCCCACCAAAAGACACAGAGTGGCTGAATGGATACAAAAACAAGACCCATATATATGCTGTCTACAAGAGACCCACTTCAGACCTAGAGACACATACAGACTGAAAGTAAGGGGATGGAAAAAGATATCCCATGCAAATGGAAACCAAAAGAAAGCTGGAGTAGCAATTCTCATATCAGACAAAATAGACTTTAAAATAAAGACTACTAGAAGAGACAGAGAAGGACACTACATAATGATCAAGGGATCAATCCAAGAAGAAGATATAACAAATGTAAATATTTATGCACCCAACATAGGAGCACCTCAATACATAAGGCAAATACTAACAGCCATAAAAGGAGAAATCGACAGTAACACACTCATAGTAGGGGACTTTAACACCCCACTTTCACCAATGGACAGATCATCCAAAATGAAAATAAATAAGGAAACACAAGCTTTAAATGATACATTAAACAAGATGGACTTAATTGATATTTATAGGACATCCCATCCCAAAACAACAGAATACACATTTTTCTCAAGTGCTCATGGAACATTCTCCAGGATAGATCATATCTTGGGTCACAAATCAAGCCTTGGTAAATGTAAGAAAATTGAAATTGTATCAAGTATCATTTCTGACCACAATGCTATGAGACTAGATATCAATTACAGGAAAAGAGCTGTAAAAAATACAAACACATGGAGGCTAAACAATACACTACTTAATAACAAAGTGATCACTGAAGAAATCAAAGGGGAAATTAAAAAAAATACCTAGAAACAAATGACAATGGAGACACGACGACCCAAAACCTATGTGACGCAGCAAAAGCAGTTCTAAGGGGGAAGTTTATAGCAATACAATCCCACCTTAAGAAACAGGAAACATCTCGAATAAACAACCTAACTTTGCACCTAAAGCAATTAGAGAAAGAAGAACAAAAACATCCCAAAGTTAGCAGAAGGAAAGAAATCATAAAAATCAGATCAGAAATAAATGAAAAAGAAATGAAGGAAACGATAGCAAGGATCAATAAAACTAAAAGCTGGTTCTTTGAGAAGATAAACAAAATTGATAAACCATTAGCCAGACTCATCAAGAAAAAAAAGGAGAAGACACAAATCAATAGAATTAGAAATGAAAAAGGAGAAGTAACAACTGACACTGCAGAAATACAAAAGATCATGAGAGATTACTACAAGCAACTCTATGCCAATAAAATGGACAACCTGGAAGAAATGGACAAATTCTTAGAAATGCACAGCCTGCCAAGACTGAATCAGGAAGAAATAGAAAATATGAACAGACCAATCACAAGCACTGAAATTGAAACTGTGTTAAAAAATCTTCCAACAAACAAAAGCCCAGGGCCAGATGGCTTCACAGGTGAATTCTATCAAGCATTTAGAGAAGAGCTAACACCTATCCTTCTCAAACTCTTCCAAAATATAGCAGAGGAAGGAACACTCCCAAACTCATTCTATGAGACCACCATCACCCTGATACCAAAACCAGACAAGGATGCCACAAAGAAAGAAAACTATAGGCCAATATCACTGATGAACATAGATGCAAAAATCCTCAACAAAATACTAGCAAACAGAATCCAACAGCACATTAAAAGGATCATACACCATGATCAAGTCGGGTTTATTCCAGGAATGCAAGGATTCTTCAATATACGCAAATCAATCAACGTGATACACCATATTACCAAATTGAAGGAGAAAAACCATATGATCATCTCAATAGATGCAGAGAAAGCTTTCGACAAAATTCAACACCCATTTATGATAAAAACCCTGCAGAAAGTAGGCATAGAGGGAACTTTCCTCAACATAATAAAGGCCATATATGACAAACCCACAGCCAGCATCGTCCTCAATGGTGAAAAACTGAAACCATTTCCACTAAGATCAGGAACAAGACAAGGTTGCCCACTCTCACCACTCTTATTCAACCTAGTTTTGGAAGTTTTAGCCACAGCAATCAGAGAAGAAAAGGAAATAAAAGGAATCCAAATCGGAAAAGAAGAAGTAAAGCTGTCACTGTTTGCAGATGACATGATACTATACATATAGAATCCTAAAGATGCTACCAGAAAACTACTAGAGCTAATCAATGAATTTGGTAAAGTTGCAGGATACAAAATTAATGCACAGAAATCTCTGGCATTCCTATATACTAATGATGAAAAATCTGAAAGTGAAATCAAGAAAACACTCCCATTTACCATTGCAACAAAAAGAATAAAATATCTAGGAATAAACCTACCTAAGGAGACAAAAGACCTGTATGCAGAAAATTATAAGACACTGATGAAAGAAATTAAAGATGATACAAATAGATGGAGAGATGTACCATGTTCTTGGATTGGAAGAATCAACATTGTGAAAATGACTCTACTACCCAAAGCAATCTACAGATTCAATGCAATCCCTATCAAACTACCACTGACATTTTTCACAGAACTAGAGCAAAAAATTTCACAATTTGTATGGAAACACAAAAGACCCCGAATAGCCAAAGCAATCTTGAGAAAGAAAAATGGAGCTGGAGGAATCAGGCTCCCTGACTTCAGACTATACTACAAAGCTACAGTAATCAAGACAGTATGGTACTGGCACAAAAACAGAAATATAGATCAGTGGAACAGGATAGAAAGCCCAGAGATAAACCCACGGACATATGGTCACCTTATCTTTGACAAAGGAGGCAGGAATGTACAGTGGAGAAAGGACAGTCTCTTCAATAAGTGGTGTTGGGAAAACTGGATAGGGACATGTAAAAGTATGAGATTAGATCACTCCCTAACACCATACACAAAAATAAGCTCAAAATGGATTAAAGACCTAAATGTAAGGCCAGACACTATCAAACTCTTAGAGGAAAACATAGGCAGAACACTCTATGACATAAATCACAGCAAGATCCTTTTTGACCCACCTCCTAGAGAAATGGAAATAAAGACAAAAATAAACACATGGGACCTAATGAAACTTAAAAGCTTTTGCACAGCAAAGGAAACCATAAACAAGACCAAAAGACAACCCTCAGAATGGGAGAAAATATTTGTAAATGAAGCAACTGACAAAGGATTAATCTCCAAAATTTATAAGCAGCTCATGCAGCTCAATAACAAAAAAACAAACAACCCAATCCAAAAATGGGCAGAAGACCTAAATAGACATTTCTCCACAGAAGATATACAGACTGCCAACAAACACATGAAAGGATGCTCAACATCTTTGCTCATTAGAGAAATGCAAATCAAAACTACAATGAGATATCATCTCACACCAGTCAGAATGGCCATCATCAAAAAATCTAGAAACAATAAATGCTGGAGAGGGTGTGGAAAAAAAAGAACACTCTTGCACTGCTGGTGGGAATGTGAATTGGTACAGCCACTATGGAGAACGGTATGGAGGTTCCTTAAAAAACTACAAATAGAACTACCATATGACCCAGCAATCCCACTACTGTGCATATACCCTGACAAAACCATAATTCAAAAAGAGACATGTACCAAAATGTTCATAGCAGCCCTATTTACAATAGCCCAGAGATGGAAACAACCTAAGTGACCATCATCAGATGAATGGATAAAGAAGATGTGGCACATATATACAATGGAATATTACTCAGCCATAAAAAGAAATGAAATTGAGCTATTTGAATGAGGTGGAAGGACCTAGAGTCTGTCATACAGAGTGAAGAAAGTCAGAAAGAGAAAGACAAATACTGTATGCTGACACATATATATGGAACTTAAGAAAAAAATGTCATGAAGAACATAGGGGTAAGACAGGAATAAAGACACAGACCTACTAGAGAATGGACTTGAGGATATGGGGAGGGGGAAGGGTAAGCTGTGACAAAGTGAAACAGCGGCATGGACATATATACACTACCAAACGTAAGGTAGATAGCTAGTGGGAAGCAGCCGCATAGCACAGGGAGATCAGCTCGGTGCTTTTGGACCGCCTGGAGGGGTGGGATAGGGAGGGTGGGAGGGAGACGCAAAAGGGAGGGGATATGGGAATATAGGTATATGTATAACTGATTAAATTTGTTATAAAGCAAAAAAAAATTTTTTTCCAGAAGGAAAAAAAAAAGAAACAAAGTCCCAACACAGCAAAAATAAATAAATTAAATAATAAAAACTCCTACACCCAACATTTAAAAAAATATGTTCCATGTCTTTGTCATCACAAAGATCCATGACCCTTGGCATCACAATGCTCAATGTCATTGTCATCACAATGCTCCATGAACACTCTCATCACATTGCTCCATTTCCTTGTCTTCACAAAGCTCCATGACACATGTCATAAGAATGCTCCATGGCCTTCTCATCACAATGCTCCATGCCCTTGCCATCACAATGCTCCATTACCCCAGTCATAACAATGCTCCATGACCCCTGCTATCACGATGATCCATGGCCTTGTCATCACAAAGCTCCATGACCCTTCTCATCACATTGCTCCAAGAACCCTGTAATCACAATGCTCTATGCCCCTTTTCATCTCAATGATCCATGAATCCTGTCATCACAATGCACCATGCCCATCATCATAATGCTTCAGGCTATTGTCATCACAATGAAATCAAAATACACCATGACTTCTGTCATAACAATGCTCCAAACCCTTGTGATCACAATATTCCATATCACTTGTCATCACAATGCCCCATGACGCCCGTCATCACAATTATCAATGGTCTTCTCATCACAATGCTCCATGACCATTGTCATCACAATTCTCAATACACTTGTCATCAAAATGCTCCCTGACACTTGTTGTCTGTATGCTCCTTGAATCCTGTCATGACAAGGCTCCATGACTTTTTCATCACAATGATCCATGTCTTTTTCATCACAATGCTCCAAGACCCATGTAATCCCAATGCTCCATGCCCTTGTCATCACAAAGATGAATGACGCAAGCCATCAGGATTCTCCTTGGTGTTCTCCTCACAGTTCTCCATGCCCTTGTCATCACAATGTTCCAAGACCCCTGTAATCACAATGCTCCATGCCCGTGTCATCAAAAAACTCCATGACGCATGTCATCAGAAGGCTCCATGGCCTTCTCATCACCATGCTCCATGCCCTTGTCATCACAATGCTCCAAGACCCCTGTAATCACAATGCTCCATGCCCCTTTTAATGAGAATGCTCCATGAGACTTATCATCACAAGTCTCCATGGTCTTCTCATCACAGTGCTCCACAAACTTGTCATCACCATGCTCCATTCCCTTGTCATCACAATGCTCCATGACCCCTGTCATCACAATAATTCATGAACATTTTCAGCCCAATGCTCCACGACCTACTCATCACAATGCTCCATGGCCAATATCATCACAATGCTCCATGACCACTGTCATCACAGCACTCCATGACACCCGACAACACAATGATCCGGGACTCTTGTCATCACAATGCTCCATTCCCTAGTCATCACAATGCTCCATGACCCCTGTCATCACAACACTCCATGAACATTTTCAGCCCAGTGCTCCATGACCCTTGTCATCACAATGATCCATGCCCTTGTCATCCCAATGCTCCATGACCCCTGTATTCACAATGATCCGTGACGCTGGTCATCACAGTGCTCCATGCCTTTTTCAGCAAAATGCTACATGACCTTGCCATTACAATGCTCTATGCGCTTGTCATCATAATACTCCATTTCCATTGGCATCACAATCCTCCATGAACCTTGGGATCACATTGCTTCATGCCCTTGTCATCACAATGCTCCATGCTCCTTGAAATCAAAATGATCCATGACTTCTGTCATCACAATGCTCCAAACCCTTGTGATCACAGTGTTCAATAACACTTGTCATCACAACGCTCCATGATGCCTGTAATCACCATAATCCATGCCCTTTGCATCACAATGCTCCATGACCTTTCTCATCACAATTCTCAGTACACTTGTCATCAAAATGCTCCATGCGCTTGTCAGCACAATGCTCCATGACACATGTCATCAAAATGCACCATGCTCTTCTCATCACAATGCTCCTTAAAATATGTCATCACAATGCTCCATGCACTTCTCATCAAAATGCTCTCTCACAACTGATATCACAATGCTACATCACTATTTGTCACAATACTCTCTAACCCCTGTCATCACAATGTTCCATGACTCCTGTCATGACAAGGCTCCATGCCATTTTCATCACAATGATCCATGCCCTTTTCATCACAATGCTCCAAGACCCATGTAATCTCAATGCTCCATGCTCTTGTCATCACAATGCTCCATGTCTTTGTCAGAACAATGCTCAATGACCATAGTCATCACAATTTGCAACGCACATTTCATCACAATGGTCCACAACATTGTCATTGCTATGCTTCATAAACCTTGTAATCACAATGGTCCATGCACCTCTCATCAAAATGCTCTCTCACCAGAGATATCACAATGTTCCAACCCTAGTCATCACAATACGCCCTCACCCCTGTAATCACAAAGTTCCTGGACCCTATCATCACAATGCTACATCCCCTTATCATCACAATGTTCCATGACCCCTGACATCACAATGTTCCATAACCCCTGTCATCAAAATGCTCCATGACCCTTTTCATCCCAAAGCTCCAAGACACCTGACATCACAATGTTCTATAACCCCTGCCATCAAAATATTCCTTTACAGTTTTTATCAAATTGCTGCATGACATGGTCATCAAAATACTCCCTGCACTTCTCAGCACAATGCACCATGCCCTTGTCATCAAAATGCTCCATGACTTATCATCACAAAGCTCCATGACCCTTGGCATCACAATGCTCCATGTCATTGCCATCACAGTGCTCCATGAAACCTCTCATCACATTGCTCCATGCCCTTGTCATCACAAAGCTCCATGACACTTGTCATCACAATGCTCGATGCCCTTCTCTTCACAATGCTCCTTGCCCTTGTCATTACAATCCTGCATGACTCATGTATCACAGTGTTCCGTTCCCTTGTCATAACAATGCTCCATGCCCACTCTCATCACAATAATCCATGAAACATTTCAGACCAATGTTCCATGCCCTTCTCATCAAAATGCTCCATTACACCTGTCATAACAATGCACCATGACCATTGTCATCACAATGTTCCACGGCCTAGTCATCACAAGGTTCCATGACACTTGTAATCACAGTGCTCCAGACCCCTGAAAGCACAATGTTCCATGCACTTGTCATCACAAAGCTCCATGACGCATGTCATCAGAAAGTTCCATGGCCTTCTCATCACAGTGCTCCATGCCCTTGTCATCACAATGCTCCAAGACCCTTGTAATCACAATGCTCCATGCCCCTTTTCATCTCAATGATGCAGGACCCCTGTCATCACAATGCACCATGCCCATCATCATAATGCTTCAGGCTATTGTCATCCCAAAGAAATCAATATTCTCCATGACATCTGTCATCATAATGCTCCAAACCCTTGTGATCACAATGTTCCATAACACTTATCATCACAACACCCCATGGTGCTCATCACCACAATTATCCATGGTCTTCTCATCACAATGCTCCATGATCTTTGTCATCACAATGCTCAATACACTTGTCATAACAGTGCTACCTGACACTTGTCGTCAGTATGCTCCTTGAACCCTGTCATGACAAGGCTCCATGCCTTTTTCATAACCATGATCCATGCACTTTTCATCACAATGCTCCAAGATCCCTGTAATCACAAATGCTCCATGCACTTGTCATCACAAAACTCCATGACGCATGTCATCAGAATGCTCCATGGCCATCTCATCACAATGCTTCATGGCCTAGTCATCACAATGCTCCAAGACCCCTGTAATCACAATGCTCCATGCCCCTTTTCATCAGAATGCTCCATGAGACTTCTCATCAGAAGTCTCCATGGTCTTCTCATCACAATGCTCCAGGACTTTGTCATCACCATGCTCCATTCCATTGTCATCACAATGCTCCATGACACATGTCATCACAATGCTCCATGCCTTTGTCAGCAAAATGCTACATGACCTTGCCATTACAATGCTCTATGTGCTTGTCATCACAATACTCCATTTCCATTGTCATCACAATCTTCCATGAACCTTGGGATCACATTGCTTTATGCCCTTGTCATCACAATGCTCCATGCTCCTTGAAATCAAAATGATCCATGACCACTGTCATCACAATGCTCCAAACCCTTGTGATCACAGTGTTCCAAAACACTTGTCATCACAATGCTCCATGATGCCTGTCATCACAATACTCCATGCCCTTTTCATCACAATGCTCCATGAACTTTGTCATCACAATTCTCAATACACTTGTCATCACAATGCTCCCTGACACTTGTCGTCAGAATGCTCCTTGAGCCCTGTCACGAAAATACTCCATGACATTTTCATCACAATGCCCCATGCCGTTTTCATCACAATGCTCCATGTAATTGTCATGAAAATACTCCACATGCTTGTCATCAGAATGCACCATGACCCTTTTCATCACAATTCTCCATGCACTTGTCAGCACAATGCTCCCTGACCCTTGTCATCACAATGTTCCAAGCCATTGTCATCACAATGCTCCATTACTTTGTCATCAGAATCCTCCATGACACTTGGCATCAGATGCTCCATGCCATTGTCATCACAATGGGCCTTTACATATGTCATCACAATGCTCCCTGACACCTGTCTTCACAATACTGCATGACCTGGTCATCACAATGCTCCATGCCCTTGTCATCACAATACGCCATTCCAACTGTCATCGCAATAATCCATGAAACTTATTAGACCAATGTTCCATTCCCTTGTCATCACAATGCTCCAAGCCCTTGTTATCACAATGCTCCATGACCCCTGTCATCACAATGCTCCGTGACTCCAGTCATCACAATGCTTCATGACTTTTGTCATCACAATTGTCCAAGCCCTCGTCATCAACACTCTCTGTGACCTTTTTAACCACAATGCTCCATGAACTTTTCATCACAATGTTCTTTGACCCTTGTCATCACAATGCTACATGCGCTTGTCAGCACAATGGTCCATGACACATGTCATCACAATGCACCATACACTTGTCATCACAGTGCTCCACAATTTTGTCAACACAATGCTACTTAAAATTTGTCATCACAATTCTCCATGCACTTCTCATCAAAATGCTATCTCACCAATGATATCACTATGCTACATCACTATTTGTCACAATACTCCCTCACCCCTGTCATCACAATGTTCCATGACTCCTTTCATCACAATGCTACATGCACTTATCATCACAATGTTCGATGCCCCCTGACATCACAATGTTCCATAACACCTGCCATCAAAATGTTCCATGACACTTTTGATCAAATTGCTCCATGACCCTCTCATCAGAATGCTCCCTGCCCTTCTCATCACAATGCACAACGCCTTTGCCATCAAAATTCTACATGACCTTTGTCATCACAAAGATCCATGACACTTGGCATTATAATGCTCCATGTCATTGTAATCACAATGCTCCATTAAGGCTCTCATCACATTGCTCCATGCCTTTGTCTTCACAAAACTCCATGACATATGGCATCAGAATGCTCCATGACCTTCTCATCCCAATGCTCCATGCCCTTGCCATCACAATGCTCCATTACCACAGTCATAACAATGCTCCATGACCACTGCCATCACGATATTCCATGGCCTTGTCATCACAAAGCTCCATGACCCTTCTCATCACAAAGATCCAAGAACCCTGTAATCACAATGCTCTATGCCCCTTTTCATCTCAATGATCCATGAAACCTGTCATCACAATGGACCATGCCCATCATCATAATGCTTCATGCTATTGTCATCACAAAGAAATCAAAATGCTCCATTACCTCTGTCATAACAATGCTCCAAACCCTTGTGATCACAATATTCCATATCACTTGTCATCACAATGCCCCATGACACTGCTCATCACAATTATCAATGGTCTTCTCATCAAAATGCTCCATGACCTTTGTCATCACAATGCTCAATACACTTGTTATCAAAATGCTCCCTGACACTTGTTGTCTGTATGCTCCTTTTACCCTGTCATGACAAGGTTCTATGCCTTTTTCATCACAATGATCCATGCACTTTTCATCACAATGCTCCAAGACCCATGTAATCACGATGCTCCATGCCCTTGTCATCACAAAGCTCAATGATGCATGCCATCAGAATGCTCCTTGGTCTTCTCCTCACAATGCTCCATGCCCTTGTCATCACAAAGTTCCAAGGCCCCTGTAATCACAATGCTCCATGCGCTTTTTCATCAGTATGCTCCTTGAGACTTGTCATCACATGGCTCCATGGTTTTGTCATCATAATGTTCCAAGCCGTAGTCATCACAATGCTCCATTATATTTGTCATCACAATCCTCCATTACATTTGGCATCACAATGCTCCCTGCCATTGTCATCGCAATGGACCATGACATATGTCATCACAATGCTCCCTGACACCTGTCTTCAAAATACTCCATGACCTTCTCATCACAATGCCCCATAACCTTGTCATCACAATGCACCATGTCCACTCTCATCACAATAATCTATGAAAGATGTCAGACCAATGCTCCATTCCCCTGTCATCACAATGCTCCGTGACTCCAGTCATCACAATGCTTCATAACGTTTGTCATCACATCGGTCCATGCCCGCGTCCTCACAAGGCTCTATGTCCTTTGTAACCACAATGCTCCATGAACTTTTCATCACAATGCTCCGTGACCCTTGTCATCACAATGCCCCATGCCTTTGTCAGAACAATGCTCCATGACCCTTGTCATCACAATGTGCCACGCGCTTTTCATCACAATGATCCACAACCTTGTCATCCCTATGCACCATAAACATTGTAATCACAATGCTCCATGCACTTCTCATCCAAATGCTCTCTCACCTGAGATATCACAATGTTCCATCACTAGTTATCACAATCCTCCCTCACCCCTGTAATCACAGTGTTCCATGACCCCTGTCATCACAATGCTACATCCCCTTATCAACACAATGTTCCATGACCCGTGACATCACAATGTTCCATAAGCCCTGTCATCAAAATGCTCCATGACCTTTTTCATCAGAATGCTCCATGAGACTTATCATCACAAGTCTCCATGGACTTCTCATCACAGTGCTCCAGGACCTTGTCATCACCATGCTCCATTCCCTTGTCATCACAATGCTCCATGACCCCTGTCATCACCATAATCCATGAACATTTTAAGCCCAATGCTCCACGACCTACTCATCACAATGCTCCATGGCCAATATCATCACAATGCTCCATGACCACTGTCATCATAACACTCCATGACACCTGAAAACACAATGATCTGGGACTTTTGTCATCACAGTGCTCCATTCCCTAGTCATCACAATGCTCCATGACCCCTGTCATCACAACACTCCATGAATATTTTCAGCCCAGTGCTCCATGACACTTGTCATCACAATGATCCATGCCCTTGTCATCCCAATGCTCCATGACCCCTGTATTCACAATGATCCGTGACGCTTGTCATCACAGTGCTCCATGACACTTGTCATCACAATGCTCCATGCCTTTGTCAGCAAAATGCTACATGTCCTTGTCTTTAAAATGCTCTATGCGCTTGTCATCACAATACTCCATTTCCATTGTCATCAAAATCCTCCATGAACCTTGGGATCACATTGCTTCATGCCCTTGTCATCACAGTGCTCCATGCTCCTTGAAATCAAAATGATCCATGAGCTCTGTCATCACAATGCTCCAAACACATGGGATCACATTGTTCCATAACACTTGTCATAACAATGCTCCATGATGCCTGTCATCACAATACTCCATGCCCTTTTCATCACAATGCTCCATGACCTTTGTCATCACAATTCTTAATACACTTGTCATCACAATGCTCACTGACACTTGTCATCAGAATGCTCCTTGAACCCTGTCAGGAAAAGGCTCCATGCCTTTTTCATCACAATGCCCCATGCCATTTTCATCACAATGCTCCATGCCATTGTCATCACAATGGGCCATTACATATGTCATCACAATGCTCCCTGACACCTATCTTGACAATACTGCATGACCTGGTCATCATAATGCTCCATGCCCTTGTCATCACAATGCGCCATTCCAACTGTCATCACAATAATCCATGAAACTTATTAGACCAGTGTTCCATTCCCTTGTCATCACAATGCTCCATGCCCATATTATCACAATGCTCCATGACCCCTGTCATCACAATGCTCCGTGACTCCAGTCATCACAATGATCCATGGCGTTTGTCATCACAGTGGTCCATGGCCTCATCATCAACAGTCTCTGTAACATTTTTAACCCCATTGCTCCATGAACATTTCATCACAATGCTCTTTGCCCCTTCTCATCACAATGCTATATGCCTTTCTCAGCACAATGCTCCATGCCATTTTCATCACTATGCTCTATGACCCCTGTCGTCACAATGCTCTTTGACTCCAGTCATCACAATTCTTCATAACATTTGTCATCACAATGGTCGATGCCCGTGTCATCACAGGGCTCTGTTACCTTTGTAACCACAATGCTCCATGAACTTTTCATCACAATGCTCCGTGACCCTTGTCATCACAATGCTCCATGCCTTTGTCAGAAAAATGCTCCATGAACCTTATCATCACAACGTGCCACGCGCTTTTCATCCCAACGGTCCACAAATTTCTCATGTCAATGCTCCATAAACCTTGTAATCACAATGTTCCATGCCCTTCTCATCACAATGCTCCATTACCCCTGTCATAACAATGCTCCATGACCCCTGCCATCACAATGTTCCACGGCCTTGCAATCACAAGGCCCCATGACCCTTGTCATCACAATGCTCCAAAACACCTGTAATCACAATGCTCCATGCCCTTGTCATCACAAAGCTCCATGACACATGTCATCAGAATGTTCCATGGCCTTCTCATCAAAATGCTCCATGCCCTTGTCATCACAATGCTCCCAGACCCCTGTAATCACAATGCTTCATGCCCCTTTTCATCTCAACGCTCCATGAACCCTGTCATCACAATGGACCATGCCCATCATCATAATGCTTCCGGCTATTGTCAGCACAATGAAATCAAAATTCTCCATGACCTCTGTCATCACAATGCTCCATGACCCCTGTCATCACAATGACCCATGCTCTTGTCCTCCCAATGCTCCATGACCCCTGTATTCACAATGCTCCGTGACGCTTGTCATCACAGTGCTCCATGACACCTGTCATTACAATGCTCCACGCCTTTGTCAGCAAAATGCTTCATGACCTTGTCATTACAATGCTCTATGCGCTTGTCAACACAATACTCCATTACCATTGTCATCACAATCCTCCATGAACCTTCGGATCACATTGCTTCATGACCTTGTCATCACAATGCGCCATACTACTTGAAATCAAAATGATCCATGACCTCTGTCATCGCAATGCTCAATACACTTGTCATCACAATGCTCCATGACACTTGTCTTCAGTATGCTCCATTAACCCTGTCATGACAAGGCTCCATGCCTTTTTCATCACACTGATCCGTGCCCTTTTCATCACAATGCACCAAGACCCCTGTAATCACAATGCTCCAAGCCCTTTTCATCACAAAGCTCCATGACCCATGTCATCAGAATGCTGCATGGCCATCTCATGACAATGCTGCATGCCCTTTTTCATCAGTATGCTCCATGAGAATTGTCATCACAAAGCTCCATGGTTTTCTCATCACAATGCTCCAGGATCTTGTCATCACAATGCTTCACGACCTTGTCATGAAAATTCTCAATGTCCCTTGTCATCATAATGCTGTAAGCCCTAGTCATCACAATGCTCCATTTTATTTGTCATCACAATCCTCCATTACATTTGGCATCACAATACTCCCTGCCATTGTCTTCGCAATGGACCATGACATATGTCATCACAATGCTCCCTGACACCTGTCTTCACAATACTCCATGAGCTTGTCTTCACATTGATCCATGGCATTGTCATCACAATAATCTGTAAAACTTGTCAGACCAATGTTCCATGCCCCGGTCATAACAATGCTCCATGTCCCTGTCATCACAATGCTCCATTATATTTGTCATCACAATGCTCTAGGATTTTTCATCACAAAGCTCCATGACCCATTACCCATGTATCACAGTGTTCCATGTCCTTGTCATCACAATGCACCATGCCACTCTCCTCACAATAATCCATGAAATATTTCAGACCAATGCTCCATGCCCTTCTCATCAAAATGCTCCATTACCCCTCTCATAACAATGCTCCATGACCACTGCCATCACAATGATACATGGCCTTGTCATCACAAGGCTCCATGACACTTGTCATCACAATGCCCCATGACGATCGTCATCACAATTATCCATGGTCTTCTCATCACAATGTTCCTTGATCTTTGTCATCACAATGCTCAAAACACTTGTCATCACAATGCTCCCTGACAGTTGTCGTCAGTATGCTCCTTGAACCATGTTATGACAAGTCTCCATGCCTATTTCATCACAATAATCCATGCCCTTTTCATCAAAATGCTCCAAGATCGCTGTAATCACAATGCTCCATGCCCTTGTCATCACAAAGCTCCAGGACGCATGTCATCAGAATGTTCCATGGCCTTCTCATCACCATGATTCATGCCCTTGTCATCACAATGCTCCAAGACCCCTGTAATCACAGTGTTCCATGCCCCTTTTCAACAGAATGCTCCATGAGACTTCTCATCAAATGTCTCCATGGTCTTCTCAACACAATGCTCCAGGACTTTGTCATCACCATGCTCCATTCCATTGTCATCGCAATGCTCCATGACCAATATCATCACAATTCTCCATGACCACTGTCATCACAACACGCCATGACACCTGACAACACAATGATCCGAGACCCTTTTCATCAGAATGCTCCATTCCTTAGACATCACAATGCTCCATGACACTTGTCATCACAATGATCCATGCCCTTGTCCTCCCAATGATCCATAACCCCTGTATTCACAATGCTCCATGACGCTTGTCATCACAGTGCTCCTTGACACCTGTCATCACAATGCTCCTTGCCTTTGTCAGCAAAATGCTACATGACCTTGTCATTACAATGCTCTATGTGCTTGTCATCACAATACTCCATTTCCATTGTCATCACTATCCTCCATGAACATTGGGATCATATTGCTTCATTCCCTTGTCATCACAATGCTCCATGCTCCTTGAAATCAAAATGAGCCATGACCTCTGTCATCACAATGCTCCAAGCCCTTGTGATCACAATGTTTCATAACACTTGTCATCACAACGCTCCATGATGCCTGTCATCACAATACTCCATGCCCTTTTCATCACAATGCTCCATGACCATTGTCATCACAATGCTCAATACACTTGTCAGCACAATGCTCCCTGACAATTTTCCTCAGAATGCTCCTTGAACCGTGTCACGAAAAGGCTCCATGCCTTTTCATCACAATTCCCCATGCCGTTTACATCACAATGCTCCATGCCATTGTCATCAAAATTGTCCACAAGTTTGTCAACAGAATGTTAGATGACCCTTGTCATCACAAATCTCCATGCACTTGTCAGCAAAATGCTCCCTGACACTTGTCATCACAATGCTCCAAGCCATTGTCATCACAATGCTCCATTACTTTGTCATCAGATTCCTCCATGACACTTGGCATCACAATGTTCCATGCAATTGTCATCACAATAGGTCATTACATATGTCATCACAATGCTCCCTGACACCTGTCTTCACAATACTGCATGACCTGGTCATCACAATGCTCCATGCCCTTGTCATCACAATGCGCCATTCCAACTCTCATCGCAATAATTCATGAAACTTATTAGACCAAAGTTCCATGCCCTTGTGATCACAATGCTCCATGCACTTCTCATCAAAATGCTCTCTCACCACTGGTATCACAATTCTACATCACTATTTGTCACAATACTCCCTCACCCCTCTCATCCCAATGTTCCATGACTCCTGTCATCACAATGCTACATGCACTTATCATCACCATGTTCGATGACGCCTGACATCACAATGTTCCATGACACCTGTCATCAAAATACTCCATGACCCTTTTCATCAAAATGCTCCATGACCCCTGACATCACAATGTTCCATAACAACTGTCATCAAAATGTTCCATGACACTTTTCATCAAATTGCTCCATGACCATGTCATCACAATGATCCCTGCTCTTCTCATCAAAATGCACAGCACCCTTGCCATCAAAATGCTCCATGACCTTTGTCATCACAAAGATCCATGACGCTTGGCATCACAATGTTCCATGTCATTGTCATCCCATTGCTCAATGAACGCTCTCATCACATTGCTCCATGCACTTGTCTTCACAAAGCTCCATGACATATGTCCTCAGAATGATCCATGGCCTTCTCATCACAATTCTCCATGCCCTTACAATCACAATGCTCCATTAAAACTGTCATAACAATGCTCCATGACCCATGCCATCACGATGTTCCATGGCCTTGTCATCACAAGGCTCCATGACCCTTCTCATCACAATGCTCCAAGAACCGTGTATTCACAATGCACTATGCCCCTTTTCATCTCAATGATACATGAACCCAGTCATCACAATGCACCATGCCCATCATCATGCTTCATGCTATTGTCATCACAATGAAATCAAAATGCTCCATGACCTCTGTCATAACAATGTTCCAAACCCTTGTGATCACAATATTCCATAACACTTGTCATCACAATGCCACATGACGCTCGTCATCACAATTATCCATGGTTTTTCATCACAGTGCTCCATTACTTTTGTCATCACAATCCTCAATACACTTTTCATCAAAATGCTCCCTGACACTTGTTGTCTGTATGCTCCTTGAACCCTCTCATGACAAGGCTTCATGCACTTTTCATCACAATGCTCCAAGACCCCTGTAATCACAATGCTCCATGCCCTTGTCATCACAAAGCTCAATGACACATGTCATCAGAATGCTTCTTGGCCTTCTGATCACAATGCTCCATGCCATTGTCATCACAATGTGCCAAGACCCCTGTAATCACAATGCTCCATGCCCCTTTTCATCAGTATGCTCCATGAGATTTGTCATCACATGGCTCCATGATTTGTTCAACACAATGTTCTAGGACCTTGTCATCAAAATGCTTCACGACCTTGTCATGAAAATTATCAATGGCCCTTGTCATCATAATGCTCCAATCCCTAGTCATCACAATGCTCCTTTTTATTTGTCATCATAATCCTCCATTATATTTGGCATCACAGTACTCCCTGCCATTGTCATCACAATGGACCATGACATATGTCATCACAATGCTCCCTGACACCTGTCTTCACAATACACCATGTCCTTCTCTTCAAAATGATACATGCCCTTGTCATCACAATGGACCATGTCCAATGTCATCACAATAATCTATGAAAATTGTCAGACCAATGCTCCATGTCCTTGTCATCACAATGCTCCATGCCCTTGACATCACACTGCTCCATGACTTGTTATCACAAAGCTCCATAACAATGACCCATGTATCACAGTGTTCCGTGCCCTTGTCATCCCAATGCTCCATGTCCACTCTCATCACAATAATCCATGAAACATTTTAGACCAAAACTCAATGCCCTTCTCATCACAATGCTCCATTACCTCTGTCATAACAATGCTCCACGACACCTGCCATCATATTGTTCAACGGCATGTCATTACAAGGCTCCAAGACCCTTGTCATCACAATGCTCCAAGACCCCTGTAATCACAAAGCTCCATGCCCTTGTCATCACAGTGCTCCATGACGCATGTCATCAGAATGTTCCATGGCCTTCTCATCACAATGCTCCATGCCATTTTCATCACAATGCTCCAAGACTCCGGTAATCACAATACTCCATGCCCCATTTCATCTCAATGCTCCATGAACCCTGTCATCACAATGCACCATGCACATCATCATAAGGTTTCAGGCTATTGTCATCACAATGAAATCTAAATTCTCCATGACCTCTTTCATCATAATGCTCCAAACCCTTGTGATCTCAATATTCCATAAGACTTATCATCACAACACCCCATGACGCTCATCATCACAATTATCCATGGTCTTCTCATCACAATGCTCCATGACCTTTGTCATCAAATGCTCAATACACTTGTCATCACAATGCTCCCTGACACTTGTCGTGAGTATGCTTCTTGAACCATGTCATGACAAGGCTCCATGCCGTTTTCATCACAATGATACATGCCCTATTCATCATAATGCATCAAAACACCTGTAATCACAATGCTCCACGACCTTCTCATCACAATGCTCCATGGCCAATATCATCACAATGCTCCATGACCACTGTCATCACAACACTCCATGACACCTGACAACACAATGATCCGGAACTCTTGTCATCAAAATGCTCCATTCCCTAGTCATCACAATGCTCCATGACCCCTGTCATCACAATGCTCTATGAACATTTTCAGCCCAATGCTCCATGACCCTTGTCATCACATTGAACCATGCCCTTGTCATCCCAATGCTCCATGAGCCCTGTATTCACAATGCTCCGTGACTCTTGTCATCACAGTGCTCCATGCCTTTGTCAGAAAATGCTACATGACCTTGTCATTACAATGCTGTATGCGCTTGTCATCACAGTACTCAAATACCATTGTCATCACAATCCTCCATGAACCTTGGGATCACATTGCTTCATGCCCTTGTCATCACAATGCTCCATGCTCCTTGAAATCAAAATGATCCATGACCTCTGTCATCACAGTGCTCCAAACCCTTGTGATCACATTGTTCCATAACAATTGTCATCACATCACTCCATGATGCCTGTCATCACAATACTCCATGGCCTTTTCATCACAATGCTCCATGACCACTGTCATCACAATTCTTAATAGACTTGTCATCACAATGCTCCCTAACACTTGTCGTCAGAATTCTCCTTGAACCCTGTCACGAAAAGGCTCCATGCCTTTTTAATCACAATGCCCCATGCCATTTTCATCACAATGCTCCATGCCATTGTCATCAAAATACTCCACAAGCTTGTCATCAGAATGCTCCATGACCCTTGTCATCACAATTCTCCATGCACTTGTCAGCAAAATGCCCCCTGACACTTGTCATCACAATTCTCCAAGCCATTGTCATCACAATGCTCCATTACATTTGTAATAACAATGCTCCATGACCCCTGCCATCACAATGTTCCACGGCCTTGTCATCACAAGGCTCCATGACCCTTGTCATCACAATGCTCCAAGGCCCCTGTAATCACAATGCTCCAAGCCCTTGTCATCACAAAGCTCCATGACGCATGTCATCAGAATTTTCCATGGACTTCTCCTCACAATGCTCCATGACCTTGTCATCACAATGCACCATGCACATTGTCATCACAATAATCTATGAAACTTGTCATCACAATATGCCACGTGGTTTTCGTCTCAACAGTCGACAACATTGTCATTGCAATGCTCCATAAACCTTGTCATCACAATTATCCATGCCATTGTTATCACAATGCTACATGACCGTTCTCATCACAATGCTCCGTGACTCCAGTCATTACAATGCTTCATGACCTTTGTCATCACAATGGTCCATGCCTTCGTCATCAACAGTCTCTGTGACCTTTTTAACCACAATGCTCCATGAACATTTCATCACAATGCTCTTTGACCCTTGTCATCACAATGCTCTATGCCATTCTCATCACAATGCTCCATGACACTTGTCATCACAATGGTCCATGCACTTGTCAGCACAATATTCCATGACACATGTCATCACAATGCTCCATGACCACTGTCATCACAATGCTCCGTGACTCCAGTCATCACAATGCTTCATAATGTTTGTCATCACACTGGTCCATGTCCACGTCATCACAAGCATCTTTGACCTGTGTAACCACAATGCACCATGAACTTTTCATCACAATCCTCTGTGACCCTTGTCACCACAATGCTTCAAGTCTTTGTCAGAACAATGCTCCATGACCATTGTCATCACAATGTGCCACACGCATTTCATCACAAAGGTGAACAAACTTGTCATTGCAATGATCCTTAAACATTGTAATCACAATGCTCCATGCACTCTCATCAAAATGCTCTCTCACCAGAGATATCACAGTGTTCCATCACTAGTCATTACAATACTCCCTCACCCCTGTAATCCCAGTGATCCATGAACCTGTCATCACACTGCTACATCCCCTTATCATCACAATGTTCCATGACCACTGTCATCAAAATGCTCCATGACACATTTCATCCCAAATCACCAAGACCCCTGACATCACAATGTTCTATAACCCCTGCCATCAAAATGTTCCATTACACATTTCATCAAATTGCTGCATGACCCGGTCATCAAAATGATCCCTGCACTTCTCATCACAATACACCATGCACTTGTCATGAAAATGCTCCATGACTTGTCATCACAAAGCTCCATGACACTTGGCATCACAATGCTCCATGTTATTGTCATCACAATGCTTCATGAACCCTCTCATAACATTGCTCAAAGCCCTTGTCATCACAAAGCTCCATGACACTTGTCATCACAATGTTCGATTCCCTTCTCATCACAATGCTCCATGCCCTTGTCATTACAATCCTGCATGACCCATGTATCATAGTGTTCCGTACCCTTGTCATCACAATGCTCCATGCCCACTCTCATCACAATAATCCATGAAACATTTCAGACCAATGTTCCATGCCCTTCTCATCACAATGATCCATTACCTCTGTCATAACAATGCACCAAGACCCCTGCCATCACAATGTTCCACGGCCTATTCATCACAAGGTTCCATGACACTTGTCATCACAATGCTCCAAGACCCCTGTAACCAGAATGCTCCATGAACTTTCATCACCATTCTCTGTGACCCTTGTCATCACAATGTTCCATGCCTTTGTCAGAAAAATGCTCCATGACCCTGATCATCACAATGTGCCGCGCACATTTCATCAAAACGGTCCACAAATTTGTCATAGCAATGTTCCATAAACCTTGTAATCACAATGCTCCATGCCCTTCTAATCAAAATGCTCCATTACCCGTGTCATAACAATGCTCCATGACCTCTGTCATCAAAATGATCCACGGCCTTGTCATCACAAGTCTCCATGACACTTGTCATCACAATGCTCCAAGACCCCTGTAATCACAATGCTCCATGCCCTTATCATCACAAAGCTCCATGACACATATCATCAGAATGTTCGATGGCGTTCTCATCAAAATGCTCCATGCTCTTGTCATTACAGTGCTCCAAGACCCCTGGAATCACAATGCTCCATGCCCCTTTTCATCTCAATGCTCCATGAAACCTGTCAACACAATGCATCATACCCTTCATCATAAAGCTTCCGGCTATTGTCAGCACAATGAAATAAAAATTCTCCATGACCTCTGTCATCACAATGCTCCATGACCCCTGTATTCACAATGCTCCGTGACGCTTGTCATCACAGTGCTCCATGACACCTGTCATCACAATTTTAGATGCTTTTGTCAGCAAAATGCTACATGACCTTGTCATTACCATGCTCTATGCGCTTGTCATCACAATACTCCATTACCATTGTCATCACAATCCTCCATGAACCTTGGGATCACAATACTTCATGCCCTTGTCATCACAATGCTCCATGCTCCTTGAGATCAAAATGATCCATGACCTCTGTCATCACAATGCTCCAAACACTTGTGATCACAATGTTCCATAACACTTGTCATCACAACGCTCCATGGTGCCTGTCATCACAATACTCCATGCACTTTTCATCACAATGCTCCATGACCTTTGTCATCACAATTCTCAATACACTTGTCATCACAATGCTCCCTGACACTTGTCGTCAGAATGCTCTTGAACCCTGTCACGAAAAGGCTCCATGCATTTTTCAACACAATGCCCCATGCCGTTTTCATCACAATGCTCCACGCCACTGTCATCAAAATACTCCACAAGCTTGTCATGAGAATGATCCATGACACTTGTCATCACAATTCTCCATGCACTTGTCAGCACAATGCTCCCTGACCCTTGTCATCACAATGCTCCAAGCCACTGTCATCACAATGCACCATTACCTTTGTCATCAGAATCCTCCATGACACCTGGCATCACAATGCTCCATGCCATTGTCATCACAATGGGCCATTACATATGTCATCACAATGCTCCCTGACACCTGTCTTCACAATACTGCATGACCTGGTCATCACAATGCTCCATGCCCTTGTCACCACAATGCACCATTCCAACAGTCATCACAATAATCCATGAAACTTATTAGACCAATGCTCCATGCCCTTGTCATCACAATGCTCCATGACACTTGTCATCACAATGCTCCGTGAACTTTTCATCACAATGCTCTTTGATCCTTGTCATAACAATGCTCTATGCATTCCTCAGCACAATGCTCCATGACCCTTGTCATCACAATGCTCCATGCGCATGTCAGCACGATGCTCCATGACACATGTCATCACAATGCACCATGTGCTTGTCATCACAGAGCTCCACAATCTTGTCATCACAATGCTCCATAAACCTTGTCATCACAATGCTCCATGCACTTCTCATCAAAATGCTCTCTCACCACAGATATCAAAATGTTACATCACTATTCGTCACAATACTCCCTCACCCCTGTTATCACAATGTTCCATGACTCCTGTCATCACAATGCTACATGCACTTATCATCACAATGTTCGATGACCCCTGACATCACAATGCTCCATAACCCCTGTCATCAAAATTCTCCATGACCCTTTTCATCATAAAGCTCCATGAACCCTGTCATCACAATGTTCCATAACCCCTGTCATCAAAATATTCCATGACACTTTTCATCAAATTGCTCCATGACCCTGTCATCACAATGCTACCTGCCCTCCTCATCACAACGCACAACGCCCTTGTCAGCAAAATGCTCCATGACATTTGTCATCACAAAGATCCATGACCCTTGGCATCACAATGCTCCATGACCTTTGTCATCACAATGCTCAATACACTTGTCATCAAAATGCTCCCTGACACTTGTTGTCTGTATGCTCCTTGAACCCTGTCATGACAAGGCTCCATGCCTTTTTTATCACAATGATCCATGTCCTTTTCATCACAATGCTCCAAGACCCCTTTAAACACAATGCTCCATGCCCTTGTCATCACAAAGCTCAATGACACATGTCTTCAGAATGCTCCTTGGCCTTCTCCTCACAATGCTCCATGCCCATGTGATCAAAATGTTCCAAGACCCCTGTAATCACAATGGTCCATGAACTTTTTCATAAGTATGCTCCATGAGATTTGTTATCACAAGTGTCTATAGATTTCTCATCACAATGCTCCAGGACACTGTCATCACAATGCTTCACGACCTTGTTCTGAAAATTCTCAATGGCCCTTGTTCTCATAATGCTCCAAGCCCTAGTCATCACAATGCTCCATTATATTTGTCATCAAAATCCTCCATTACATTTGGCATCACAATGCTCCCTGCCATTGTCATTGCAATGGACCATGACATATGTCATCACAATGCTCCCTGACACCAGTCTTCACAATACTCCATGACCTTCTCATCACAATGATCCATGCCCTTGTCATCACAATGCACCATGTCCATTGTCATCACAATAAACTATGAAACTTGTCAGAACAATGCTCCATGCCCCTGTCACCACAATGCTCCATGCCCTTGTCATCACAATGCTCCATGACCCCAGTCATCACAGTTCTCCGTGACTCCAGTCATCACAATGCTTCATAACATTTGTCATCACAATGGTCCATGCCCACGTCATCACAAGGCTCTGTGACTTTTATAACCACAATGCTCCATGAACATTTATTCAAAATGCTCCGTGACACTTGTCATCAAAATGCTCCATGCCTTTGTCAGAAAAATGCTCCATGACCCTTGTCACCACAATGTTCTACGCACTTTTCATCACAACGGTCCACAAATTTGTCATGGTATTGCTCCATAAACATTGTAATCACAATATTCCATGCCCTTCTCATCACAATGCTCCATTCCCCTGTCATAACAATGGTACATGACCCCTGCCATCACAATATTCCTCGGCCTTGTCAGCACAAGGCTCCATGACACTTGTCATCACAATGCTCCAAGACACCTGTAATCACAATTTTCCATGCCCTTGTCATCACAAAGCTCCATGACACTTGCCATCAGAAAGTTCCATGGCCTTCTCATCAAAATGTTCCATGCCCTTGTCATCACAGTGCTCCAAGACCTCTGTAATCACAATGCTCCATGCCCCATTTCATCTCAATGCTCCATGAACCCTGTCAGCACAATGCATCATGCCCATCATCATAATGCTTCCGGCTATTGTCAGCACAATGAAATCAGAATTCTCCTTGACCTGTGTCATCACAATTCTCCATGGCCCCTGTCATCACAATACTCCATGAACATTTTCAGCCCAATGCTCCATGACACTTGTCATCACAATGATCCATGCCCTTGTCATCCCAATGCTCCATGACCCCTTTATTCACAATGCTCCATGACACCTGTCATCACAATGCTCCATGCCTTTGTCAGCGAAATGCTACATTACCTTGTCATTACAATGCTCTATGCGCTTGTCATCACAATACTCCATTTCCATTGTCATCACAATCCTCCATGAACCTTGGGATCACATTGCTTCATGCTCTTGTCATCACAATGCTCCATGTTCCTTGAAATCAAAATGATCCATGACTTCTGTCATCACAATGCTCCAAACCCTTGTGATCACAGTGTCCCATAACACTTGTCATCACAATGCTCCATGATGCCTGTCATCACAATACTCCATGCCGTTTTCATCACAATGCTCCATGACCATTGTCATCAGAATGCTCCTTGAACCCAGTCACGAAAAGGCTCCATGACTTTTTCATCACAATGCCCCATGCTATTTTAATCACCATGCTCTGTGAACATTGTCATCAAAATGCTCCATTCCTTTGTCTGAAAAATGTTCCATGACCCTTGTCATCACAATGTGCCATTCGCTTTTCATCAAAACGGTCCAGAAACTTGTCATTGCAATGCTCCATAAACCTTGTAATCACAATGCTCCATAAACTTCTCATCAAAATGCTCTCTCACCAGAGATATCACAGTGTTCCATCACTAGTCGTCACAATACGCCCTCACCCCTGTAATCACAATATCCCATGACCCCTGTCATCACAATGCTACATCCCTTTATCATCACAATGTTCCATGACCCCTGACATCAAAATATTCTATAACCCCTGTCATCAAAATATTCCAATACACTTTTCATCATATTGCAGCATGACACTGTCATCAAAATACTCCCTGCCCTTCTCATCACAATGCACCATGCACTTGTCAACAAAATGCTCCAATACATTTGTCGTCACAAAGCGCCATGAGCCTTGGCATCACATTGCTCCATGCCCTTGTCATCACAAAGCTCCATGACACTTGTCATCACAATGCTCGATGCCCTTCTAATCACAATGCCTCATGCCCTTGTCATTACAATCCTCCATGACCCATGTATCACAGTGTTCCCTGCACTTATCATCCCAAAGCTCTATGCCCACTCTCATCACAATAATCCATGAAACATTTCAGACCAATGCCCCATGCCCGTCTCATCACAATGCTCCTTTACCTCTGTCATAACAATGCTCCATGACACCTGCCATCACAATGTTCCACGGCCTTGTCATCAGAAGGCTCGAAGACACTTGTCATCACAGTGCTCCACGACCCCTCTAATCAAAATGCTCCATGCCCTTGTCATCAAAACGCTCCATGACGCATGTCATCAGAATGTTCCATGGCCCTTTCATCACTATGCTCCATGCCCTTGTCATCACAATGCTCCAAGACCCTTGTAATCAAAATTCTCCATGCGTGTTTTCATCTCACAGCTCCATGAACCCTGCCATCACAATGGACCATGCCCATCATCATAATGCTTCAGGCTATTGTCATCACAATGAAATCACTATTCTCCATGACCTCTGTCCTCATAATGCTCCAATCCCTTGTGATCACAATGTTCCATAACACTTATCATCACAACACCCCATGACGCTCATCATCACAATTATCCATGGTCTTCTCATCACAATGCTCCATGACCATTGTCATCACAATGCTCAATACACTTGTCATCACAATGCTCCCTGACACTTGTCATCAGTATGCTCCATTAACCCTGTCATGACACGTCTCCATGCCTTTTTCATCACAATGATCCATGCCCTTTTAATCATAATGCTCCAAGACCCCTGAAATCACAAAGCTCCATGACCTTGTCATCACAAAGCTCAATGACGCATGTCATCAGAATTCTCCATGGCCTTCTCCTCACAATGCTCCATGCCCTTGTAATAACAATGCTCCTAGACACCTGTAATCACAATGTTCCATGTCCCTTTTCATCAGAATGCTCCATGAGACTTATCATCACAAGTCTCCATTGTCCTCTCATCAAAGTGCTCCAGGAACTTGTCATCAAAATGCTGCATGATCCTTGTCATCACAATACACCATGAATATTTTCAGCCCAATGCCCTATGACCTTCTCATCAAAATGCTCCATCACCCCTGTCATCACAATACTCCATGAATATTTTCAGCCCAATGCTCCATGACATTTGTCATCACAATGATCCATGCCCTTGTCATCACAATGCTCCATGACCCATTTATTCACAATGATCCGTGACGCTTGTCATCACAGTGCTCCATGACACCTGTCATAACAATGCTCCATGCCTTTTTCAGCAAAATGCTACATAACCTTGTCATTGCAATGCTCTATTCGCTTGTCATCACAATACTCCATTACCATTGTCATCACAGTCCTCCATGAACATTGGGATCACATTGCTTCATGCCCTTGTCATCACAATGCTCCATGCTCCTTGAAATCAATATGATCCATGAACTCCGTCATCACAATGCTCCAAACCCTTGTGATCACAATGTTCCATAACACTTGTCATCACAACGCTCCATGATGCCTGTCATCACAATAATCCATGCCCTTTTCATCACAATGCTCCATGACTTTTGTCATCACAATTCTCAATTCACTTGTCATCACAATGCCTCATGCCTTTTTCATCACAATGCTCCATGCCATTGTCATCAAAATACTCCACAAGCTTTTCATCAGAATACTCCATGACCCTTTTCATCACAATTCTCAATGCACCAGTCAGCACAATGCTCCCTGAACCTTGTCATCACAATGCTCCAAGCCATTGTCATCACAATGCTCCATTACCTTTCTCATCAGAATCCTCCATGACACTTGTCATCACAATGCTCCAAGCCATTGTCATCACAATGCTCCATTAGCTTTCTCATCAGAATCCTCCATGACCCCTGTCATCACAATGCTACATCCCCTTATTATCACAATATTCCATAATGCCTGTCATCAAAATGCTCCATGACCCTTTTCATCCCAATGCTCTATGACACCTGGCATCACAATGATCTATATCCCCTGTCATCAAAATGTTCCATTACACTTTTCATCAAATTTCTGCATGACCCTGTCATCAAAATGCTCCCTGCCCTTCTCATCACAATGCACCACACACTTGTCATCAAATGCTCCATGACCATTGTCATCACAAAGCTCCATGACCCTTGGCATCACAATGCTCCATGTCATTGTCATCACAATTCTACATGAACACTCTCATCACATTGCTCCAAGCCCTTGTCATCACAAAGCTCCATGACACTTGTCATCACAATGCTCGATGCCCTTCTCATCACAATGCTTCATGCCCTTGTCATTACAATCCTCCATGACCCATATATCACAGTGTTCCATGCCCTTGTCATCACAATGCTCCATGCCCACTCTAATCACAATAATCCATGAAATATTTCACACCAATGCTCAATGCCCTTCTCATCACAATGTTCCATTATCTCTGTCATAACAATGCTCCGTGACCCGTGCCATCACAATGTTCCACGGCCTTGTCATCACAAGGCTCCTTGACCCTTGTCATCACAATGCACCAAGACCCATGTAATCACAAGGCTCCATGCCCTTGTCATCACAAAGCTCCGTGAGGCATGTCATCAGAATGTTCCATGGCCTTCTCCTCACAATGCTCCATGCACTTGTCATCACAATGCTCCAAGACCCCTATAATCACAGTGTTCCATGAGCCTTTTCATCTCAATGCTCCATGAACCCTGTCATCACAATGAACCATGCCCATCATCATGATGCTTCAGGCTATTGTCATCACAATGAAATCAAAATTCTCCATGACCTCTGTCATCATAATGCTCCAAACCCTTGTGATCACAATGTTCCTTAACACTTATCATCACAACACACCATGACGCTCATCATCACAATTATCCATGGTCTTCTCATCACAATGCTCCATTACCTTTGTCTTCAGAATCCTCTATGACACTTGACATCACAATGCTCCATGCCATTGTCATCACAATGGGCCATTACATATGTCATCACAATGCTCCCTGACACCTGTCTTCACAATACTGTATGTCCTGGTCATCACAATGCTCCATGCCCTTGTCATCACAATGCGCCATTCCAACTCTCATCGCTATAATCCATGAAACTTATTATTCCAATGCTCCATGCCCATGTCATCACAATGCTCCAATCCCTTGTTATCACATTGTTACATGACCCCTGTCATCACAATGCTCCGTGACTTCATTCATCACAATGATTCATGACCTTTATCATCTCAATGGTCCATGCCCTCATCATCAACAGTCTCTGTGACCATTTTAACCACAATGCTCCATGAACTTTTCATCACAATGTTCTTTGACCCTTCTCATCACAATCCTATATGCCTTTCTCAGCACAATGCTCCATGACCCTTGTCATCACAATGCTCCATGCGCTTGTCAGCACAATGCTCCATGACACATGTCATCAAAATGCACCATGCGCTTGTCATCACAGTGCTCCACAATCTTGTCCTCACAATGCTCCATAAAACTTGTCATCATAATGCCCCATGCACTTCTCATCAAAATGCTCTCTCACCACTGATATCACAATGTTACATCACTATTCGTCACAATACTCACTCACCCCTGTCATCACAATGTTCCATGACTCCTGTCATCACAATGCTACATGCACATATCATCACAATGTTCGATGGCCCCTGACATCACAATGTTCCATAACCCCTGTCATCAAAATGCTCCCAAAATCTTTTCATCAAAATGCTCCATGAACCCTGGCATCACAATGTTCCATAACCCCTGTCATCAAAATATTCCATGACCATTTTCATCAAATTGCTCCATGACCCTGTCATCACAATGCTCCCTGCCCTTGTCCTCACAATGCACAACGCCCTTGTCTTCAAAATCCTCCTTGACCTTTGTCATCACAAAGATCCATGACCCTTGGCATCACAATGCTCCATGTCATTGTCATCACTATGCTCCATGAACGCATTCATCACATTGCTCAATGCCATTGTCATCACAAAGCTCCATGACACGTCATCAGAATGCTCCATGGCTTTCTCATCACAATCCTACATGCCATTGCCCTCACAATGTTCCATTACCCCTGTCATAACAATGCTCCATGACCCCTGCCATCACGATGTTCCATGGCCTTGTCATCACAAGGCTCCATGACCATTCTCATCACAATGCTACTAGACCCCTGTAATCACAATGTTCCATGACCCCTGTCATCACAATGCTACATCCCCTTATCATCATAATGTTCCATGACCCCTGTCATCACAATGCTACATCCCCATTTCATCACAATATTCTATAACCCCTGTCATCAAAATGTTCCATTACAATTTTCATCAAATTGCTGCATGACACTGTCATCAAACTGCTCCCTGCCCTTCTCATCACAATGCACCACGCCCTTGTCATCAAAATGCTCCGTGACTTTTGTCATCACAAAGCTCCATGACCATTGACATCACAATGCTCCATGTCATTGTCATCACAATGCTCCATGAACCCTCTCATCACATTGCTCCATGCCCTCGTCATCACAAAGCTCCATGACACTTGTCATCACAGTGCTCGATGCCCTTCTCATCACTATGCTCCATGCCCTTGTCATTACAATACTCTATGATCATTGTATCACAGTGTTCCGTGCTCTTGTCATCACAATGCTCCATGCCCACTCTCATCACAATAATCCATGAAACATTTCACACCAGGGCTTCCTGTCCTTCTCATCACAATGCTCCATTACAACTGTCATAACAATGTTCCATGACCCCTGACATCACAACGTTCCATGGCCTTGTCATTCACAAGGCTCCCTGACACTTGTCATCACAGTGTTCCAAGACTCCTGTAATCACAATGCTCCATGCCCTTGTCATCACAAAGCTCCATGACGCATGTCATTAGAATGTTCCATGGACTTCTCATCACAATGCTCCATGCCCTTGTCATCACAATGCTCCAAGACACTTTTTTTCACAATGCTCCATGCCCCTTTTCATCTCAAAGCTCCATGAATCCTATCATCACAGTGCACCATGCCCATTATCATAATGCTTCATGGTATTTTCATCATAATGAAATCAAAATGCTCCATGACCTCTTTCATCACAATGCTCCAAACTGTTGGGATCACAATGTTCCATAACACTTCTCATCATAACAACACATGATGCTCATAATCACAATTATCCATAGTCTTCTCATCACTATGCTCCATAAAATTTGTCATCACAATGCTCAATACACTTGTCATCACAATGCTCCCTGACACTTGTCGTCAGTATGCTGCTTGAACACTGTCATGACAAGGCTCCATGCCTTTTTCATCACAATGTTCCATGCCCTTTTCATCACAATGCGCCAAGACACCTGTAATCACAATGCTCCATGCACTTGTCATCACAGTGCTCCATGACGCATTCATCAGAATGCTCCATGGCCTTCTCTTCACAATGCTCCATGCACTTGTCATCACAATGCTCCAAGACCCCTGTAATCACAATGCTCCATGCCGCTTGTCATTATAGCGCTCCATGACGCTCGTCAACACAATTATCCATGGTCTTCTCATCACAGTGCTCCACGGTCTTGCCATCACATTGCTCCATGTCCTGGTCATCACAATGCTCTATGTTCCCTGTCATCACAATTCCTCACGTTCTGGGCATCACTATGTTCCATGACACTTCCCATCACAGTGTTAAATGCTTTGTCATCACAATACTCCACAAGCTTGTCATTAGAATACTCCATGACCCTTGTCATCACAATGCTCCATGAGACGTATCATCACAATGCTCCATGCCCCTTGTCATTACAGTGCTCCATGTTGCTCGTCACCAGAATTATCCATGGACTTCTCATCACAGTGCTCCACGGTCTTGCCATAACAATGCTACATGCCCTGGTCATCACAATGCTCCATGTCCCTTGTCATCACAATTCTCCACATCCTTGTCATCACAATGCTCCATGACAGTTCTCATCACAATGTTACATGCTCTTGTCATCACAATTCTCCATTCATTTGTCATCACAATGCTTCACGATCTTTTCATCAAAATTCTCAATGGCCGTTGTCATCACAATGCTCCATGCGCTTGTCATCACAAAGCTCCATGACACATGTCATCAGAATGTTCCATGGCCTTCTCATCAAAATGCTCCAAGCCCTTTTCATTACAGTGCTCCAAGACCCCTGTAATCACAATGCTCCATGCCCCTTTTCATCTCAATGCTCCATGAACCCTGTCATCACAATGCATCATACCCTTCATCATAATGCTTCCGGCTATAGTCAGCACAATGAAATCAAAATTCTCCATGACCTCTGTCATCACAATGCTCCATGACCCCTGTCATCACAATACTCCATGAACATTTTCAGCCCAATGCTCCATGACACTTGTCATCAAAATGATCCATGCCCTTGTCATCCCAATGCTCCATGACCCCTGTATTCACAATGCTCCATGACGCTTGTCATCACAGTGCTCCATGACACCTGTCATCACAATGCTCCAAGGCTTTGTCAGCAAAATGGTACATGACCTTGTCATTACAATGCTATATGCGCTTGTCTTCACAATATTCCATTTACATTGTCATCACAATCCTCCATGAACCTTGGGATCAAATTGTTTCATGCCTTTGTCATCACAATGATCCATGCTCCTAGAAATCAAAATGACCATGACCTCTGTTATCACAATGCTCCAAACCCTTGTGATCACAATGTTCCATAACACTTATCATCACAACACCCCATGACGATCATCATCACAATTATCCATGGCTTCTCATCACAATGCTCCATGACATTCGTCATCACAATTCTCAATACACTTGTCATCACAATGCTCCCTGACACTTGTCTTCAGAATGCTCCTTGAACCCTGTCAGGAAAAGGCTCCATGCCTTGTTCATCACAATGCCCCATGCCGTTTTCATCACAATGCCCCATGCCATTGTGATCAAAATATTCCACAAGCTTGTCATCAGAATGCTCCATGACCCTTGTCATCACAATTCTCCATGCACTTGTCAGCACAATGCTCCCTGACCCTTGTCATCACAATGCTCCAAGCCATTGCCATCACAATGCTCCATTACCTTTGTCATCAGAATCCTCCATGACACTTGGCATCACAATGCTCCATGCCATTGTCATCACTATGGGCCATTACATATGTCATCACAATGCTCCCTGACACCTGTCTTCACAATACTGCATGACCTGGTCATCACAATGCTCCATGCCCTTGTCATCACAATGCGCCATTCCAACTGTCATCGCAATAATCCATGAAATTTATTAGACCAATGCTTCATGCCCTTGTCATCACAATGCTCCATGCCCTTTTTATCACAATGCTCCATGACCACTGTCATCACAATGCTCCGTGACTCCAGTCATAACAATGCTTCATGACATTTGTCATCACAATGGTCCATGCCCTCGTCATCAACAGTCTCTGTGACCTTTTTAACCACAATGCTCCATGAACTTTTCCTCACAATGCTCTTTGATCCTTGTCATCACAATGCTCTATGCCTTTCTCAGCACAATGCTCCATGACCCTTGTCATCACAATGCTCCATGCGCTTGTCAGCACGATGCTCCATGACACATGTCATCACAATGCACCATGCGCTTGTCATCACAGTGCTCCACAATCTTGTCCTCACAATGCTCCATAAAACTTGTCATCACAATGCTCCATGCAATTCTCATCAAAATGCTCTCTCACCACTGATATCACAATGTTACATCACTATTCGTCACAATACTCCCTCACCCCTGTCATCACAATATTCCATGACTCCTGTCATCACAATGCTACATGCACTTATCATCACAATGTACGATGACCCCTGACATCACAATGTTCCATAACCCCGTCATCAAATTGCTCCGTGACCCTTTTCATCAAAATGTTCCATGACCCCTGACATCACAATGTTCCATAACCCCTGTCATCAAAATGTTCCATGACCCTTTTCATCAAATTGCTCCATGACCCTGTCATCGCTATGCTCCCTGCCCTTCTCATCACAATGCACAATGCCCTTGTCATCAAAATACTCCATGACCTTTTTCATCACAAAGATCCATGACCCTTGACATCACAATGCTCCATGTCATTGTCATCACAATGCTCCATGAACCCTCTCATCATATAGCTCTTGCCCTTGTCATCACAAAGCTCCATGACACTGGTCTTCACAATGCTCGATGCCCTTCTCATCCCAATGCTCCATGCCCTTTTCATTAAAATCCTCTATGATCATTGTATCACAGTGTTCCGTGGTCTTGTCATCACAATGCTCCATGCCCACTCTCATCACAATAATCCATGAAATATTTCACACCAATGTTTCCTGTCCTTCTCATCACAATGCTCCATTACACCTTTCATAACAATGTTCCATGACCCCTGCCATCACAATGTTCCACGGCCTTGTCATTCACAAGGCTTCGTGACACTTGTCATCACAATGTTACAAGACCCCTGTAATCACAATGCTCCATGCCCTTTTCATCACAAAGCTCCAAGACACTTATTATCACAATGCTGCATCCCCTTTTTCATCTCAAAGCTCCATGAATCCTATCATCACAATGCACCATGCCCATTATCATAATGCTTCAGGGTATTTTCATCACAATGAAATCAAAATGCTCCATGACCTCTGTCATCACAATGCTCCAAACCATTGGGATCACAATGTTCCATAACACTTCTCATCACAACAACCCATGATGCGCATAATCACAATTATCCATGGTCTTCTCATCACTATGCTCCAGAACTTTGGTCATCACAATGCTCAATACACTTGTCATCACAATGCTCCCTGACACTTGTCGTCAGTATGCTCTTTGAACACTGTCATGACAAGGCTCCATGCCTTTTTCATCACAATGCTCCATGCACTTGTCATCACAATGCTCCAAGACCCCTGTAATCACAATGCTCCATGCCGCTTGTCATTATAGCGCTCCATGACGCTCGTCATCACAATTATCCATGGTCTTCTCATCACAGTGCTCCACGGTCTTGCCATCACAGTGCTCCATGCCCTGGTCATCACAATGCTCTATGTTCCCTGTCATCACAATTCTCCACGTTCTTGGCATCACTATGTTCCATGACACTTCCCATCACAGTGTTAAATGCTTTGTCATCACAATACTCCACAAGCTTGTCATCAGAATACTCCATGACCCTTGTCATCACAATGATCCATGACCCCTGTCATCACAATGCTCCATGAGACGTATCATCACAATGCTCCATGCCCTTTCTCATTACAGTGCTCCATGATGCTCGACACCAGAATTATCCATGGTCTTCTCATCACAGTGCTCCACGGTCTTGCCATAACAATGCTCCATGCCCTGGTCATCACAATGCTCCATGTCCCTTGTCATCAAAATTCTCCACGTCCTTGTTATCACAGTGCTCCATGACAGTTCTCATCACAATGTTACATGCTCTTGTCATCACAATTCTCCATGCACTTGTCATCGCAATGCCCCATGACCCCTGTCATAGCAAGCTCCATTCCTTTGTCATCACAATGCTTCACGACATTTTCATCAAAATTCTCAAAGGCCGTTGTCATCACAATGCTCCATGCCCTTGTCATCACAATGCTCCATGACCCTTGTCATCTCAATGCTCCAAGCCCTTGTCGTCACAGTGCTCCATTACCTTTGTCATCACAATCCTCCATAACACTTGGCATCACAATGCTCCATGTCATTGTCATCACAATGGAACATGAAATATGCCATCACAATGCTCCCTGACACCTGTCTTCACAATACGCCATGACCTTGTCATCACAATGCTCCATGCCCTTGTCATCACAATGTGCCATGCCCACTGTCAACACAATTATCCATGAAACTTGTCAGACCAATGCTCCATGCTCCTGTCATCACAATGCTACATGACCCCAGTCATCACAATGCTCCGTTTGTCCCGTCATCTCAAGGCTCCATGACCTGTGTCACCACAAATGTCAATGTCCTCATCATCACAAGGCTCTGTGAAATGTGTCACCACAATGCTCCATGAACTTTTCATCACAATGCTCAATGTCATTGTCATCACAGTGCTCCATGAACGCTCTCATCACATTGCTCCATGACCTTGTCATCACAAAGCTCCATGACGCATGTCATCAGAATGCTCCATGGCCTTCTCATCACAATGTTCCATGCCCTTGCCATCACAATTCAAAATAACCCCTGTCATAACAATGCTCCATGACCCCTGCCTTCACGATGTTCCATGGCCTTGTCATCACAAGGCTCCATGCCCTTGTCATCACAATGCTCCAAGACCCCTGTAATCAAAATGCTCCATGCCCCTTTTCATCTCAATGCTCCATGAACCCTGTCAACACAATACACCATGCCCATCATCAAAATGCTTCATGCTATTGTCATTACAATGAAATCAAAATGCTTCATGACCTCTGTCATCACAATGCTCCAAATCCTTGTGATCAAAATTTTCCATAACACTTATCATCACAACGCCCCATGACGCTCGTCATCACAGTTATCCATGGTCTTCTCTTCACAATGCTCCATGACGTTTGTCATCACAATGCTCAATGCACTTGTCATCACAATGCTCCCTGACACTTGTCGTCAGTATGCTCCTTGAACCCTGTCATTACAAGGCTCCATGCATTTTTCATCACAATGTTCCATGCCCTTGTCTTCAAAAGCTCCATGATGCATGTCATCCAAACGCTCCATGGCCATCTCATCCCAATGCCACATGCCGTTGTCATCACTATGCCCCAAGACCCCTGTAATCACAATGCTCCATGCCCCTTTTCATCAGAATATTCCATGAGACTTGTCATCACATGTCTCCATGGTCTTCTCATCTCAATGCTCCAGTACCTTGTCATCACAAGCCTCCATGGCCCCTGTCATCACAATACTCCATGAACGTTTTCAGCCCAATGCTCCTTGACCTTCTCATCACAATGCTCCATGACCCCTGTCATCACAATTCTCCATGACTCCTGTCATCACAATGATCCATGAACCCTGACAAAACAATGATCCGGGACTCTTGTCATCAAAATGCTCCATGCCCTTGTCATCCCAATGCTCCATGACCCCTGTAATCACAATGCTCCGTGACACTTGTCATCACAGTGCTCCATGAAACTTGTCATCACAATGCTCCATGCCTTTGTCAGCAATATGCTACATAATCTTGTCATCACAATGCTCCATGCTCTTGTCATCACAATCCTTCATGACACTTTGGATCATATTGCTTCATGCCCTTGTCATCTCCCTCTTGCCTTTCTGGTTTTTACAGATTTTCAGATGTCCCTTTTGACCCGTGGGAAGTGACAATTCTTTGTAGTGTGGATTTGCATTTTGCGCTTGCTTGATTGTCCAAAAAGGTCGTATGTGTTTTCTCCTGAATATATTCAGGAGAAAAAGCATACGCCCTTTTTGGCCAAGTGCATCATTGTCGAATTTGTGATGCTTTTCCTGTGCTTTAAAGGCGATTCCTATTTACCTCTTGAAATATGTTTTGTGCAATTCTGCCTCATTTTAAAGTCAGTTTCGTGGCCTTCCCTCAACTGATATTTGGAAGACAGTAGTCCTTTATAACTGTAGGTTTGTGAATTGCTGTGCCCATGAGCTACAATTTTCAAATCCCATTTTTGGGAGCTGACCGCAAATCCACAATTTTGCTTCAGGACCTATACTTGTTCCAGGGGTGGATATACTGTTCCCTGCGGGTGGCTGAGGCTTTGGTTAATTATTCTTCCTGACGGGAATTTAGAGTGACATGTGCCCGTCCAAATGCCTACATCTACTCTCTGATTGGTTCTCCCTCTTCCCTTTCATCCTCTGCACAATTAGCAAACTGTGCGAACCAGGAGGTTATAGGGGCTGGCTCTCCTAAGTTGGGAGATTGATAGTAAAGCAGTTGGAATGCCAAACTGGAGCACAAGGAGAGGAAAAATTAGGAGACTTTTAGAAATCTTTCACCATCACAGGGTGTCCATTCTCTAGGTTTCCCATACATGTTTTAACTGTAGTGATATTCCCTACTACCTGGAGATTTGGGATCCATGGAATCGTGGCATGCATTACTACTTTAAAGGGTCTGCATTTTCTCTCCCAATCTCACCAGTCCTCTCAGTCCCAAGTGTCCAGCCTTATGTCTCATCCAGCTGTCTTTGCAGATAGGGTCATTCCCGGTTTCATCAGAACCCCTGAAGGAATTGTGTAAGAATTTCGCTGTTTTTTTGTTTGTTTTTGAAATTCATTTTTATAGTGCGGTTGAGCTGATTTTCACTGACGTGTTTATGCAAGTCTAGACACACTTGATTCCCTTATGGAGACAAATCAATACATAGGTTTTAAGATTCTCACTAGTCAGATATATTCCTCTGTGTGGAATAGGGGGTTTGAGTCCCGTTCACTGAGGAAGGGGTAGGTCTCGTCTATTCTCTATTTGGTTTATGGAATGGTACCTGTGCTAATATCAAACTCTGGTTTTATGCATCACCCCACCTCTCCTATCCCATTAAACAGGTATAAGAGTGTTCTCTAAATGTGAGACTCTGTTCTCTTTCTTAATTCAGTTCATGTGTTGTGATGTTGACATTCCCTCTGTAAGTGATATCTTATGAATAGATTCTTTTTCTGTGTGACTAATTTCACTTAGAATCATCATACCTAAATCCACTCTTTATGCTGCTACTGGCCTTATGACATTGATTTCACGTCTGAGTGATATTACGTTGTACAAAATTACCACAAGTTATTTATGCATTTCTCTTTTTCCTGGGATATTTTAGGTGTACCGAAGTTGAGGTTCTTGTATGCAGAGCAGCCCTAAATTTTGGGGTGCCTGTGTCTTGTCGATATTTAGTCTTCCCAAGTTATATGTCCATGAGTTGAAGTCCCCTTTGCTCGGGGGCTTTGTATTTAAATGTTTTAGGAAACAACATACACTTCTTCAGAGTGGCTCTTGGATATTTATACCCCACCCATCAGCGTGACTAGGCTCCCTGTTCTCCATGGCCTCTCCAGCATTTCTGGTTTGTACACATTTTTTGGATGGCCTTTCTGAGCAGTGGAAATTGAGACTTCTTTGTTGTGCGGATTTGCATTTCCCGCTTGCTTGGTTGGCCAAAAACTCTGTATGTGTTTTTTTCCTGAAGATATTCACGAAAAAAAGGCATACACCCTTTTGCCCAACTACATCATTTTAGAAATTCTGCTGCTTTTCATATGCTTTAAATGTGAGTACAATCTACCTTTTGAAATCTGTTTCCTGCAATTCTGCCTCTCATTCAGATCCTCTTCGTTGCCTTACCTGAATATATTTTTGGACGTTGGTTATCATTTATATCTTTGCAGGTCTTTGAATTGTCTGCTCCTGAGCTCCATTTTGCAACTCGCTTTTTTTTGTGAGCTGGCCGCCAAACCTTTGGATTGCTTCTGGCCCTATTCTGGTTCTGAGGAGGCAGGCTGAGCCTTTGGTTAATTCTTCTTCTAATGGGAAATTAGAGTGACATGTGCCTGTCAAAACTCCTACAGCTAATCTCTCATTGGTTCCCCCCTTCCCATTTATCCTCTGCACAAATTGCAAACTGTGTGAAACAGGAGGTTAAAGGTGCTGATTCTCAATGTGGGGAGATTTTTAGTAATGTGGCTGGAATGGCGAACCCCAGCACCAGGAGATCAAAAATGAGGTGCATTTTAGACACCTTTCCTGAGCACACGGTGTACATTCATCTCGGTTTCGCAGGCATGTTTTCGCTGTCAGAAGATTCCCTTGAACCTGCCTATTTGGAACCCATGGAATGGGTACCAGGCAGTATTACTTTAAAAGGTCTGCATTTCCTCACCCTGCCTCTCTAACATCTCTTAGCGTGCATAGCTTCCAGCCTTATATATCATCCTGCTGTGGGTCTACATGTGTTCAATCCATGTTACATCGTAGCCCTTCAACAAAAGTTGTAAGAATTTTTGTCTGTCTCACTGTTTTTATAAATATATTTAAATTATTTTTATATTGGTTACAGCTGATTTTCAAAGCTCTGTTTTTTGCTGCTGTACATCCACTTGATTCATGTACTGTGAGACAACAATAAATTATTTTTCAGATGCTTACGAGTCATATGTATTATTGTCCAGTGACTTGAGTGGGCTGAGTGCAGTTCTTTGAGGTACCGTGTAGGCCTTGTCAGTTATTCAATTTGGTACTTGGAATGGTATATTTGCTAATTTCAACCTCCTGGATAATACCTCACCATTCCCCACCTTTCCCATTTAGCAGCCTTATGTCTATTTTCTACATATTTGACTGTGTTTCTGTTTTGTAGTTTATTTCATGTGTAGCCATTTTTGATTCCACCTTTAAGTGACATCTTATGATATGTGTCTTTTTCTTTCTGACATATGTCACTTAGAATGATCGTATGTAACTCCTCCAGAGTTGTTCCAACTGGCCTTATTTCATTGATTTTGGGATGAGTAATATTCCACTCTACATAAGTACCCCATCTCTTTTATCCATTTTATCCTTCCAGGGACATTTAGGTTATATCCAAGTGGAGGCCCTTTTTAACAGAGAGGAGGTAAACGTTGTGGTGCCTGTTTACTGTCCATTTTTGTTTTTCCCAAGGTATACGCCCATGAGTGCAAGTGTCCTATGCTCTGTAGCTCATCTTTTAGATGTTTTAGCAAACACAATACACTTCTCCAGAGTGGCCGTTGGCAAATTACGTTTCCACTATCAGCCTCACAGGGCTCCCTTTTCTCCTCGCCCTGTCCTGCATTTCTGGTGTTTACACTTTATGTGGATGGCCCTTCTGACTGATGTGAAGTGATACATTTTGTAGTATTGATTTCCAGTGCCCACCTGTTTGGTTGGATAAAACGTGTGTATGGCCTTTACTTGAATATATTCAGAAAAAATGCATACGCCCTTTTGTGCCAACTGCATCATTGGCGATGCTGAGCCCCTTTTCTTGTGCTTTAATGGGGAGTCCTTTCTACCTCTTCAAATGTGTTTCATGCCACACCCCCTTGCTTACAAGTCATTTTCTGTGACTTACCTTAAGACATTTTTCGACGATAGATATTTTCAACTCTGCAGTTTCATGAATTTTAGTGCCCCTGAGTTCCATTTTTCAACTTGTGTTTTTGGAAACTGGACACTAAACAGCGGGATTTCCTCTAGACCTATTCTGTTTCCGTGGACAATTCTAGCCTTTGATTAATTTGTCTTCCAGATTGGAAATTAGAGTGGCATGTGCCTGTCCGAACACCTAAGACTTGTCTCTAAATTTTTCTCATCCTTCCGCTTCATCCTCTGGACAAATTCCAAACTGTGTGCAAAAGGATGTTGACGGTGCTGATATCCCCAAGTGAGGAGATTGTCAGGAAAGATGCTGGAGGGGTGAACCCGAGCACCAGGCGATGAGGAGAAGAGGTGCCTTTTCCAAACTCTTTCCGATCAAATGGTGTACCATCCTCTAGGTGTGACAGGCATGTTTTAGCTGTAGGAAGGGTCCCGTGCATGGAAGGAGAACACCAGGGATTTTTCCAAATCAGTGCCTCCCCGTACCCCAAACTGGGGATTTTTTAAGCTACAGCTACACATATGTCCATTAAGGGCCTTGGGAAATAGGCAGAGCCCAAACTTTAGATGATTGAAATCTTCAGGGTCAGAAGCGTTCTCCATCGGCCTTGCTTAGGTTACATTTTATCTGTCATTGATAGATGATGTCAATAAAAATATCTATTCTTTTTTCAGATTATTTCCCCTTATAGGTTATTGCAAAATATTCAGTGTAGTTCCCTGTGCTATACAGTTGTTCCTTGTTGATGATCTATTTTATACATAGCAGTTTGTATGTGTTAATCCCAAACTGTTAATTTATCCCTTGTCCTACCTTTCCCCTTTGGTAATAATAAATTATAAGATTTTATACTTCTCAGAAATGGGGGAGCTGAAAGAGAGGTATCCTTTTCAATGGAAATGCATTCAAAACAAGATTGAAGCTTCAGCCAAGAGTATTTGATGTACATCCATGGAAATAAATCACTTCATTTCTCTAATTTTGACCTGACAAATAAGACAGACATCTTCACTGAACTTGCTTATAGTAAAGTGATGGAAATATCAAAGGTAAGTCTTAGAAACATCTTATTTTACCCGAGCATTATACACTGCTCTATGTTAACTACAGTTTGGCTCACACATCTGTTCATTGAAGTTACAATGTTCTCAATTTCTGTTACTGATCCTCCAGAGTGGACCCCAACAAGAGTCCCCGTGCCCAGTGTCATTGGAGCCAACAGATCAAGACTGAATTTGGTTCAGAAGCAAAGGAAACATTATTTTGAAAACGGAATGGAGAGGTGAGAGCTTGCAGTCCCCCACGGGCTGTGGGCTGGGCTGCTGTGTAGGGATCCCGGCAGCGTCAGTGGGAGGGAGGGGATGGAGCTCTCGAGGTCTGGGTTGGCTGCAGCTCAGGCTCTATGCCGTGGAGTCTGCATGGGACCCCGCTAGCTGAGGTGTCGACACAGCCATTCTGCACTAGGAAATAGGGTCTGAAGTGCCGGGTGTGGGACCTCAGCATGCGGAACCCTAGGAGCACATGAAATTAGACAAAGCACAAAGGAAAAACAGGTTAGACTTTATTTTATTGCCCAGGTTCTCTTTTTATCTCACAGGAATTTTTAATGAACGTTGCCGGAGACGAACCCCTCCTCTGCTTTTTGTTCCGTTCCTCATTCATGGGGTGTTGAGGGTGCAGACCCCTCTTTTGTAACTGCTTCATGCTGTGGTGGCAGCCCTGATACCTGGGGGGAGGGGCAAAACGTCTCCCCACCAGCCTCCAGGTGATGTTGATTGTCCCAAGGCCTCCTGCCTCACTTCCCATACGCCTGAGCACCAGCATTGGATGTGTTATAGATTCTAATTACCTTTAAGTGTCCAGGAAAGAGATGCGCAGAGATGCTGAGGTGGCATTTTTCACCCCACCCCACATTTGTTCGGCGACCTTAGGCTGACGGTTTTTGCCAGCCTAGATGCTCTGACCAGTAGTCTGGGCTTTCTTTAATTAGGTCCCTGAATTAATGTACAAAGAGCACCGTGTGTCAGAACACTGCCCGCGCAACTCACAGACAGTCCAGTGTCAGTGGTGATCCAGGACCATGACGTCCACTGAGTCAACGGCATTTAGAAGTAGCCAGCAGTCCAGCCGGTCATATTGGCCACCATCACTGCGGTGTCTGTAGGGTTTTCTATGGTGAAAGCGTGATATACGTTTCCCCCGCCAAGCTTATCAGCTCCCCTCTGGGTGCAGTAAGTCCTGCAAGCAGTAGTCTGCTCTTTCGGGGCACAGTCTTGTTGTTTTCTGAGAGAAACTCCAGGCCAAGTGATGGTCACACCAGTCATCTTGGGGCCCCGTTGCCCCCGTTTGTCTCTCTGGAGGTGGAGTTGGAGGGCCTCCTCACTCGATGTCAGTGTGTCCACAGAGCGACACCTGCAACTTCAGGGCATGATGGGTGGTTAGGATCACGACGTGGGGTCCTTTTCCCTTAGGAGGGAGCTGGCCTTGTGGGCTGCTGATTTCTAGCTTTTTAGATACCCCAGTATCCTGGCCTGATGAGTTGGTGGGCAAAGCCCTTGGTGACCATAGTTTATCATACCTGAAGGGCATTCTTGTGTTGCTCCATTTCAAGTGGTCCCAGTTTTTGCACTAAGTCTCCAAGGGCAATTAACCTTTGACCGGGTATGTAAAGGTCAAAGGGTTTAGCTAAATTAGGGAGTTCCTGGGCAAGGTTCTAAATTGACTGCTCTTTCCATTCTTGAAAGGCTGCTTCTGGATTCTATTCAAAAGGATCATCATCTTTTCGTGTCAGTGTTTCAGGTAGAGGCCCAGCTATCAGACTGTAGTTAGGGATCCAGATGCAGAAAACCTTGGCCTCCCCAGGAACCCCTAAGCTGTCTTCTAGTTTTAGAAGAGGTAAGGCTGCAAATGGCTTCTTCCCTATCCTGGGATGCGTTTCTCCGAGTATCTGTGAGAATGAAGCCCAGGCATGTCACCTGAGCCTGGGATATTTGAGCCTTTTTTTGGACACCTTCTATCCTTTCTTGGCTAGGTAGTTCAGAGGCGTCTTTAGTAGGCCTGGCGATCAGAATGTCATCTGCATATTGAAGGACGGTTCCCTTTTACAGAGGTAGATCTTTTAGGTCTTTAGAGGACATTTCCCCAATGATGGTGTGGGGATTTTTGAACCATTGGGGCAGGACGGCCCAGCATTATTGCTTGTGTTGCTTGTTGTGTCCTGCCACTCACAAGCCAAAAATTCTTGTGACTCTGAGATGAATGGAATACAGAAGAAGGCATCATTGAAGTGTAATACAGAATGCCATGGCCTGGTGGATGGTAGAATGAGCAGCAGGGTGTAGGAAATAGGAGCTACTGGATGTATATCCTCGGTGGCTTCATTGACTGTCCTGATATCCTTTACCAGGTCTCCAGCAGCCCATGGGGCTCTCGTGGTCAGGCCAATCCCAGGATATTGAGCTCACCTGGGCTGCATCCCGCACCCCACTCCCCACGGGGCTCTCGTGGTCAAGTCCTTCCAAGGGTATGGAGCTCACCTGTACAGCTACCCAGCAGCCCATGGGGCTCTCATAGTCAGGCCCTTCCCAGGATACGGAACTCCCCAGGGCAGGTACCCCAGCAGGGCTGGACACACAGGAACTGTGCACATAGCCCACCTTGCAGAGAACCCCCAGCTCACCTGTCGCTCACAGCTGACACAGAACACCTCAGAGCAGGACTTGAACTAACAAACAGCAGCTCTGACAGGTCTGTGACCCTGGCTATCTCTCTGTGCAGCCTCTCTCTGCCTGGTCTTCCAGACACTTCCACTGCAGCCAGGGCACCAGGCCTCTGTCTCCACCCACCATCACTCTTCTCCCTGACTCCTGGGTTCCTCTCATTAGGATAGGGTCTTCTTGAAGTTGTTTTCCACTCATGGACCACATAAAATGATAAGAAAGCAAGCCGCAGATGCAGCCCCTTGTCTATCCTGACTCTCAGGAGCCCACACCTCTTCCTTGGGCCTGACCCGTATAACAAGTTTCATTTTCTGCAACTGTGAGCCCCTGAGGGGTGAGGATTGGCTGATTTGGGCAGCCTGACACTGCCTGCCAGCCCTCCCCAGGTGTGCCTGTGTTGAGGTCAATATAAACACCTCTCCAGTCAGCAAGAGCCCCTGTAGCTGTGCCTGACGCCATATTCTCTGCCCTGTCAGCAGTGTCGGGGATGGGGTGGTGGTACCGAGGGAGAGGCCGTGGCTTTGTGGATGGCCCAGTGTGAGTGGGGCTCTGCTGGACTTTCTGCAGGAGTTGCCAGGCTGCCACCTGCTAAAGAAGAGGATGTGTCATCCATACCTGCCACTGGAATTTCTCCCCAGGCAGAGGTGAGGAAGTAAAAAAGCAGTAGGGGCCATGGCAGGAGGGTATCTCAGGCAGGGAAATCGAAAGATTCCAGAAGAGCATCTGGGGCCAGGACCATCCTGGCTGGCCTTCAGGCACCAAGTCGGCCTGCGTGCTGTCGCTGGTGTGGCTCCACAGCCCTTCCTCTAGGCTTGCAAGTGCTTGTACATATTCAGGTGTTTTACCTGGAAAGGGTGGGAAGAGTTCAGCTGCAGCAGGACTGGGGCTCAGCTCACATTTACTCACAGACGCCTCGACACAGTCCCCCAGCTTTGCAATGAGGATGCTCCTTGTTGGGGGGAGTGCTGCTGAGTGCCTGGGAGACGATTTCCCACCTCTGACCAACTTAAGAATTTTTTACCACTGGAGCAAGTGCCCTGATACGATTTTCCTCTGTATAACTGGTTGGTTCTGTTTTTTTTTTTTTTTTTTCTTTTTTTATTTTTGGTTCAAGGTAGATTTTATTTATTCCTCTTTTTTTTTAATTTGGAGATATAAACATGGAAATAATGCATTAATATAAAGACATCTATGTGAAGGGAAAAACTTTTTTTCTGTTTTATTTGATTAAATGTTATTTATTTATTTTTAATTTTTTAAAATTTATTTATTTCTTTTATACAGCAGGTTCTTATTGGATATCTATTTTATACATATAAGTGTGCACATGTGAATCCTAGTCTCCCAATTCATCCCACCACCACCCTCACATGGTGTTCCCCCCTTGGTGTCCATATGTTTGTTCTCTACATCTGTGTCTCTATCTCTGCCCTGCATACCGGTTCATCTGTACCATTTTTCTAGGTTCCACATATATGCATTAATATACAATATTTGTTTTTCTCTTTCTGACTTACTTCACTCTGTATGACAGTCTCTAGATCCATCAAGGTCTCTACAAATGACCCAATTTCATTCCTATGTATGGCTGAGTAATATTCCATTGTATATATGTGCCAGATCTTCTTTATCCATTCATCTGTTGATGGACACTTAGGTTGCTTCCATATCCTGGCTATTGCAAATAGAGCTGCAATGAACATTTTTGTACATAACTCTTTTTGAATTATGGTTTTCACAAGGCAAATGCCCAGTACTTGGATTGTTGTGTCGTATGGTACTTCTATTGTTAGTTATTTAAAGGAACCTCCGTACTGTTCTCCCTAGTGCCCATATCAATTTACATTCCCACCCACAGTGCAAGTGTGTGCCCTTTTCTCCAATAAAGGCCTCTCCAGCATTTATTGTTTTGTAGATTTTTTTGATGATTGCCACTCTGACTGCTGTGAGGTGATACCTCACGGTAGTTTTGATTTGCATTTCTCTAATGATTAGTGATGTTCAGCATCCTTTCATGTGTTTCTTGGTAATCTGTATATCTTCTTTGGAGAAATGTCTATTAGGTCTTCTGCCCGTTTTTGGATTGGATTGTTTGTTTTTGTGATATTGAGCTACATGAGGTGCTTGTAAAGTTTGGAGATTAATCCGTTGTCAATTGCTTCATTTGAAAATATTTTCTCCCATTCTGAGGGTTGTTTTTGCATCTTGTTTATGTTTTCCTGTACTGTGTAAAAGCTTTTAAGTTTCATTAGGTCCCATTTGTTGATTTCTGTTTTTATTTCCATTTCTCTAAGTGGTGGGTCAAAAAGGATCTTGCTGTGATTTATGTCATAGAGTGTTCTGCCTATGGTTTCCTCTAAGTGTTTTATAGTGTCTGGTCTTATATTTAGATCTCTAATCAATTTAGAGTTTATTTTTGTGTATGGTGTTATGGAGTGTTCTAATTTCATTCTTTTATGTGTAGGGGTCCAGTTTTCCCAGCACCAATTACTGAAGAGAGTGTCTTTTCTCCATTGTATATCCTTAGCTCCTTTGTCATAGATGAGATAGCCATAGGTATGTAGGTTTATCTCTGGGCTTTCTGTCCTGTTCCATTGATCTGTGTTTATGCCAATCTACATACACTTGATTCCATTATGGAGACATATAAATACATAGGTTTCAAGGTTATTACCAGTCAGATATATTCCTCTTCAGTGAATAGGTTGTTTTGTGTCCAGTTCATTGAGAAAGGAGTAGGTCTTGTCTATTACATATTTGGTATATGGAATGCGATCTGTGCTAATTTCAAACTCTGCTTTTACACATCACCCCACGTCACCTTTCCCCTTAAGGAGGCCTAAGTGTGTTTTCTAAATGTGTAACTCTGTTCTCTTTTGAAATTCAGTTCATGTGTAGCCATGTTTACATTCCCTCTATAAGTGATATATTACAATAAGTTTCTTTTACTTTGTGGCTCATTTCACTTAGCATCATCATACCTAAAGCCACTCATTAAGCTGCTATTGGCCTTATGACATTGATTTTATGTCTGAGTGACATTCCATTGTATATAAGTACCACAACATCTATATCTATTTTTTTTTCCTTTCCTGGGATATTTAAAGTGTACTGAAGTCGAGGTTCTTGTAAACAGAGCAGCCCTAAAGTTTGGGCTGGCTGTGTGTTGTGGATTTTTAGTTTTCCCAAAATACACGCCCATGAGTGGAAGTGTGCTATGCTCTGTAGCTCTGTTTTAGAAAACAACATACAGTTCTCCAGAGAGGCTGTTGGCAATTTACATCCTGTCCATCGGCATAACCAGACTCCCTTTTCTCCATGGCCTGTCCTGCATTTGTGGTTTTTACACTATTTGTGGATGGCCCGTTTGACTGGAGGTAAGGGACACTTCTATGTAGTGTGGATTTGCAATGCCTGATGGCTTGCTTGGCCAAAAAGGGCATATGCATTTTTTCCTGAATATATTCAAGAAAATACACATACTCCCTTTTCAGCCAAGGGCAACATTGTCGAAATTCTGTTGCTTTTCATGTGCTTTAAAGACGACTCCAATCTACCTCTTGAAATCTGTTTCCTTCAATTCTGCCTTGCATTCAAATCCTCTTCACTGCCTTTCCTCAATATATTTCTGGATGATAGTTGTCCTTTATAACTCTGCAAGTTTGTGAATTGCTGTGCCCCTGATTTCCATTTTTCAACTCGCCTATTTGTGAGCTGGCTGCAATACCGCAGGATGGCTTTAGGCACTAGTCCTGTTCCGGGGCTTCAGGCTGAGCCTTTGGTTAATTCTTCTTCCTGGTGGGAAACTAGAGTGACATGTGCCCATCCAAACACCTACAGCTAATCTCTCATTTATTCCCCCTCTTCCTGTTCATCCTCTGCACAATTTGCAAACTGTGCATATCAGGAGGGTAAAGGCGCTGACACTCCAAGTGGGGAGATTTTTAGTAATGCAGATGGAATGGCGAAGCTGAGCATGACAAAAGGAAAAATGAGGTACCTTTTAGAAAACTTTCCCAATTACACAGTGTACCATCCACTGGGTTTCCCATGCATGTTTTAACTGTAGGAAGATTCCCTTAAACCTGGAGAGTTGGGGCCACTAGAATGGGTAGCACACAGTATTGCTCTAAGTGGTGTTCTCTTGTTCACACAACTTCAGCAATCTTGTCAGCCCCAAGTGTCCAGTCTTATGTCTCATCCAGCTGTGGGTGTAAAGGTGGTCAATCCAGGTTGCATCACAGGCCCTGAACGAAATTTTTAAGACTTTTTCACTGTTTCGCTGTTTTTGCATTTTGCTTTTGAAATTTATTTTTATAAGTGGGTTTACCTGAATTTCAGTGCTCTGTTCATGCCGTTATACACACACATGATTCCTTTATGGAGACATGAGAATACATATGTTTTAAAATACTGAGAGTCAGACATATTCCTTGCAATGAATAGGGGGTGTTGAGTCCAGTTCATTGTGGCGGGATTAGGTGTTGTCTATTACATACTTGGTTTATGTAACGGTATCTGTGCTAATTTAAAACTGTGATTTTATGCATCACCCCACCTCGCCTTTCCCATTAAGCAGGCAGAAGCTTGTTTTCTAAATTTGTGACTCCGTTGTGTTTGTAAATCAGTTCATGTGTAGCCCTGTGTACATTCCCGCTATGAGTGATAACTTATGATAAGATTCGTTACTCTGGTATCTTTCCTAAATCAGTTCTTGTGAGGCCATGTTTACAGGACCTTCATAAGTGATATATTATGATAAGATTCTTTTTCTGTGTGACTTATTTCACTTAGAATCATCGTACGTGAATCCACTCATTTTGCTGCTACTGGCCTTATGAAATTGATTTCATGACTGAGGAATATACCATCGTACGTAAGTACCACAATTTCTTGAACCATTTTTGTCTTTCCTGGTATATTTAAGGTATACCCAAGTTGAGGTTCTTGTAAGCAGTGAAGCCCTAAATTTTGGGGTGGCTCTGTCTTATTGATTTTCAGTTTTCCCAAGGTATATTTCCTAGACTGGAAGTGCCCTTGACTCTGTAGCTCTGTTGTTTACTTGTTTTAGGGAACACAATGCACTCCTCCAGAGAGGCAGTTCACAATTTAAATCCCGCCCATCAGCATAACAAGGCTCCCTGTTCTCCAGGGCCTGTCTTGCCTTTCTGGTTTTTACACATTTTGCAGATGTCCCTTTTGACCAGTGGGAAGTGATACTTCTTTGTAGTGCAGATTTGCATTGCCCGCTTGCTTGCTTGGCCAAAAAGGGTGTATGCGTGTTCTCCTGCATATATTCAGGAGAAAACATATACGCCCTTTTTGAGCAAGTGCATCATTGTCGAAGTTGTGCCCCTCTTCCTGTGCTTTAAAGGCGATTCCAACATACCTCTTGAAATCTGTTTCCTGCTATACTGCCTCGCTTTCAAGTCTGCCTCGTTGCATTCCCTCAGCAGATTTTTGGGCGATAGTTGTCCTTTATTACTCTGCCAGTTTCTGAATTGCTGTGCCCCTGAGCTCCATTTTTAAATTCGTTTATTGTGAGCAGACCGCAAGTCCATAATTTTGGTTCAGGACCTATACTGGTTCCTGGCGTGTGGCTGAGACTTTGGTTAATTCTTTTTCCTGCCGGGCAATTAATGTGACATGTACCCGTCCAAATGCCTAACATCTATCCTCTCATTTGTTCTCCCTATTCCCTTTCATCTTTGCCAAATTGGCAACTGTGCGAACCAGGAGGCTAAAGGGTCTGTCTCTCCAAGTTGGCAGATTGATAGTAAAGCAGTTGGAAAGTCAAACTGGAGCACCAGGAGAGGGATTATTATTTGAGTTTTAGAAACCTTTTGTATTCACAGTGTGTCCATTCTCTAGGTTTCCCGTACATGTTATAGCAGTAGTAATATTCCCTTCAACCTGGACAGTTGGGACCCATGGAATGGGTGCCACACATTATTGCTTTAAAGGGTCTGCATTTGCTCACCCAATCTCACCAATACTCTCAGTCCCAAGTGTCCAGCCTTATGCCACATCCAGCTGTCATTGTAGATAGGGTCATTCCAGGTTTCATCAGAGAACCTGAAAGAATTGTAAAGAATGTCCCTGTTTTATTGTTTTGTGTTTGAAATTCCATTTTAGAGTGGGTTTGAGCTTATTCTCACTGCTATGTTTATGCAAGTCTAGACACACTTGATTCCCTTCTGGAGACATATCAATACATAGGATTTAAGATTCTTACTAGTCAGATATATTCCTCTGCGGGGAATATGCTGGGTTGAGTCCCTTTCACTTAAGAAGGTGTAGGTAATATCTCTTCTGTATTTGTTTTTAGAATGGTAGCTGTACTAATATCAAACTCTGGTTTTATGCATTACCCACCTCTCCTTCCCCTTTAAGCGGGCATACGATTGTTTTCTAAATGTGAGAATCTCTTACATTCCTAACTCAGTTCCTGTGTAGCCATGTTTACAGGACCTACATAAGTGATATCTTATGATAAGATTCTTTTTCTGTGTGACTTATTTCACTTAGAATCATCGTACATGAATCTACACATTTTGCTGCTACTGGCCTTATGACATTGATTTCATGGCTGAGGGATAATCCATCGTACGTAAGTACCACAATTTTTGATCCATTTTTATCTTTCCTGGGATATTTAAAGTGTACCAAAGTTGACGTTTTTGTAAGCAGTGCAGCCCTAAATTTTGAGGAGGCTCTGTCTTTTTGATTTTCAGTTTTCCCAAGGTATATTCCCAAGACTGGAAGTGCCCTTGGCTCTGTAGCTCTATTGTTTACTAGTTTTAGGGAACACAATGCACTCCTCCAGAGAGGCAGTTGGCAATTTACATCCCGCCCATCAGCATAAAAAAGCTCCCTGTTCTCAAGGGCCTGTCTTGCCTTTCTGGTTTTTACACATTTTGAGGATGTCCCTTTTGACCAGTGGGAAGTGATACATCTTTGTAGTGCAGATTTGCATTGCCCGCTTGCTTTCTTGTCCAAAAAGGGTGTATGCGTTTTCTCCTGAATATATTCAAGAGAAAACGCATAAGCCCTCTTTGGCCAAGTGCATCATTGTCGAAGTTGTGTCCCTTTTCCTGTGCTTTAAAGCTGATTCCAACGTAACTCTTGAAATCTGTTTCCTGCTATTCTGCCTCGTTTCAAGTCCGCCTCGTTGCCTTCCCTCAACAGATTTTTGGACGATAGTACTCCTTTATTACTCTGCCAGTTTGTGAATTGCTGTGCCCCTGATCTCCATTTTTCTACTCGTTTTTTGTGAGCTGAACCCAAGTCCAAAATTGTGATTCAGGACCTATACTGGTTCCCGGTGGGTGGCTGAGACTTTGGTTAATTCTTCTTCCTGCTGGGAAATTAGAGTGATATGTGCCCGTCCAAATGCCTAACAGCTACTCTCTCATTGGTTCTCCCTCTTTTCTTTCATCCTTTCCCAAATAGGCAACCTTTGAGGACCAGGAGGTTAAAAGGGCTGTCTCTCCAAGTTGGCAGATTGATAGTAAAGCAGTTGGAAATTCAAACCGGAGCACCAGGAGAGGGACTATTTGTTGAGTTGTAGAAACATTTTTTATTCACAGTGTGTCCATTCTCTAAGTATCCCTTACTTGTTATATCTATAGTAATATTACCTTCAACCAGGAGAGTTGGGACCCATGGATTGGGTGCCATGCATTATTGCTTTAAAGGGTCTGCATTTGCTCACCCAATCTCACCAATCCTCTCAGTCCCATGTGTCCATCCTTATGCCACATCCAGCTGTCGTTGAAGATAGGGTCATTCCAGGTTTCATCAGAGACCCTGAAGGAATTGTAAAGAATTTCCCTGTTTTTTTGTTTTGTTTTTGAAATTCCTTTTTATAGTTGGTTTGATCTGATTCTCGCTGCGATGTTTATGCCAGTCTAGACACACTTGATTCCCTTATAGAGACATATCAATACATAGGTTTTAAGATTCTTACTAGTCAGATATATTCTTCTCAGGGAAATATAGGATTTTGAGTCCCTTTCACTGAGGATGTTGTAGGTAGATCTTGTCTATTCCATAGTTGGTTTTTGGAACGGTACCTGTGCTTATATCAAACTCTGGTTTTATGCATCAACCCACCTCTCCTTCCCCCTTAAGCAGGCATAAGAGTGTTTTCTAAATGTGAGACTCTGTTCTCTTTCCTAACTCAGTTCATGTGTAGCCATGTTTACAGGATCTTTATAAGTGATATCTTATGATAAGCTTCTTTTTCTGTGTGACTTATTTCACTTAGAGTCATCGTACCTGAATCCACTCATTTTGCTGCTACTGGTCCTGTGACATTGATTTCATGGCTGAGGGATATTCCATCGTACGTAAGTACCACAATTTTTGGAACCAATTTTATCTTTCCTGCGATATTTAAGGTGTACCCAGGTTGAGGTTCTTGTAAGCAGTGCAGCCCTAAATTTTAGGTTGGCTCTGTCTTATTGATTTTCAGTTTTCCAAAGGTATATTCCCTAGACGGGAAGTGCCCTTGGCTCTGTAGCTCTGTTGTTTACTTGTTTTAGGGAACACAATGCACTCCTCCACAGAGGTAGTTGGCAATTTACATCCCGCCCATTAGCATAACAAGACTCCCTGTTTTCCAGGGCCTGTCTTGCCTTTCTGGTTTTTAAAGATTTTGTGGATGGCCCTTTTAACCGGTGGGAAGTGATACTACTTTGTAGTGCAGATTTGCATTGCCTGCTTGCTTGCTTGGCCAAAAAGGGGGTATGCCTTTTCTCCTGAATATATTCAGGAGAAAACGCACACGCCCTTTTTGGCCAAGTGCATCGTTGTCGAAGTTTTGCCCCTCTTCCTGTGCTTTAAAGGGGATTCCAACGTACCTCTTGAAATCTGTTTCCTGCTATTCTGCCTCGCTTTCAAGTCCACCTCGTTGCCTTCCGTCAACAGATTTTTGGACGATAGTTGTCCTTTATTACTCTGCCAGTTTGTGAATTGTTGTGCCCCTGAGCTCCATTATTTAACTCGTTTTTTGTGAGCTGAACGCAAGTCTAATATTTTGGTTCAAGACCTATACTGGTTCCCAGTGGGTTGCTGAGACATTGATTAATTCTTCTTCCTCACGGGAAATAAGAGTGACATATGCCCGTCCAAATGCCTAACAGCTACTCTCTCATTGGTTCTCCCTCTTCCCTTTCATCGTCTGCCAAATTGGCAACCTGTGCGAACCAGGAGGTTAAAGATGCTGTCTCTCCAAGTTGGGAGATTGATAGTAAAGCAGTTGGAAAGTCAAACGGGAGCACCAAGAGAGGGACTATTCACTGAGTTTTAGAAACATTTCGTATTCACAGTGTGTCCATTCTCTAGGTTTCCCGTACATGTTACAGCTGTAGTAATATTCCCTTCAACCTGGAGAGTTGGGACCCATGGAATGGGGGCCATGCATTATTGCTTTAAAGGGTCTGCCTTTGCTCACCCAATCTCACCAATCCTCTCAGTCCCATGTGTCCAGCCTTATTCCACATCCAGCTGTTTTTGTAGATAGGGACATTCCAGGTTTCATCAGAAACCCTGAAGGAATTGTGACTAATTTCCCTTTTTTTTTGTTTTTGAAATTCCTTTTTATAGTTGGTTTCAGCTGATTCTCGCTGCCATGTTTATGCTAGTCTCGACACACTTGATTCCCTTATGGAGACATATCAATACATAGGTTTTAAGATTCTTACTAGTCAGATATATTCCTCTGCAGGAAATATGTGGTTATGAGACCCTTTCACTGAGGAATGTGTAGGTCTTGTCTATTCCACAGTTGGTTTTTGGAACGGTACCTGTGCTTATATCAAACTCTGGTTTTATGCATCACCCCACCTCTCCTTCCCCCTTAAGCAGGCATAAGAGTGTTTTCTAAATGTGAGACTCTGTTCTCTTTCCTAACTCAGTTCATGTGTAGCCATGTTTACAGGATCTTCGTAAGTGATATCTTATGATAAGTTTCTTTTTCTGTGTGACTTATTTCACTTAGAATCATCGTACCTGTATCCACTCACTTTGCTACTACTGGTCTTATGATATTGATTTCATTGCTGTGGGATATTCCATCGTACATATGTACCACAATTTTTTGAACCATTTTTATCTTTCCTGGGATACTTAAGGTGTACCCAAGTTGAGGTTCTTGTAAGCAGTGCACCCCTAAATTTTGGGGTGGTTCTGTCTTATTGATTTTCAGTTTTCCCAAGGTATATTCCCTAGACTGGAAGTGCCATTGGCTCTGTAGCTGTGTTGTTTACTTGTTTTAGGGAGCACAATGCACTCCTCCAGAGTGGCAGTTGGCAATTTACATCCTGCCCATCAGCATATCAAGGCTCCCTCTTCTCCAGGGCATATCTTGCTTTTCTGGTTTTTACCCATTTTGTGGATGTCCATTTTGACTGCTGGGAATTGATACTTCATTGTAGTGCAGATTTGCATTGCCCGATTGCTTGCTTGGCCAAAAAGGGCGTATGCGTTATTTCCTGAATATATTCAGGAGAAAACACATACGCACTTTTTGGCCAAGTGCATCATTGTTGAAGTTGTGCCCCTCTTTCTGTGCTTTAAAGGAAATTCCAACGTACCTCTTGAAATCTCTTTCCTGCTATTCTGGCTCGCTTATAAGTCCGCCTCGTTGCCTTCCCACAACAGATTTTTGGACGATATTTGCCCTTTATTTTTCTGCCTGTTTGTGAATTGCTGTGCCCCTGAGCTCCATTTTTTAACTCGTTTTTTCTGAGCTGAACGCAAGTCCAATATTTTGTTTCAGGAACTATACTGGTTCCCGGTGGGTGGCTGAGACATTTGTTAATTCTTCTTCTTCCCGGGAAATAAGAGTGACATGTGCCCGTCCAAATGCCTAACAGGTACTCTCTCATTGATTCTCCCTCTTCCCTTTCATCCTCTGCCAAATTGGTAACCTGTGCGAACCAGGAGGTTAATGGTGCTGTCTCTCCACTTTGGGAGATTGATAGTAAAGCAGTTGGAAAGTCAAACCGGAGCACCAGGAGAGGGACTATTTGTTGAGTTGTAGATACCTTTTGTATTCACAATGTGTCCATTCTCTAGGTTTCCCGTACATGTTATACCTGTAGTAATATTCCCTTCAACTTGAAGACATGGGATCCATTGAATGGGTGCCATGCATTATTGCTTTAAAGGGTCTGCATTTTCTCACCAAATCTCACCAATCCTCTCAGTCCCATGTGTCCAGCCTTATGCCCCATCCAGCTGTCATTGTAGATAGGGTCATTCCAGATTTCATCAGAGACCCTGAAGGAATTGTAAAGAATTTCCCTTTTCTTTGTTCTTCAAATTCCGTTTTATAGTGGGTTTGAGCTGATTCTCGCTGCCATGTTTATGCCAGTCTCGACACACTTGATTCCCATTTGGAGACATATCAATACATAGGTTTTAAGATTCTTACTACTCAGATATATTCCTCTGTGGGAAATATGAGGTTTTGAGTCCCTTTCCCTGAGGAAGGTGTAGGTCTTGTCTATTCCATAGCTGGTTTTTGGAACGGTACCTGTGCTTATATCAAACTCTGGTTTTATGCATCACCCCACCTCTCCTTCCCACTTAAGTAGGCATAAGAGTGTTTTCTAAATGTCAGACTCTCTTCTTTTCCTAACTCACTTCATGTGTAGCCATGTTTACAGGATCTTCATAAGTGATATCTTATGATAAGTTTCTTTTTCTGTGTGATTTATTTCACTTAGAATCATCGTACCTGAATCCACTCATTTTGCTTCTACTGGTCTTATGACATTGTTTTCATGGCTGAGGGATATTCCGTCGTACATAAGTACCAGAATTTTTTGAACCATTTTCATCATTCCTGGGATATTTAAGGTGTACCCAAGTTGAGGTTCCTGTAACCAGTGCCGCCCTAAATTTTGGGGTGGCTCTGTCTTATTGATTTTCAGTTTTCCCAAGGTATATTCCTTGGACTGGAAGTGCCCTTGGCTCTGTAGCTCTGTTGTTTACTTGTTTTAGGGAATACAATGCACTCCTCCAGAGAGGCAGTTGGCAATTTACATCCCGCCCATCAGCATAACAAGGATCCCTGTTCTCCAGGGCCTGTCTTGCCTCTCTGGTTTTTACCCATTTTGTGGATGTCCCTTTTGACCGGTGGGAAGTGATTCTTCTTTTTACTGCACAATTGCATTGCCTGCTTGCTTGCTTGGCCAAAAAGGGTGTATGCGTTTTATCCTGCATATATTCAGGAGAAAATGCATACGCCCTTTTTGGCCAAGTGCATAATTGTCGAAGTTGTGAGCCTCTTCCTGTGCTTTACAGGTGATTCCAACGTACCTTTTGAAATCAGTTTCCTGCTATTCTGCCTCGCTTTCAAGTCCGCCTCGTTGCCTTCCCTCAACCGATTTTGGGATGATAGTTGTCCTTTATTACTCTGCCTGTTTGTGAATTGCTGTACCCCTGAGCTACATTATTTAACTCGTTTTTTTGTGAGCTGAACGAAAGTCCAATATTTTAGTTCAGTACCTATACTGGTTCCCAGTGGGTGGCTGAAACTTTGGTTAATTCTTCTTCCTGCCAGGAAATTAGAGTTACATATGCCCGTCCAAATGCCTAACAGCTACTCTATCATTGGTTCTCCCTCTTCCCTTTCATCCTCTGCCAAATTGGCAACCTGTGCGAACCAGGAGGTTAAAGGGGCTGTCTCTCCAAGTTGGGAGATTGATAGTAAAGCAGTTGGAAAGTCAAACCGGAGCACCAGGAGAGTGAGTATTCGTTGAGTTTTAGAGACCTTTCATATTCACAGTGTGTCCATTCTCTATTGTTTCCCGTACATGTTATAGCTGTAGTAAAATTCCCTTCAACCTGGAGACATGGGACCCATGGAATGGGATTCATGCATTATTGCTTTAAAGGGTCTGCATTTGCTTACCCAATCTCACCAATCCTCTCAGTCCCATGTGTCCAGCCTTATGCCATATTCAGCTGTCAGTGTAGATAGGGTCATTCCAGGTTTCATCAGAGACCCTGAAGGAATTGTAAAGAATTTCCGTTTTTTTTTGTTTTTCAAATACCTTTTTATAGTTGGTTTGAGCTGATTCTCGCTGCCATGTGTATACTAGTCTAGACACACTTGATTCCCTTAGGGAGACATATCAATACATAGGTTTTAAGATTCTTACTAGTCAGATATATTCCTCTGTGGGAAATATGGTGTTTTGAGTCCCTTTCACTGAGGAAGGTATAGGTAGGTCTTGTCTATTCCATAGTTGGTTTTTGGAACGGTACCTGTGCTTATATCAAACTCTGGTTTTATGCATCACCCCACCTCTCCTTCCGCCTTAAGCAGGCATAAGAGTGTTTTCTAAATGTGAGACTCTGTTCTCTTTCCTAACTCAGTTCATGTGTAGCCATGTTTACAGGATCTTCATAAGTGATATCTTATGATAAGCTTCTTTTTCTGTGTGACTTATTTCACTAAGAATCATCGTACCTGGGCCTCCCTTGTGGCGCAGTGGTTGAGAGTCCACCTGCCGATGCAGGGGATACTTGTTCGTGCCCCGGTCTGGGAGGATCCCATATGCCGCGGAGCGGCTGGGCCCGTGAGACATGGCCGCTGGGCCTGCGCATCCGGAGCCTGTGCTCCGCAACGGGAGAGGCCACAACAGTGAGAGGCCCGCATACCGCAAAAAAAAAAAAAAAAAAAAAAAAAAAAAAAAAAAAAAAAAAAAAAGAATCATCGTACCTGAATCCACTCATTTTGCTGCTACTGGTCTTATGACATTGATTTCATGGCTGAGGGATATTCCATCATACCTTAATACCACAATTTTTTGAATCATTTTTATATTTCCTGGGATACTTAAGGTGTACCCAAGTTGAGGTTCTTGTAAGCAGTGCAGCCCTAAATTTTGGGGTGGCTCTGTCTTATTGATTTTCGGTTTTCCCAAGGTATATTCCCTAGACTGGAAGTGTCCTTGGCTCTGTAGCTCTGTTGTTTCCTTGTTTTAGGGAACACAATGCACTCCTCCAGAGAGGCAGTTGGCAATTTACATCCCGCCCAACAGCATAACAAGGCTCCTTGTTCTCCAGGGCCTGTCTTGAATTTCTGGTTTTTACACTTTTTGTGGATGTCCTTTTGGACCGGTGGGAATTGATACTTCTTTGTAGTGCAGACTTACATTGTCCGCTTGCTTGCTTGGTCAAAAAGGGCGTATGCGTTTTCTCCTGAATATACTCAGGAGAAAACGCATACGCCCTTTTTGGCCAAGTGCATCATTGTCGAAGTTGTGCCCCTCTTCCTGTGCTTTACAGGTGATTCCAACGTACCTCTTGAAATCTGTTTGCTGCTATTCTGCCTCACTTTCAATTCTGCCTCGTTGCCTTCCCTCAAATGATTTCTTGATGACAGTTGTCCTTTATTACTCTGCCAGTTTGTGAATTGCTCTGCCGTATACCTCCTTTTTTTAACTCGTTTTTAGTGAGCTGAACGCCAGTCCAATATTTTGGTTCAGGACCTATACTGGTTGCCGGTGGGTGGCTGAGACTTTGTTTAATTCTTCTTCCTCCCGGGAAATAAGAGTGACATGTGCCCGTCTAAATGCCTAACAGCTACTCTCTCTTTGGTTCTCCCTCTTCCCTTTCATCCTTTGCCAAATTGGCAACCTGTGCAAAACAGGAGGTTAAAGTTGCTGTCGCTCCAGTTTGGGAGATTGATAGTAAAGCAGTTGGAAAGTCAAACCGGAGTACCAGGAGAGGGAATATTCGTTGAGTTTTAGAGACCTTTCGTATTCACACTGTGTCCATTCTCTAGGTTTCCCGTACATATAATAGCTGTAGTAATATTCCCTTCAACCTGGAGAGTTGGAGCCCATGGAATGGGTGCCTTGCATTATTGCTTCTAAGGGTCTGCATTTGCTCACCCTATCTCACCAATCCCCTCAGTCCCATGTGTCCAGCCTTATGCCACATCCAGCTGTCGTTGTAGATAGGGTCATTCCAGGTTTCATCAGAGACCCTGAAGGAATTGTAAAGAAATTCCCTGTTTTTTTGTTTTGTTTTTGAAATTCCTTTTTATATTGGGTTTGAGCTGATTCTCGCTGCCATGATTATGCCAGTCTAGAAATTTTTGATTCTCTTACGGAGACATATCAATACATAGGTTTTAAGATTCTTACTAGTCAGATATATTTTTCTGCGGGAAATATGGGGTTTTGAGTCCCTTTCACTGAGGAAGGTGTAGGTCTTGTCTATTCCATACTTTGTTTTTGGAACGGTACCTGTGCTTATATCAAACTCTGGTTTTATGCATCTTCCGACCTCTCCTTCACCCTTAAGCTGGCATAGGCGTGTTTTCTAAATGTGAGACTCTCTTCTCTTTCCTAACTCAGTTCATGTGTAGCCATGTTTACAGGATCTTCATAAGTGATATCTTATGATAAGTTTCTTTTTCTGTGTGACTTATTTCACTTAGAGTCATCATACCTGAATCCACTCATTTTGCTGCTACTGCTCTTATGACATTGATTTCATGGCTGAGGGCTATTCCATCATACGTAAGTACCACAATTTCTTAACCATTTTTATCTTTCCTGGGATACTTAAGGTGTACCCAATTTGACGTTCTTTTAAGCAGTGCAGCCCTAAATTTTGGGGTGGCTCTGTCTTATTGATTTTCAGTTTTCCCAAGGTATATTCCCTATACTGGAAGTGCCCTTGGCTCTGTAGCTCTGTTGATTACTTGTTTTATGGAACACAATGCACTTCTCCATAGAGGCAGTTGGCAATTTACATCCCGCCCATCAGCATAACAAGGCTCGCTGTTCTCCAGGGCCTGTCTTGCCTTTCTGGTTTTTACCCATTTTGTGGATGTTCCTTTTGACCTGTCAGAAGTGATACTTCTTTGTAGTGAAGATTTGCATTGCCCACTTGCTTGCTTGGCGAAAAAGGGTGTATGTGATTTCACCTGATTATATTCAGGAGAAAATGCATACGCCCTATTTGGCCAAGTGCATCATTGACAAAGTTGTGCCCTCTACCTGTTCTTTCAAGGCAATTCCAACGTACCTCTTGAAATCTGTTTCCTGCTATTATGCCTCACTTTCAAGTCTTCCTCGTTGCCTTCACTGAACAGATTTTTGGATGATAGTTGTCCTTTATTACTCTGCCTGTTTGTGAATTGGTGTGCCCCTGAGCTCGTTTTTTGAACTCGTTTTTGTGAGCTGAACGCAAGTCCAAAAGGCTGCTTCACGACCTATACTGGTTTACTGTGCTTGGCTGAGTCTTTGGTTAATTCCTCTTCCTGACATGAAATTAGAGTGACATGTGACCGTCCAAACGCCTAACAGCTAATCTCTCCGTGATTCTCCCTCTTCCCTTTCAGCCTCTGCCAAATTGGCAACCTGGGCAAACTAGGATGTTAAAGGGTCTGTTTCTCCAAGTTGGGAGATTGATAGTAAAGCAGTTGGAAAGTCAAACCAGAGCACCAGCAGAGGGACTATTAGTTGAGTTTTAGAAACCTTTCATATTCACAGAGTATACTTTCTCTAGGTTTCCCATACATGTTATATCTGTAGTAATATTCCCTTCAACCTGGAGAGTTGGGACCCATGGAATGGGTGCCACACATTATTGCTTTAAGGGGTCTGCATTTGCTCACCCAATCTCACCAATCCTCTCAGTCCGAAGTGTCCAGCCTTATGCCACATCCAGCTGTCGATGTAGATTGGGTCATTCCAGGTTTCGTCAAAGACCCTGAAGAAATTGTAAAGAATTTCCTCTTTTTTTTGTGTGTTTGAAATTCCTTTTTATAGTGGGTGTGAGCTGATTATCAGTGCCATGTTTATGCCAGTCTAGAAACACTTGATTGCCTCATGGTGACATATCAATAAATAGGTTATAAGATTCTTACTAGTCAGATATATTCCTCTGCAGGTAATATGGGGTTTTGAGTGCCTTTCACTGAGGTAGGTGTAGGTCTTATCTATTCCATATCTGATTTTTGGAAAGGTACATGTACTAATATCAAACTCTGGGTTTATGCATCACCCCACCTCTCCTTCCCCCTTAAGCAGGCATAAGAGTGTTTTCTAAATGTGAGACTCTGTTCTCTTTCCTAACTCAGTTCATGTGTAGCCATGTTTACAGGACCTTCATACGTGATATCTTATGATAAGTTTCTTTTTCTCTGTGACTTATTTCACTTAGAATCATCGTACCTGAATCCACTCATTTTGCTGCTACTGGTCTTATGACATTGATTTCATGGCTGAGGGATATTCCATCGTACATATGTACCCCTATTTCTTGAACCATTTTTATCTTTCCTGGGATATTTAAGATGTACACAAGTTGAGGTTCTTGTAAGCAGTGCACCCCTAAATTTGGGGGTGGCTCTGTCTTACTGATTTTCAGTTTTCCCAAGGTATATTCACTAGGCTGGAAGTGCCCTTGGCTCTGTAGCTCTGTTGTTTACTTGTTTTGGGGAACACAATGCACTCCTCCAGAGAGGCAGTTGTCAATTTACGTCCCGCCCATCAGCATAACAAGGCTCCCAGTTCTCCAGGGGCTTTCTTGCCTTTCTGCTTTTTACACATTTTGCAGATATCCCTTTTGACTGGTTGGAGGTGATAATTCTTTGTAGTGCAGATTTGCATTGCCCGCTTGCTGGATGGCCAAAAAGGGTGTATTCGTTTTTTCCTGAATATATACAGAAGAAAAGGAATACGCCCTTTTTGGCCAAGTGCATCATTGTCGAAGTTGTGCCCCTCTTCCTGTGATTTAAAGGCAATTCCAACATACCTCTTGAAATCTGTTTCCTGCTATTCTGCCACGCTTTCAAGTCCGCCTCGTTGCCTTCCATTAAACAGATATTTGGACGATAGTTGTCCTATATTTCTCTGCCAGTTTGTGAATTGCTGTTCCCCTGAGCTCCATTTTTCAACTCGTTTTTTGTGAGTTGAATGCAAGTCCAAACTTTGGTTCAGGACCTATACTGGTGTCCGGTGGGTGGCTGAGACTTTGGTTAATTCATCTTCCGGCCGGAAAATTAGAGGAACATGTTCCCGTCCAAATGCCTAACAGCTACTCTCTCATTGGTTCTCCCTCTTCCCTTTCATCCTCTGCCAAATTGGCAACCTGTGAGAACCAGGAGGTTAAAGGGGCTGTCTCTCCAAGTTGGGATATTGATAGTAAAGCAGTTGGAAAGTCAAACTGGAGCACCAGGAGAGGGACTATTAGTTGAATTTTAGAGACCTTTCGTATTCACAGTGTGTCCATTCTCTAGGTTTCCCGTACATGTTATAGCTGTAGTAATATTCCCTTCAACCTGGAGAGTTGGGACCCATGGAATGGGTGCCACTCATTATTGCTTTAAAGGGTCTGCATTTGCTCACCCAATCTCACCAATCCTCTCAGTCCCAAGTATCCAGCCTTATGCCACATCCAGCTGTCATTGTACATAGGGTGATTTCAGGTTTCATCAGAGACCCTGAAGGAATTGTAAGAAATTTCGCTGTTTTTTTGTTTTGTATTTGAAATTCCTTTTTATAGTGGGTTTGAGCTGATTCTCACTGTCATGTTTATGCCAGTCTAGACACACTTGATTCCCTTACGGAGACATATCAATACATACGTTTTAAGTTTCATACTAGTAAGATATATTACTCTGTGGTGAATATGGTGTGTTGAGTCCCTTTCACCGAGGAAGGTGTATGTCTTGTCTATTCCGTATTTGGTTTTTAGAAATGTACCTGTACTAATATCAAACTCTGATTTTATGCATCACCCCACCTCTCATTCCCCCTTAAGCAGGCATAAGCGTGTTTTTTAAATGTGAGTCTCTCTTCTCTTTCCTAACTCAGTTCATGTGTAGCCATGTTTACAGGATCTTCATAAGTGATATCTTATGATAAGTTTCTTTTTCTGTGTGACTTATTTCACTTAGAATTATCGTACCTAAATCCACTCATTTTGCTGCTACTGGCCTTATGACATTGATTTCATGGCTGAGGGATATTCCATCATACATAAGTTCCACAATTTCTTGAACCATTTTTGTCTTTCCTGGGATATTTAAGGTGTACGCAAGTTGAGGTTTTTGTAAGCAGTGCAGCCCTGAATTTTGCTGTCGATCTGTCTTATTTATTTTCAGTTTTCCCAAGATATATTCCCTAGACTGGAAGTGCACATGGCTCTGTAGCTCTGTTGTTTACTTGTTTTAGGGAACACAATGCACTCCTCCAGAGAGGCAGTTGGCAATTTACATCCCGCCCATCAGCATAACAAGGCTCCCTGTTTTCCAGGGCCTGTCTTGCCTTTCTGGTTTTTACACTTTTTGCGGATGTCCCTTATGACCGGTGGGAAGTGATACTTCTTTGTAGTGACGATTTGCATTGCCCGCTTGCTTGCTTGTCCAAAAAGGGCATATGTGTTTTCTCCTGAATATATTCACGTGAAAACCCATATGCCCTTTATGGCCATTTCCATAATTTTCGAAGTTGTAATGCTTTTCCTGTGTTTAAAGGCGATTCCAATGTACCTCTTGAAATCTGTTTCATGCCATTCTTCCTCATTTTCCCTTCCGCCTCGTGGCTTTCCCTCAACAGATTTTTGGCAGCGAGTAGTCCTTTATAACTCTGCAGGTTAGTGAATTGCTGTGACCCTGAGCTCCATTTTTCAACTCGCGTTTTTGTGAGCTGACCGCAAATCAACAGTTTTGCTTCTAGACTTATACTGGTTCTGGGGGGCAGGCTGAGACTTTGGTTAATTCCTCTTTGTGACGGGAAATTAGAGAGACATGTGGCCGTCCAAATGCCTACAGCTACTCTCTCATTGGTTCTCTCTCTTCCCTTATATCCTGTGCACAATTTGCCAACTGTGCGAACCAGGAGGTTATGGTGGCTGACTTTGCAAGTTGGGAGATTGATAGTAAAGCAGTTGGAATGTCAAACTGGAGTACAAGTAGAGTTTTAGAAACATTTCACCATCAGATGGTTTCCATTCTCTATGTTCCCATACACGTTATAACTGTAGTGATATTCCCTTCTACCTGGAGAGTTGGGAACCATGGAATGGGTGGCAGGCATTATTGCTTTAAAGGGTCTGCATTTTTTTCACCCAATCTCACCAATGCTCTCAGTCCCAAGTGACCAGCATAATGCCACATCCAGCTGTCATTGTAGATAGGGTCATTCCAGGTTTCATCAGAACCCCTGAAGGTATTGTGTAAGAATTTTACTGTTTTTATGTTTTGTTTTGAAATTCATTTTTATAGTGGGTTTGAGCTGATTCTCACTGCCATGTTTATGTCGTTCTAGACACACTTGGTTCCCTTACGGAGACATATCAATACATAGGTTTTAAAATTCTTACTAGTCAGATATATTTCTCTGAGGGGAATAGGGATGTTTAGTTCCGTTCACTGAGGAAGGAGTAGGGCTTGTCTCTTCTGTTTTTGGATTATGGAACGGTACCTGTGCTAATATCAATCTTATGTTTTGTGCATCTACCCACCTCTGTTTCCCCTTAAGCAAGCGTTAGATTGTTTTCTAAATCTGAGACTCTGTTCTCTTCCCTAAATCAGTTCATATGTAGCCATGTTTACATTCCTTTCATAAGTGATATCTTATGTCAAAATGCACCATGGCCGTTTTCATAATAATGCTCCATGTCCCATGGCATCACAATGCATCATGTCCTGGTTATCACAATGCTCCATGTCCCTTGTCATCACAATTCTCCACGTCCTTGTCATCACAATGCTACATGACACTTCTCATCAAAATGTTACATGCTCTTGTCATCACAATTCTCCATCCACTTGACATTGCAATGCTCCATGCACTTGTCATCACAATGCTCCATGCACATGTTATCACAAAGCTCCATGATCTTGTCATCACAATGCTCCATGACCCCTGTCATCACAATGCTCCCTGACACCTGTCATCACAATGCTTCATGCCCCATGTCATTACAGTGCTCCATGATGCTCAACATCACAATTACCCAAGGTCATTTCATCACAATGCTCATTGGCCAATATCATCACAATGCTCTATGACCACTGTCATCACAACACTCCATGACACCTGACAACACAATGATTCCGGACTCTTGTCATCACAATGTTCCATTCCCTAGTCATCAAAATGCTCCATGACACCTGTCATCACAATACTCCATTAATATTTTCAGCCCAATGTTCCATGACCCTTGTCATCACAATACTCCAAGCCATTGTCATCACAATGCTCCATTACTTTTGTCATCAGAATCCTCCATGACACTTGGCATCACAATGCTCCATGCCATTGTCATCACAATGGGCCATTACATATGTCATCACAATTCTCCCTGACACCTGTCTTCACAATACTGCATGACCTGGTCATCACAATGCTCCATGCCCTTGTCATCACAATGTGCCATTCCAACTGTCATCGCAAGAATCCTTGAAACTTATTAGACCAATGCTCCATGCCCTTGTCATCACAATGCTCCATGCCCTTGTTATCACAATGCTCCATGACACCTGTCATCACAATGCTCCGTGACTCCAGTCATCACAATGCTTCATGAACTTTGTCATCACAATTGTCCATGTCCTCGTCATCAACAGTCTCTGTGACCTTTTTAACGACAATGCTCCATGAACTTTTCATCACAATGCTCTTTGACCCTTGTCATCACAATGCTCTATGCCTTTCTCAGCACAATGCTCCATGACCCTTGTCATCACAATGCTCCATGCGCTTGTTAGCACAATGCTTCATGACACATGTCATCTCAATGCACCATGCGCTTGTCATCACAGTGCTCCACAAACTTCTCATCACCATGCTGCATAAAACTTCTCATCACAATGCTCCATGCACTTCTCATCAAAATGCTCTCTCACCACTGATATCCCAATGCTACATAACTATTGGTCACAATACCCCCTCACCCCTGTCATCACAATGTTCCATGACTCCTGTCATCACAATGATACATGCACTTATAATCACAATGTTCGATGACCCCTGCCATCTCAATGTTCCATAACACCTGTCATCAAAATGCTCCATGACCCTTTTCATCAAAATGCTCCATGACACCTGACATCACAGTGTTCCATAAAACCTGTCATCAAAATGTTCCATGACATTTTTCATCAAACTGCTCCATGACCCTGTCATCAAAAAGCTCCCTGCCCTTCTCATCACAATGCACAATGCCCGTGCCATCAGAATGCTCCATGACCTTTGTCATCACAAAGATCCATGACCCTTGGCATCACAATGCTACATTTCATTGTCATCACAATGCTCCATGAAATTATCATCACAATGCTCTTTGACCCATGTCATCACAATGCTCTATGCCTTTCTCAGCAAAATGCTCCATGACCCTTGTCATCACAATGCTCAATACACTTGTCATCAAAATGCTCCCTGACACTTGTTGTCTGTATGCTCCTTTAACCTTGTAATGACAATGATCCATGCCTTTTTCATCACAATGATCCATGCCCTTTTCATCACAATGCTCCAAGTCCCATATAATCAAAATGCTCCATGTCCTTGTCATCACAAAGCTCAAGGATGCATGCCATCAAAATGCTCCTTGGTCTTCTCCTCACAATGCTCCATGCCCTTGTCATCACAATGTTCCAAGACAACTGTAATCACAATGCTCCATGCCCGTTTTCATCAGTATGCTCCATGAAACTTTTCATCACAAGGCTCCATGGTTTTGTCATCACAATGCTCCAGGACCTTGTCATCACAATGCTTCTCGACCTTGTCATGAAAATTTTCAATGGCACTTGTCATCACAATGCGCCATTCCAAATGTCATCACAATAATCCATGAAACTTATTAGACCAATGCTCCATGCCCTCATTATCACAATGCTCCATGCCCTTGTTATCACAATGCTCCATGACCCCTGCCATTACAATGCTCTGTGACTCCAGTCATCACAGTGCTTCATGACCTTTGTCATCACAATGGTCCATGCCCTCGTCATCATCAGTCTCTGTGAGCTTTTTAACCAAAATGCACCATGAATTTTTCATCACAATGCTCTTTGACACTTGTCATCACAGTGCTCTATGCGTTTCTCAGCACAATGCTCCATGACCCTAGTCATCACAATGCTCCATGCGCTTGTCAGCACAATGCTCCATGACATATGTCATCACAATGCTCCATGACCCCTGTCATCACAATGCTCCATGACTCCAGTCATCACAATGTTTCATAACGTTTGTCATCACAATGGTCCATGCCCGTGTCATCACAAGTCTCTGTGACCTTTGTAACCACAATGCTCAATGAACTTTTCATCACAATCCTCTTTGACCCTTGTCATCACAATGCTCCATGTCTTTCTCAGAACAATGCTCCATGACCATTTTCTTCACAATATGCAACGCGCATTTCATCACAACGGTCCACAACCTTGTCATTGCAATGCTCCATAAACCTTGTAATCACAATGCTCCATGCACTTCTCGTCAAAACGCTCTATCACCAGAGATATCACAGTGTTCGGTCAATAGTGATCACAATGCTCCCTCACCCCTGTAATCACAATGATCCATGACCCTGTCATCACAATGCTACATTCCTTTATCATCACAGTGTTCCATGAATGCTGACATCATAATGTTCCATAACCCTTGTCATCAAAATGCTCCATGACCCTTTTCGTCCCAAAGCTCCAAGACCCCTGACATCACAATGTTCTATAACCCCTGCCATCAAAATGTTCCATTACACTTTTCATCAAATTGCTGCATGACCCGGTCATCAAAATGCTCCCTGCCCTTCTCATCACAATGCACCATGCCCTTGTCATCAAAATGCTCCATGACTTGTCATCACAAAGCTCCATGACCCTTGGCATCACAATGCGCCATGTCATTGTCATCACAATGCTCCATGAAACCACTCATTACCTTACTCAAAGCCCATGTCATCAGAAGGCTCAATGACACTTGTCATCATAATGCTCGATGCCCTTCTCATCACAATGCTCCATGCCCTTGTCATTACATTCCTGCATGACCCATGTATCATAGTGTTCCGTGCCCTTGTCCTCACAATGCTTCATGCCCACTCTCATCACAATAATCCATGAAACATTTCAGACCAATATTCCATGCCCTTCTCATCAAAATGCTCCATTACACCTGTCATAACAATGTACCATGACCCATGCCATCACAATGTTCCACGGCCTAATCATTACAAGGTTCCATGACACTTGTCATCACAATGCTCAAGACCACTGAAATAACAATGCTCCAAGACCCTTGTAATCACAATGCTCCATGCCCCTTTTCATCTCAATGTTCCATGAACCCTGTCATCACAATGCACCATGCCCATCATCATAATGCTTCAGGCTATTGTCATCACAATGAAATCAATATTCTCCATGACCTCTGTCATCAAAATGCTCCAAACCCTTGTGATCACAATGTTACATAACACTTATCATCAAAACACCCCATGACGCTCATCTTCACAATTATCCACGGTCTTCTCATCACAATGCTCCATGATCTTTGTCATCACAATGCTCAATACACTTGTCATCACAATGTTCCCTGACACTTGTCGTCAGTATGCTCCTTGAACCCTGTTATGACAAGGCTCCATGCTTTTTTCATCACAATGATCCTTGCCCTTTTCATCACAATGCTCCAAGATCCCTGTAATAACAATGCTCCTTTCCCTTGTCATCAGAAAACTCCATGACGCAGGTCATCAGAATGCTCCATGGCCTTCTCATCACAATGCTCCATGCACTAGTCATCACAATGCTCCAAGACCCCTGTAATCACAATGCTCCATGCCCCTTTTCTTCAGTATGCTTCATGAGACTTGTCATCACAAGGCTCCATGATTTTGTCATCACAGTGATCCAGGATCTTGTCATCACAATGCTTCTCGACCTTGTCATGAAAATTTTCAACTGCCCTTGTCATCATAATGCTCCAAGCCCTAATCATCACAATGCTCCATTATATTTGTCATCACAATTTTCCATTACATTTGGCATCACAGTGCTCCATGCCATTATCATCGCAATGGACCTTGACATATGTCATCACAATGCTCCCTGACACCTGTCTACACAATAGTCCATGACCTTCTCATCACAATGATCCATGCCCTTGTCATCACAATGCACCATGTCCACTGTCATCACAATAATCTATGAATCTTGTCAGACAAATGCTCCATGCTCCTGTCATCACAATGCACCATGCCCTTGTCATCACAATGCTCCATGACTTGTCATCACAATCCTCCATGACCCATGACACATGTATCACAGTGTTCCATGCTCTAGTCATCACAATGCTCCAAGACCCCTGTAATCACAATGCTCCATGCCCCTTTTCATCAGAATGCTCCATGAGACTTGTCATCACAAGTCTCCATGGCCTTCTCATCACAATGCTCCTGGACCTTGTCATCACCATGCTCCATTCCTTTCTCATCACAATGCTCCATGACCCCTGTCATCACAATAATTCATGAATATTTTCAGCCCAATGCTCCAAGACATATTCATCACAATGCTCCATGGCGAATATCATCATAATGCTCCATGACCACTGTCATCACAACACTCCATGAAACCCGACAACACAATGATCCGTGACTCTTGTCATCACAATGCTCCATTCCATAGTCATCACAATGCTCCATGACACCTGTCATCACAACAGTCCATGAACATTATCAGCCCAGTGATCCATGACCCTTGTCATCCCAATGCTCCATGAGCCCTGTATTCACAATGCTCCGTGACGCTTGTCATCACCGTGCTCCATGACACATGTCATCACAATGCTCCATGCCTTTGTCAGCAAAATGCTACATGGCCTTGTCATTACAATGCTCTATGCGCTAGTCATCACAATACTCCATTACCATTGTCATCACAATCCTCCATGAACCTTGGGATCACATTGCTTCATGCCCTTGTCATCACAATGCTGCATGCTCCTTGAAATCAAAATGATCCATGACCTCTGTCATCAAAATGCTCAAATCCCATGTGATCACCTTGTTCCATAACACTTGTCATCACAACGCTCCATGATGCCTGTCATCACAATACTCCATGCCCTTTTCATCACAATGCTCCATGACCTTTGTCATCACAATTCTCAATACACTTGTCATCACAATGCTCCCTGATACTTGTCGTCAGAATGCTCCTTGAACCCTGTCACGAAAAGGCTTCTTGCCTTTTTCATCACAAAGCCCCATGCCGTTTTCATCACAATGCTCCATGCCATTGTCATCAAAATACTCCACAAGCTTGTCATCAGAATGTTCCATGAGCCTTGTCATCACAAATCTCCATGCACTTGTCAGCAAAATGCTCCCTGACCCTTGTCATCACAATGCTCCAATCCATTGTCATCACAATGCTCAAGTATCTTTGACAGCAGAATCCAACATGACAATTGGCATCACAATTCTCCATGCTCTTGTCATAACAATGCCCCATTCCAAATGTCCTCACAATAATCCATGAAACTAAAGAGACCACTGTTCCATCCCCTTGTCATCACAATGCTCCATGCTCTTGTTATCACAATGCTCCATGACCCCTGTCATCACAATGCTCCATGACTCCAGTCATCACAATGCTTCATGAACTTTGTCATCATAATTGTCCATGTCCTCGTCATCAAGAGTCTCTGTGACCTTTTTAACCACAATGCTCCATGAAATTTTCATCACAATGCTCTTTGACCCTTGTCATCAAAGTGCTCTATGCCTTTCTCAGCACAATGCTCCATGACACATGTCATCACAATGTAGCATGCGCTTGTCATCACAATGCTCCACAAATTTGTCATCACAATACTCCATAAAACTTTTCCTCACAATGCTCCATGCACTTCTCATCAAAATGCTCTCTCACCACTGATATCACAATGCTACATCACTATTTGTCACAATACTCCCTCACCCCTGTCACCACAATGTTCCATGACTCCTGTCATCACAATGCTACATGCACTTATCATCACAATGTTCGATGACCCCTGACATCACAATGTTCCATAACACCTGTCATCATAATGTTCCATGACACTTTTCAACAAATTTCTCCATGACCCAGTTATCACAATGCTCCCTGCCCTTCTCATCACAATGCACAACGCCTTTGCTATCAAAATGCTCCATGACTTTTTTCATCACAAAGATCCATGACCTTTGGCATCACAATGCTCCATGTCATTGTCATCACAATGCTCCATGAACGCTCTCATCACATTGCTCCCTGCCCTTGTCTTCACAAAGCTCCATGACACATGTCATCAGGAATGCTCCATGGCCTTCTCATCACAATGCTCCACGCCCTTGCCATCAGAATGCTCCATTACACCTGACATAACAATGCTCCATGACCCCTGCCATCACGATGTTCCATGGCTTATTTATCACAAAGCTCCATGATCCTTCTCATCACAATGCGCCAGGAACACTGTAATCACAATGCTCTATGCCCCTTTTCATCTCAATGATCCATGAACCCTGTCATCACAATGCACCATGCCCATCATCATAATGCTTCATGCTATTGTCATCACAATGAAATCAAAATGCTCCATGACCTCTGTCATAACAATGCTCCAAACCCTTGTGATCACAATATTCCATATCACTTGTCATCACAATGCCCCATGACGCTCGTCATCACAGTTATCCATGGTCTTCTCATCAAAATGCTCCATGACCTTTGTCATCACAATGCTCAGTACACTTGTCATCAAAATGTTCCCTGACACTTGTTGTCTGTATGCTCCTTGAATCCTGTCATGACAAGGCTCCATGCATTTTTCATCACAATAATCCATGCCATTTTCATCACTATGCTCCAAGACCCCTGTAATCACAGTCCTCCATGCCCATTTTCATCAGTATGCTCCAGGAGACTTGTCATCACAAAGCTCCATGGTTTTCTCATCACAGTGCTCCAGGACATTGTCATCACAATGATTCACGACCTTGTCATGAAAATTCTCAATGGCCTTTGTCATCATAGTGCTCCAAGCCCTAGTCATCACAATGCTCCATTATATTTGTCATCACAATCCTCCATTACATTTCCATCACAGTACTCCCAGCCATTGTCATCGCAATGGACCATGACATATGTCATCACAATGCTCCCTGACACCTGTCTTCACAATACTCCATGAACTTCTCTTCACAATGATCCAAGCCCTTGTCATCACAATGCACCATGTCCACTGTCATCACAATAATCTATTCATCTTGTCAGACCAATGCTCCATGCCCCTGTCATCACAATGCTCCATGCCCTTGTCATCACAATGCTCCATAATTTGTCATCACAAAGCTCCATGACCCATGTATCATAGTGTTCCATGCCCTAGTCATCACAATACTCCAAGACCCCTGTAATCACCATGCTCCATGCCCCTTTTCATCAGAATGCTCCATGAGAATTGTCTTCATAAGTATCCATGGTCTTCTCATCACCGTGTTCCAGGACCTTGTCATCACCATGCTCCATTACCTTCTCATCACAATGCTCCATGACCCCTGTCATCACAATTATCCATGAATATTTTCAGCCCAATGCTCCACGACCTATTCATCACAATGCTCCATGGCCAATATCATCTCAATGCTCCATGACCACTGTCATCAAAACACTCCATGACACCAGACGACACAATGATCCGGGACTATTGTCATCAAAGTGCTCCATTCCCTACTCATCCCTATTCTCCATGACCCCTGTCATCACAACACTCCATGAATATTTTCAGCCCAGTGTTCCATGACACTTGTCATCACAATTATCCATGCACTTGTCATCCCAATGCTCCATGACCCCTGTATTCACAATGATCCGTAACGTTAGTCATCACAGTGCTCCATGACACCTGTCATTAAAATGTTCCATGCCTTTGTCAGCAAAATGTTACATGACCTTGTCATTACAATGCTCTATGGGCTTGTCATCAAAATACTCCATTTCTATTGTCATCACAATCCTCCATGAACCTTGGGATCACATTGCTTCATGCCCTTGTCATCACAATGCTCCATGCTCCTTGAAATCATAATGATCCATGACCTCTGTCATCACAATGCTCCAAACTCTTGTGATCACAATGTTCCATAACACTTGTCATCACAACGCTCCATGATGCCTGTCATCACAATACTCCATGCCCTTTTCATCACAATGCTCCATGACCTTCTCATCATAATTCTCAATACACTTGTCATCACAATGCTCCCTGACACTTGTCGTCAGAATGATCATTGTACCCTGTCACGAAAACGCTCCATGCCTTTTTCATCACAATGCCCCATGCCGTTTTCATCACAATGCTCCATGCCATTGTCATCAAAATACTCCGCAAGCTTTTCATCAGAATATTCCATGACCCTTGTCATCACAAACCTCCATGCACTTGTCAGCACAATGATCCCTGACCCTTATCAGCACAATGCTACAACCCATTGACATCACAATGCTCAATTATCTTTGACAGCAGAATCCTACATTACAATTGGCATCACAATTCTCCATGCCCTTGTCATCACAATGCCCCATTCCAACTGTCATCACAATAATCCATGAAACTAATTAGACCACTGTTCCATCCCCTTGTCATCACAATGCTCCTTGCCCTTGTTATCACAATGCTCCATGACCCCTGTAATCCCAATTCTCCATGACTCCAGTGATCACAATGCTTCATGAACTTTGTCATCACAATTGTCCAGGTCCTCGTCATCAACAGTCTCTGTGACCTTTTTAACCACAATGCTCCATGAAATTTTCATCACAATGCTCTTTGACCCTTGTCATCAAAATGCTCTATGCCTTTCTCAGCACAATGCTCCATGACACATGTCATCACAATGCACCATGCGCTTGTCATCACAATGCTCCACAAATTTGTCATCACAATACTCCATAAAACTTGTCATCACAATCATCCATGCACTTCTCATCAAAATGCTCTCTCACCACTGATATCACAATGCTACATCACTATTTGTCACAATACTCCCTCACCACTGTCATCACAATGTTTCATGGCATCTGTCATCACAATGCTACATGCAATTATCATCGCAATGTTCGATGACACCTGACATCAAAATGTTCCATAACACCTGTCATCAAACTGCTCCATGATCCTTTTCATCAAAATGCTCCAAGACCCCTGACATCACAATGTTCCATAACAACTGTCATCAAAATGTTCCATGACCCTTTTCATCAAATTGTTCCATGACCCTGTCATCAAAATGCTACCTGCCCTTCTCATCAAAATGCACCACACTCTTGTCATCAAAATGCTCCATGACTTGTCATCACAGTGTTCCATTCCCTTGCCATCACAGTGCTCCATTACTCCAGTCATAAAAATGCTCCATGACCCCTGCTATCACGATGTTGCACGGCCTTGTCATCACAAAGCTCCAGGACCCTTCTCATCACAATGCTCCAAGAACCCTCTAATCACAATGCTCTATGCACCTTTTCATCTCAATGATCCATGAACCCTGTCATCACAATGCACCATGCCCATCATCATAATGCTTCATGCTATTGTCATCACAATGAAATCAAAATGCTCCATGACCTCTGTCATAACAATGCTCCAAACCCTTGTGATCACAATATTCCATATCACTTGTCATCACAATGCCCCATGACGCTCGTCATCACAGTTATCCATGGTCTTCTCATCAAAATGCTCCATGACCTTTGTCATCACAATGCTCAGTACACTTGTCATCAAAATGTTCCCTGACACTTGTTGTCTGCATGCTCCTTGAATCTTGTCATGACAAGGCTCCTTGCATTTTTCATCACAATGATCCATGCCCTTTTCATCACAATGCTCCAAGACCCCTGTAATCACAGTGCTCCATGCCCTTGTCCTCACAAAGCTCCATGACGCATGCCATCAGAATGCTCCTTGGCCTTCTCCTCACAATGCTCCATGCCCTTGTCATCACAATGGGCCAAGACACCTCTAATCACAATGCTCCATGCTCATTTTCATCAGTATGCTCCAGGAGACTTGTCATCACAAGGCTCGATGGTTTTCTCATCACAGTGCTCCAGGACCTTGTCATCACAATGCTTCACGACATTGTCATGAAAATTCTCAATGGCCATTGTCATCATAATGCTCCAAGCCCTAGTCATCAAAATGCTCCATTATATTTGTCATCACAATCCTCCATTACATTTGGCATCACAATACTCCCAGCCATTGTCATCGCAATGGACCATGACGTATGTCATCACAATGCTCCCTGACACCTGTCTTCACAATACTCCATGAACTTCTCTTCACAATGATCCATGCCCTTGTCATCACAATGCACCATGTCCACTGTAATAACAATAATCTATGAATCTTATCAGACCAATGCTCCATGCCCCTGTCATCACAATGCTCCATGACTTGTCATCACAAAGCTCCATGACCCATGACCCATGTATCACAATGTTCCATGTCCTAGTCATCACAATTCTCCAAGACCCCTGTAATCACAATGCTACATGCCCCTTTTCATCAGAATGCTCCAGGAGAATTGTCATCATAAGTATCCATGGTCTACTCATCACAATGCTCCAGGACCTTGTCATCACCATGCTCCATTACCTTGTCATCACAATGCTCCATGACCACTGTCATCACAATAATCCATGAATATTTTCAGCCCAATGCTCCAAGACCTATTCATCACAATGCTCCATGGCCAATATCATCTCAATGCTCCATGACCACAGTCATCACAACACTCCATGACACCTGACAACACAATGATCCGGGACTCTTGTCATCACAATGCTCCATTCCCTAGTCATCACAATGCTCCATGACCCCTGTATTCACAATGATCCGTGATGCTTGTCATCACAGTGCTCCATGACACGTCATTAAAATGCTCCATGCCTTTGTCAGCAAAATGCTACATGACCTTGTCATTACAATGCTCTATTCGCTTGTCATCAGAATACTCCATTTCCATTGTCATCACAATCCTCCAGGAAACTTGGGATCACATTGCTTCATGCCCTTGTCATCACAATGCTCCATGCTCCTTGAAATCAAAATGATCCATGACCTCTGTCATCACAGTGCTCCAAAGACTTGTGATCACAATGTTCCATAAGACTTGTCATCACAACGCTCCATGATGCCTGTCATCACAATACTCCATGCCCTTTTCATCACAATGCTCCATGACTTTTCTCATCACAATTCTCAATACACTTGTCATCACAATGCTCCCTGACACTTGTCGTCAGAATTCTCCTTGAAACCTGTCACGAAAAGGCTCCATGCTTTTTCATCACATCACCCCATGCCGTTTTCATCACAATGCTCCATGCCATTGTCATCAAAATACTCCAGAAGCTTCTCATCAGAATGCTCCCTGACACTTGTCATCACAATGCTCCAAGCCATAGTCATCACAATGCTCCATTACCGTTGTCATCAGAATCCTCTATGACAATTGGCATCACAATGCTCCATGCCATTGTCATCACAATGGGCCATTACATATGTCATCACAATGGTCCCTGACACCTGTCTTCACAATACTGCATGACCTGGTCATCACTATGCTCCATGCCCTTTTCAACAAAATGCACCATTCCAACTGTCATCGCAATAATCCATGAAACTTATTAGATCAATGCTCCATGCCCTTGTCATCACAATGCTCCATGAGCCCTTTCTTCACAGTGCTCCGTGACTCCAGTCATCACAATGCTTCATGACCTTTGTCACCACAATGGTCCATGCCCTCGTCATCAACAGTCTCTGTGACCTTTTAAACCACAATGCTCCATGAACTTTTCATCACAATGATCTTTGACCCTTGTCATCACAATGCTCTATGCCTTTCTCAGCACAATGCTCCATGACCCTTGACATCACAATGCTCCATGCACTTGTCAGCACAATGCTCCATGACACATGTCATCACAATGCTCCATGACCACTGTCATCACAATGCTCCGTGACTCCAGTCATCACAATGCTTCATAAGGTTTGTCATCACAATGGTCCATGCCCGTGTCATCACAAGGCTCTGTGACCTTTGTAACCACAATGCTCCATGAACATTTCATCACAATTCTCTGTGACCCTTGTCATCACAATGCTCCATTTCTTTGTGAGAACAATGCTCCATGACCATTGTCTTCAAAATGTGCCATGTGCATTTCATCACAACGGTCCACATACTTGTCATTGCCATGCTCCATAAACCTTGTAATCACAATGCTCCATGCACTTCTCATCAAAATGCTCTCTCACCACTGATATCAAAATGCTACATCACTATTTGTCACAATACTCCCTCACCCCTGTCATCACAATGTTCCATGACTCCTGTCATCACAATGCTACATGCACTTATCATCACAATGTTCGATGACCCCTGACATCACAATGTTCCATAACACCTGTCATCAAAATGTTCCATGACACTTTTCATCAAATTGCTCCATGACCCTGTTATCACAATGCTCCCTGCCTTTCTCATCACAATGCACAACGCCCTTGCCATCAAAATGCTCCATGTCGAGAGACTTCCGGGTAAGATTGCGGAATAGTAAGACGCGGAGGTCACCGTCCTCCACACGGATACACCAGAAATACAGCTGCACGTGGAGCAACTTCTACAGAACTCCTGCTGGATGCTGGCAGAGGACCCCGGACCTCCCAAAAGGCAAGAAACTCCCCACATTCCTTGGTAGGGCAAAGCGGAGAGATTCCCGCACAGAGGATCCATGCCGAGTGGCACTCACCAGCCCGAGAGGCTTGTCTGCTCGCCCCGGCGTCGCTGGAAGCTGAGGCTCGGGCTTCGGTCAGAGCGCAGGGAGAGGACTGGGGCTGGCGGCGAGAACTCAGCCGGAAGGGGGCTAATGAGCCACAACTAGCCGGCAGGGAGTCCGGGAAAACTCTGGAGCTGCCAAAGAGGCAAGAGACTTTTTCTCCCCTCTTGGTTTCCTGGTGCGCGAGGAGAGGGGATTAAGAGCGCTGCTTAAAGGGGCTCCAGAGACGGGCGCGAGACGCGACTGAAGGCGCGGAGCCCGGTGATGGGCATGGGACGCTGGGGCTGCTGCTGCCACCGGCAAGATGCCTGTGTGCGAGCATGGGTCACTGTCCACAACGCCCTTCCTGGAGCCTGTGCAGCCCGCCACTGCCAGGGTCCCGTGATCCAGGGGCGGCTTCTCGGGGAGAACGCATGGTGCGCCTCGGGCTGGTGCAACATCACGCCGACCTCTGCCGCTGCAGGCTCGCCCCGCACTCCGTGCCCCTCCCTCCCGCCCAGCCAGAGTGAGCCAGAGTCCCCGATGAGGCTGCTCCTTTAACCCTGTCCTGTCTAAGTGAAGAACAGACGCCCTCCGGCGACCTACATGCAGAGGCGGGGCCAAATCCAAAGCTGAGACCCAGGAGCTGTGAGAACAAAGAGAAAGGGAAACCTCTCCCAGCAGCCTCAGAAGCAGCAGATTAAAGCTCCACAATCAACTTGATGTACCCTGCATCTGTGGAATATATGAAGGGACAACAAATCATCCCAAATTGAGGAGCCAGGAGTCAGTGCTGTGCCTCTGAGGTGGGAGAGCCAACTTCAGGACACTGGTCCACAAGAGACCTCCCAGCTCCACATAATATCAAATGGCGAAAATCTTCCAGAGATCTCTATCTCAACACCAGCACCCAGCTTCACTCAACGACCAGCAAGCTACAGTGATGGACACCCTATGCCAAACAACTAGCAAGACAGGAACACAACGCCACCCATTAGCAGAGAGGCTGCCTAAAATCATAAAAAGTCTGCAGACACCCCAAAACACACCACCAGACGTGGACCTGCCCACCAGAAAGACAAGATCCAGCCTTACCCACCAGAACACAGGCACTAGTCCCCTCCACCAGGAAGCATACACAACCCACTAAACCAACCTTAGCCACTGGGGACAGACAACAAAAACAACGGAAACTACGAACCTGCAGCCTGAAAAAAGGAGATCCCAAACACAGTAAGATAAGCAAACTGAGAAGACAGAAAAACACACAGCAGGAGAAGGAGCAAGATAAAAACCCACCATACCTAACAAATGAAGAGGTAATAGGCAGTCTACCTGAAAAAGAATTCAGAATAATGATGGTAAAGATGATCCAAGATTCTATTTCCCAGATCCAAAATCTTGGAAATAGAATAGACAAAATGCAAGAAACAGTTAACAAGGACCTAGAAGAACTAAAGATGAATCAAGCATCGATTAAAAACACAATAAATGAAATAAAAAGTACTCTAGATGGGATCAATAGCAGAATAACTGAGGCAGAAGAACGGATAAGTGAGGTGGAAGATAAAATAGTGGAAATAACTGCTGCAGAGCAAAATAAAGAAAAAAGAATGAAAAGAACAGAGGACTGTCTCAGAGACCTCTGGGACAACATTAAATGAACCAACATTCGAATTATAGGGGTTCCAGAAGAAGAAGAGAAAAAGAAAGGGACTGAGAAAATATTTGAAGAGATTATAGTTGAAAACTTCCCTAATATGGGAAAGGAAATCGTTAATCAAGTCCAGGAGGCACAGAGAGTCGCATACAGAATAAATCCAAGGAGAAATACGCCAAGACACATATTAATCAAACTGTCAAAAATTAAACACAAAGAAATCATATTAAAAGCAGCAAGGCAAAAACAACAAATAACACACAAGGGAATCCCCATCAGGATAACAGCTGATCTCTCAGCAGAAACTCTACAAGCCAGAAGGGAGTGGCAGGACATAATTAAAGTGATGAAAGAGAAAAACCTGCAACCAAGATTACTCTACCCAGCAAGGATCTCATTCAGATTTGATGGAGAAATTAAAACGTTTACAGACAAGCAAAAGCTGAGAGAGTTCAGCACCACCAAACCAGCTTTACAACAAATGCTAAAGGAACTTCTCTAGGCAAGAAACACAACAGAAGGAAAAGACCTACAATAACGAACCCAAAACAATTAAGAAAATGGGAATTGGAACATACATAACAATAATTACCTTAAATGTAAATGGACTAAATGCTCCCACCAAAAGACACAGAGTGGCTGAATGGATACAAAAACAAGACCCATATATATGCTGTCTACAAGAGACCCACTTCAGACCTAGAGACACATACAGACTGAAAGTAAGGGGATGGAAAAAGATATCCCATGCAAATGGAAACCAAAAGAAAGCTGGAGTAGCAATTCTCATATCAGACAAAATAGACTTTAAAATAAAGACTACTAGAAGAGACAGAGAAGGACACTACATAATGATCAAGGGATCAATCCAAGAAGAAGATATAACAAATGTAAATATTTATGCACCCAACATAGGAGCACCTCAATACATAAGGCAAATACTAACAGCCATAAAAGGAGAAATCGACAGTAACACACTCATAGTAGGGGACTTTAACACCCCACTTTCACCAATGGACAGATCATCCAAAATGAAAATAAATAAGGAAACACAAGCTTTAAATGATACATTAAACAAGATGGACTTAATTGATATTTATAGGACATCCCATCCCAAAACAACAGAATACACATTTTTCTCAAGTGCTCATGGAACATTCTCCAGGATAGATCATATCTTGGGTCACAAATCAAGCCTTGGTAAATGTAAGAAAATTGAAATTGTATCAAGTATCATTTCTGACCACAATGCTATGAGACTAGATATCAATTACAGGAAAAGAGCTGTAAAAAATACAAACACATGGAGGCTAAACAATACACTACTTAATAACAAAGTGATCACTGAAGAAATCAAAGGGGAAATTAAAAAAAATACCTAGAAACAAATGACAATGGAGACACGACGACCCAAAACCTATGTGACGCAGCAAAAGCAGTTCTAAGGGGGAAGTTTATAGCAATACAATCCCACCTTAAGAAACAGGAAACATCTCGAATAAACAACCTAACTTTGCACCTAAAGCAATTAGAGAAAGAAGAACAAAAACATCCCAAAGTTAGCAGAAGGAAAGAAATCATAAAAATCAGATCAGAAATAAATGAAAAAGAAATGAAGGAAACGATAGCAAGGATCAATAAAACTAAAAGCTGGTTCTTTGAGAAGATAAACAAAATTGATAAACCATTAGCCAGACTCATCAAGAAAAAAAAGGAGAAGACACAAATCAATAGAATTAGAAATGAAAAAGGAGAAGTAACAACTGACACTGCAGAAATACAAAAGATCATGAGAGATTACTACAAGCAACTCTATGCCAATAAAATGGACAACCTGGAAGAAATGGACAAATTCTTAGAAATGCACAGCCTGCCAAGACTGAATCAGGAAGAAATAGAAAATATGAACAGACCAATCACAAGCACTGAAATTGAAACTGTGTTAAAAAATCTTCCAACAAACAAAAGCCCAGGGCCAGATGGCTTCACAGGTGAATTCTATCAAGCATTTAGAGAAGAGCTAACACCTATCCTTCTCAAACTCTTCCAAAATATAGCAGAGGGAGGAACACTCCCAAACTCATTCTATGAGACCACCATCACCCTGATACCAAAACCAGACAAGGATGCCACAAAGAAAGAAAACTATAGGCCAATATCACTGATGAACATAGATGCAAAAATCCTCAACAAAATACTAGCAAACAGAATCCAACAGCACATTAAAAGGATCATACACCATGATCAAGTCGGGTTTATTCCAGGAATGCAAGGATTCTTCAATATACGCAAATCAATCAACGTGATACACCATATTACCAAATTGAAGGAGAAAAACCATATGATCATCTCAATAGATGCAGAGAAAGCTTTCGACAAAATTCAACACCCATTTATGATAAAAACCCTGCAGAAAGTAGGCATAGAGGGAACTTTCCTCAACATAATAAAGGCCATATATGACAAACCCACAGCCAGCATCGTCCTCAATGGTGAAAAACTGAAACCATTTCCACTAAGATCAGGAACAAGACAAGGTTGCCCACTCTCACCACTCTTATTCAACCTAGTTTTGGAAGTTTTAGCCACAGCAATCAGAGAAGAAAAGGAAATAAAAGGAATCCAAATCGGAAAAGAAGAAGTAAAGCTGTCACTGTTTGCAGATGACATGATACTATACATATAGAATCCTAAAGATGCTACCAGAAAACTACTAGAGCTAATCAATGAATTTGGTAAAGTTGCAGGATACAAAATTAATGCACAGAAATCTCTGGCATTCCTATATACTAATGATGAAAAATCTGAAAGTGAAATCAAGAAAACACTCCCATTTACCATTGCAACAAAAAGAATAAAATATCTAGGAATAAACCTACCTAAGGAGACAAAAGACCTGTATGCAGAAAATTATAAGACACTGATGAAAGAAATTAAAGATGATACAAATAGATGGAGAGATGTACCATGTTCTTGGATTGGAAGAATCAACATTGTGAAAATGACTCTACTACCCAAAGCAATCTACAGATTCAATGCAATCCCTATCAAACTACCACTGACATTTTTCACAGAACTAGAGCAAAAAATTTCACAATTTGTATGGAAACACAAAAGACCCCGAATAGCCAAAGCAATCTTGAGAAAGAAAAATGGAGCTGGAGGAATCAGGCTCCCTGACTTCAGACTATACTACAAAGCTACAGTAATCAAGACAGTATGGTACTGGCACAAAAACAGAAATATAGATCAGTGGAACAGGATAGAAAGCCCAGAGATAAACCCACGGACATATGGTCACCTTATCTTTGACAAAGGAGGCAGGAATGTACAGTGGAGAAAGGACAGTCTCTTCAATAAGTGGTGTTGGGAAAACTGGATAGGGACATGTAAAAGTATGAGATTAGATCACTCCCTAACACCATACACAAAAATAAGCTCAAAATGGATTAAAGACCTAAATGTAAGGCCAGACACTATCAAACTCTTAGAGGAAAACATAGGCAGAACACTCTATGACATAAATCACAGCAAGATCCTTTTTGACCCACCTCCTAGAGAAATGGAAATAAAGACAAAAATAAACACATGGGACCTAATGAAACTTAAAAGCTTTTGCACAGCAAAGGAAACCATAAACAAGACCAAAAGACAACCCTCAGAATGGGAGAAAATATTTGTAAATGAAGCAACTGACAAAGGATTAATCTCCAAAATTTATAAGCAGCTCATGCAGCTCAATAACAAAAAAACAAACAACCCAATCCAAAAATGGGCAGAAGACCTAAATAGACATTTCTCCACAGAAGATATACAGACTGCCAACAAACACATGAAAGGATGCTCAACATCTTTGCTCATTAGAGAAATGCAAATCAAAACTACAATGAGATATCATCTCACACCAGTCAGAATGGCCATCATCAAAAAATCTAGAAACAATAAATGCTGGAGAGGGTGTGGAAAAAAAAGAACACTCTTGCACTGCTGGTGGGAATGTGAATTGGTACAGCCACTATGGAGAACGGTATGGAGGTTCCTTAAAAAACTACAAATAGAACTACCATATGACCCAGCAATCCCACTACTGGGCATATACCCTGACAAAACCATAATTCAAAAAGAGACATGTACCAAAATGTTCATAGCAGCCCTATTTACAATAGCCCAGAGATGGAAACAACCTAAGTGACCATCATCAGATGAATGGATAAAGAAGATGTGGCACATATATACAATGGAATATTACTCAGCCATAAAAAGAAATGAAATTGAGCTATTTGAATGAGGTGGAAGGACCTAGAGTCTGTCATACAGAGTGAAGAAAGTCAGAAAGAGAAAGACAAATACTGTATGCTGACACATATATATGGAACTTAAGAAAAAAATGTCATGAAGAACATAGGGGTAAGACAGGAATAAAGACACAGACCTACTAGAGAATGGACTTGAGGATATGGGGAGGGGGAAGGGTAAGCTGTGACAAAGTGAAACAGCGGCATGGACATATATACACTACCAAACGTAAGGTAGATAGCTAGTGGGAAGCAGCCGCATAGCACAGGGAGATCAGCTCGGTGCTTTTGGACCGCCTGGAGGGGTGGGATAGGGAGGGTGGGAGGGAGACGCAAAAGGGAGGGGATATGGGAATATAGGTATATGTATAACTGATTAAATTTGTTATAAAGCAAAAAAAAATTTTTTTCCAGGAGGAAAAAAAAAAGAAACAAAGTCCCAACACAGCAAAAATAAATAAATTAAATAATAAAAACTCCTACACCCAACATTTAAAAAAATATGTTCCATGTCTTTGTCATCACAAAGATCCATGACCCTTGGCATCACAATGCTCAATGTCATTGTCATCACAATGCTCCATGAACACTCTCATCACATTGCTCCATTTCCTTGTCTTCACAAAGCTCCATGACACATGTCATAAGAATGCTCCATGGCCTTCTCATCACAATGCTCCATGCCCTTGCCATCACAATGCTCCATTACCCCAGTCATAACAATGCTCCATGACCCCTGCTATCACGATGATCCATGGCCTTGTCATCACAAAGCTCCATGACCCTTCTCATCACATTGCTCCAAGAACCCTGTAATCACAATGCTCTATGCCCCTTTTCATCTCAATGATCCATGAATCCTGTCATCACAATGCACCATGCCCATCATCATAATGCTTCAGGCTATTGTCATCACAATGAAATCAAAATACACCATGACTTCTGTCATAACAATGCTCCAAACCCTTGTGATCACAATATTCCATATCACTTGTCATCACAATGCCCCATGACGCCCGTCATCACAATTATCAATGGTCTTCTCATCACAATGCTCCATGACCATTGTCATCACAATTCTCAATACACTTGTCATCAAAATGCTCCCTGACACTTGTTGTCTGTATGCTCCTTGAATCCTGTCATGACAAGGCTCCATGACTTTTTCATCACAATGATCCATGTCTTTTTCATCACAATGCTCCAAGACCCATGTAATCCCAATGCTCCATGCCCTTGTCATCACAAAGATGAATGACGCAAGCCATCAGGATTCTCCTTGGTGTTCTCCTCACAGTTCTCCATGCCCTTGTCATCACAATGTTCCAAGACCCCTGTAATCACAATGCTCCATGCCCGTGTCATCAAAAAACTCCATGACGCATGTCATCAGAAGGCTCCATGGCCTTCTCATCACCATGCTCCATGCCCTTGTCATCACAATGCTCCAAGACCCCTGTAATCACAATGCTCCATGCCCCTTTTAATGAGAATGCTCCATGAGACTTATCATCACAAGTCTCCATGGTCTTCTCATCACAGTGCTCCACAAACTTGTCATCACCATGCTCCATTCCCTTGTCATCACAATGCTCCATGACCCCTGTCATCACAATAATTCATGAACATTTTCAGCCCAATGCTCCACGACCTACTCATCACAATGCTCCATGGCCAATATCATCACAATGCTCCATGACCACTGTCATCACAGCACTCCATGACACCCGACAACACAATGATCCGGGACTCTTGTCATCACAATGCTCCATTCCCTAGTCATCACAATGCTCCATGACCCCTGTCATCACAACACTCCATGAACATTTTCAGCCCAGTGCTCCATGACCCTTGTCATCACAATGATCCATGCCCTTGTCATCCCAATGCTCCATGACCCCTGTATTCACAATGATCCGTGACGCTGGTCATCACAGTGCTCCATGCCTTTGTCAGCAAAATGCTACATGACCTTGCCATTACAATGCTCTATGCGCTTGTCATCATAATACTCCATTTCCATTGGCATCACAATCCTCCATGAACCTTGGGATCACATTGCTTCATGCCCTTGTCATCACAATGCTCCATGCTCCTTGAAATCAAAATGATCCATGACTTCTGTCATCACAATGCTCCAAACCCTTGTGATCACAGTGTTCAATAACACTTGTCATCACAACGCTCCATGATGCCTGTAATCACCATAATCCATGCCCTTTGCATCACAATGCTCCATGACCTTTCTCATCACAATTCTCAGTACACTTGTCATCAAAATGCTCCATGCGCTTGTCAGCACAATGCTCCATGACACATGTCATCAAAATGCACCATGCTCTTCTCATCACAATGCTCCTTAAAATATGTCATCACAATGCTCCATGCACTTCTCATCAAAATGCTCTCTCACAACTGATATCACAATGCTACATCACTATTTGTCACAATACTCTCTAACCCCTGTCATCACAATGTTCCATGACTCCTGTCATGACAAGGCTCCATGCCATTTTCATCACAATGATCCATGCCCTTTTCATCACAATGCTCCAAGACCCATGTAATCTCAATGCTCCATGCTCTTGTCATCACAATGCTCCATGTCTTTGTCAGAACAATGCTCAATGACCATAGTCATCACAATTTGCAACGCACATTTCATCACAACGGTCCACAACATTGTCATTGCTATGCTTCATAAACCTTGTAATCACAATGGTCCATGCACCTCTCATCAAAATGCCCTCTCACCAGAGATATCACAATGTTCCAACCCTAGTCATCACAATACGCCCTCACCCCTGTAATCACAAAGTTCCTGGACCCTATCATCACAATGCTACATCCCCTTATCATCACAATGTTCCATGACCCCTGACATCACAACGTTCCATAACCCCTGTCATCAAAATTCTCCATGACCCTTTTCATCCCAAAGCTCCAAGACACCTGACATCACAATGTTCTATAACCCCTGCCATCAAAATATTCCATTACACTTTTTATCAAATTGCTGCATGACATGGTCATCAAAATACTCCCTGCACTTCTCAGCACAATGCACCATGCCCTTGTCATCAAAATGCTCCATGACTTATCATCACAAAGCTCCATGACCCTTGGCATCACAATGCTCCATGTCATTGCCATCACAGTGCTCCATGAAACCTCTCATCACATTGCTCCATGCCCTTGTCATCACAAAGCTCCATGACACTTGTCATCACAATGCTCGATGCCCTTCTCTTCACAATGCTCCTTGCCCTTGTCATTACAATCCTGCATGACCCATGTATCACAGTGTTCCGTTCCCTTGTCATAACAATGCTCCATGCCCACTCTCATCACAATAATCCATGAAACATTTCAGACCAATGTTCCATGCCCTTCTCATCAAAATGCTCCATTACACCTGTCATAACAATGCACCATGACCATTGTCATCACAAGGTTCCACGGCCTAGTCATCACAAGGTTCCATGACACTTGTAATCACAGTGCTCCAGACCCCTGAAAGCACAATGTTCCATGCACTTGTCATCACAAAGCTCCATGACGCATGTCATCAGAAAGTTCCATGGCCTTCTCATCACAGTGCTCCATGCCCTTGTCATCACAATGCTCCAAGACCCTTGTAATCACAATGCTCCATGCCCCTTTTCATCTCAATGATGCAGGACCCCTGTCATCACAATGCACCATGCCCATCATCATAATGCTTCAGGCTATTGTCATCCCAAAGAAATCAATATTCTCCATGACATCTGTCATCATAATGCTCCAAACCCTTGTGATCACAATGTTCCATAACACTTATCATCACAACACCCCATGGTGCTCATCACCACAATTATCCATGGTCTTCTCATCACAATGCTCCATGATCTTTGTCATCACAATGCTCAATACACTTGTCATAACAATGCTACCTGACACTTGTCGTCAGTATGCTCCTTGAACCCTGTCATGACAAGGCTCCATGCCTTTTTCATAACCATGATCCATGCACTTTTCATCACAATGCTCCAAGATCCCTGTAATCACAAATGCTCCATGCACTTGTCATCACAAAACTCCATGACGCATGTCATCAGAATGCTCCATGGCCTTCTCATCACAATGCTTCATGGCCTAGTCATCACAATGCTCCAAGACCCCTGTAATCACAATGCTCCATGCCCCTTTTCATCAGAATGCTCCATGAGACTTCTCATCAGAAGTCTCCATGGTCTTCTCATCACAATGCTCCAGGACTTTGTCATCACCATGCTCCATTCCATTGTCATCACAATGCTCCATGACACATGTCATCACAATGCTCCATGCCTTTGTCAGCAAAATGCTACATGACCTTGCCATTACAATGCTCTATGTGCTTGTCATCACAATACTCCATTTCCATTGTCATCACAATCTTCCATGAACCTTGGGATCACATTGCTTTATGCCCTTGTCATCACAATGCTCCATGCTCCTTGAAATCAAAATGATCCATGACCACTGTCATCACAATGCTCCAAACCCTTGTGATCACAGTGTTCCAAAACACTTGTCATCACAATGCTCCATGATGCCTGTCATCACAATACTCCATGCCCTTTTCATCACAATGCTCCATGAACTTTGTCATCACAATTCTCAATACACTTGTCATCACAATGCTCCCTGACACTTGTCGTCAGAATGCTCCTTGAGCCCTGTCACGAAAATACTCCATGACATTTTCATCACAATGCCCCATGCCGTTTTCATCACAATGCTCCATGTAATTGTCATGAAAATACTCCACATGCTTGTCATCAGAATGCACCATGACCCTTTTCATCACAATTCTCCATGCACTTGTCAGCACAATGCTCCCTGACCCTTGTCATCACAATGTTCCAAGCCATTGTCATCACAATGCTCCATTACTTTGTCATCAGAATCCTCCATGACACTTGGCATCAGATGCTCCATGCCATTGTCATCACAATGGGCCTTTACATATGTCATCACAATGCTCCCTGACACCTGTCTTCACAATACTGCATGACCTGGTCATCACAATGCTCCATGCCCTTGTCATCACAATACGCCATTCCAACTGTCATCGCAATAATCCATGAAACTTATTAGACCAATGTTCCATTCCCTTGTCATCACAATGCTCCAAGCCCTTGTTATCACAATGCTCCATGACCCCTGTCATCACAATGCTCCGTGACTCCAGTCATCACAATGCTTCATGACTTTTGTCATCACAATTGTCCAAGCCCTCGTCATCAACACTCTCTGTGACCTTTTTAACCACAATGCTCCATGAACTTTTCATCACAATGTTCTTTGACCCTTGTCATCACAATGCTACATGCGCTTGTCAGCACAATGGTCCATGACACATGTCATCACAATGCACCATACACTTGTCATCACAGTGCTCCACAATTTTGTCAACACAATGCTACTTAAAATTTGTCATCACAATTCTCCATGCACTTCTCATCAAAATGCTATCTCACCAATGATATCACTATGCTACATCACTATTTGTCACAATACTCCCTCACCCCTGTCATCACAACGTTCCATGACTCCTTTCATCACAATGCTACATGCACTTATCATCACAATGTTCGATGCCCCCTGACATCACAATGTTCCATAACACCTGCCATCAAAATGTTCCATGACACTTTTGATCAAATTGCTCCATGACCCTCTCATCAGAATGCTCCCTGCCCTTCTCATCACAATGCACAACGCCTTTGCCATCAAAATTCTACATGACCTTTGTCATCACAAAGATCCATGACACTTGGCATTATAATGCTCCATGTCATTGTAATCACAATGCTCCATTAAGGCTCTCATCACATTGCTCCATGCCTTTGTCTTCACAAAACTCCATGACATATGGCATCAGAATGCTCCATGACCTTCTCATCCCAATGCTCCATGCCCTTGCCATCACAATGCTCCATTACCACAGTCATAACAATGCTCCATGACCACTGCCATCACGATATTCCATGGCCTTGTCATCACAAAGCTCCATGACCCTTCTCATCACAAAGATCCAAGAACCCTGTAATCACAATGCTCTATGCCCCTTTTCATCTCAATGATCCATGAAACCTGTCATCACAATGGACCATGCCCATCATCATAATGCTTCATGCTATTGTCATCACAAAGAAATCAAAATGCTCCATTACCTCTGTCATAACAATGCTCCAAACCCTTGTGATCACAATATTCCATATCACTTGTCATCACAATGCCCCATGACACTGCTCATCACAATTATCAATGGTCTTCTCATCAAAATGCTCCATGACCTTTGTCATCACAATGCTCAATACACTTGTTATCAAAATGCTCCCTGACACTTGTTGTCTGTATGCTCCTTTTACCCTGTCATGACAAGGTTCTATGCCTTTTTCATCACAATGATCCATGCACTTTTCATCACAATGCTCCAAGACCCATGTAATCACGATGCTCCATGCCCTTGTCATCACAAAGCTCAATGATGCATGCCATCAGAATGCTCCTTGGTCTTCTCCTCACAATGCTCCATGCCCTTGTCATCACAAAGTTCCAAGGCCCCTGTAATCACAATGCTCCATGCGCTTTTTCATCAGTATGCTCCTTGAGACTTGTCATCACATGGCTCCATGGTTTTGTCATCATAATGTTCCAAGCCGTAGTCATCACAATGCTCCATTATATTTGTCATCACAATCCTCCATTACATTTGGCATCACAATGCTCCCTGCCATTGTCATCGCAATGGACCATGACATATGTCATCACAATGCTCCCTGACACCTGTCTTCAAAATACTCCATGACCTTCTCATCACAATGCCCCATAACCTTGTCATCACAATGCACCATGTCCACTCTCATCACAATAATCTATGAAAGATGTCAGACCAATGCTCCATTCCCCTGTCATCACAATGCTCCGTGACTCCAGTCATCACAATGCTTCATAACGTTTGTCATCACATCGGTCCATGCCCGCGTCCTCACAAGGCTCTATGTCCTTTGTAACCACAATGCTCCATGAACATTTCATCACAATGCTCCGTGACCCTTGTCATCACAATGCCCCATGCCTTTGTCAGAACAATGCTCCATGACCCTTGTCATCACAATGTGCCACGCGCTTTTCATCACAATGATCCACAACCTTGTCATCCCTATGCACCATAAACATTGTAATCACAATGCTCCATGCACTTCTCATCCAAATGCTCTCTCACCTGAGATATCACAATGTTCCATCACTAGTTATCACAATCCTCCCTCACCCCTGTAATCACAGTGTTCCATGACCCCTGTCATCACAATGCTACATCCCCTTATCAACACAATGTTCCATGACCCGTGACATCACAATGTTCCATAAGCCCTGTCATCAAAATGCTCCATGACCTTTTTCATCAGAATGCTCCATGAGACTTATCATCACAAGTCTCCATGGACTTCTCATCACAGTGCTCCAGGACCTTGTCATCACCATGCTCCATTCCCTTGTCATCACAATGCTCCATGACCCCTGTCATCACCATAATCCATGAACATTTTAAGCCCAATGCTCCACGACCTACTCATCACAATGCTCCATGGCCAATATCATCACAATGCTCCATGACCACTGTCATCATAACACTCCATGACACCTGAAAACACAATGATCTGGGACTTTTGTCATCACAGTGCTCCATTCCCTAGTCATCACAATGCTCCATGACCCCTGTCATCACAACACTCCATGAATATTTTCAGCCCAGTGCTCCATGACACTTGTCATCACAATGATCCATGCCCTTGTCATCCCAATGCTCCATGACCCCTGTATTCACAATGATCCGTGACGCTTGTCATCACAGTGCTCCATGACACTTGTCATCACAATGCTCCATGCCTTTGTCAGCAAAATGCTACATGTCCTTGTCTTTAAAATGCTCTATGCGCTTGTCATCACAATACTCCATTTCCATTGTCATCAAAATCCTCCATGAACCTTGGGATCACATTGCTTCATGCCCTTGTCATCACAGTGCTCCATGCTCCTTGAAATCAAAATGATCCATGAGCTCTGTCATCACAATGCTCCAAACACATGGGATCACATTGTTCCATAACACTTGTCATAACAATGCTCCATGATGCCTGTCATCACAATACTCCATGCCCTTTTCATCACAATGCTCCATGACCTTTGTCATCACAATTCTTAATACACTTGTCATCACAATGCTCACTGACACTTGTCATCAGAATGCTCCTTGAACCCTGTCAGGAAAAGGCTCCATGCCTTTTTCATCACAATGCCCCATGCCATTTTCATCACAATGCTCCATGCCATTGTCATCACAATGGGCCATTACATATGTCATCACAATGCTCCCTGACACCTATCTTGACAATACTGCATGACCTGGTCATCATAATGCTCCATGCCCTTGTCATCACAATGCGCCATTCCAACTGTCATCACAATAATCCATGAAACTTATTAGACCAGTGTTCCATTCCCTTGTCATCACAATGCTCCATGCCCATATTATCACAATGCTCCATGACCCCTGTCATCACAATGCTCCGTGACTCCAGTCATCACAATGATCCATGGCGTTTGTCATCACAGTGGTCCATGGCCTCATCATCAACAGTCTCTGTAACATTTTTAACCCCATTGCTCCATGAACATTTCATCACAATGCTCTTTGCCCCTTCTCATCACAATGCTATATGCCTTTCTCAGCACAATGCTCCATGCCATTTTCATCACTATGCTCTATGACCCCTGTCGTCACAATGCTCTTTGACTCCAGTCATCACAATTCTTCATAACATTTGTCATCACAATGGTCGATGCCCGTGTCATCACAGGGCTCTGTTACCTTTGTAACCACAATGCTCCATGAACTTTTCATCACAATGCTCCGTGACCCTTGTCATCACAATGCTCCATGCCTTTGTCAGAAAAATGCTCCATGAACCTTATCATCACAACGTGCCACGCGCTTTTCATCCCAACGGTCCACAAATTTCTCATGTCAATGCTCCATAAACCTTGTAATCACAATGTTCCATGCCCTTCTCATCACAATGCTCCATTACCCCTGTCATAACAATGCTCCATGACCCCTGCCATCACAATGTTCCACGGCCTTGCAATCACAAGGCCCCATGACCCTTGTCATCACAATGCTCCAAAACACCTGTAATCACAATGCTCCATGCCCTTGTCATCACAAAGCTCCATGACACATGTCATCAGAATGTTCCATGGCCTTCTCATCAAAATGCTCCATGCCCTTGTCATCACAATGCTCCCAGACCCCTGTAATCACAATGCTTCATGCCCCTTTTCATCTCAACGCTCCATGAACCCTGTCATCACAATGGACCATGCCCATCATCATAATGCTTCCGGCTATTGTCAGCACAATGAAATCAAAATTCTCCATGACCTCTGTCATCACAATGCTCCATGACCCCTGTCATCACAATGACCCATGCTCTTGTCCTCCCAATGCTCCATGACCCCTGTATTCACAATGCTCCGTGACGCTTGTCATCACAGTGCTCCATGACACCTGTCATTACAATGCTCCACGCCTTTGTCAGCAAAATGCTTCATGACCTTGTCATTACAATGCTCTATGCGCTTGTCAACACAATACTCCATTACCATTGTCATCACAATCCTCCATGAACCTTCGGATCACATTGCTTCATGACCTTGTCATCACAATGCGCCATACTACTTGAAATCAAAATGATCCATGACCTCTGTCATCGCAATGCTCAATACACTTGTCATCACAATGCTCCATGACACTTGTCTTCAGTATGCTCCATTAACCCTGTCATGACAAGGCTCCATGCCTTTTTCATCACACTGATCCGTGCCCTTTTCATCACAATGCACCAAGACCCCTGTAATCACAATGCTCCAAGCCCTTTTCATCACAAAGCTCCATGACCCATGTCATCAGAATGCTGCATGGCCATCTCATGACAATGCTGCATGCCCTTTTTCATCAGTATGCTCCATGAGAATTGTCATCACAAAGCTCCATGGTTTTCTCATCACAATGCTCCAGGATCTTGTCATCACAATGCTTCACGACCTTGTCATGAAAATTCTCAATGTCCCTTGTCATCATAATGCTGTAAGCCCTAGTCATCACAATGCTCCATTTTATTTGTCATCACAATCCTCCATTACATTTGGCATCACAATACTCCCTGCCATTGTCTTCGCAATGGACCATGACATATGTCATCACAATGCTCCCTGACACCTGTCTTCACAATACTCCATGAGCTTGTCTTCACATTGATCCATGGCATTGTCATCACAATAATCTGTAAAACTTGTCAGACCAATGTTCCATGCCCCGGTCATAACAATGCTCCATGTCCCTGTCATCACAATGCTCCATTATATTTGTCATCACAATGCTCTAGGATTTTTCATCACAAAGCTCCATGACCCATTACCCATGTATCACAGTGTTCCATGTCCTTGTCATCACAATGCACCATGCCACTCTCCTCACAATAATCCATGAAATATTTCAGACCAATGCTCCATGCCCTTCTCATCAAAATGCTCCATTACCCCTCTCATAACAATGCTCCATGACCACTGCCATCACAATGATACATGGCCTTGTCATCACAAGGCTCCATGACACTTGTCATCACAATGCCCCATGACGATCGTCATCACAATTATCCATGGTCTTCTCATCACAATGTTCCTTGATCTTTGTCATCACAATGCTCAAAACACTTGTCATCACAATGCTCCCTGACAGTTGTCGTCAGTATGCTCCTTGAACCATGTTATGACAAGTCTCCATGCCTATTTCATCACAATAATCCATGCCCTTTTCATCAAAATGCTCCAAGATCGCTGTAATCACAATGCTCCATGCCCTTGTCATCACAAAGCTCCAGGACGCATGTCATCAGAATGTTCCATGGCCTTCTCATCACCATGATTCATGCCCTTGTCATCACAATGCTCCAAGACCCCTGTAATCACAGTGTTCCATGCCCCTTTTCAACAGAATGCTCCATGAGACTTCTCATCAAATGTCTCCATGGTCTTCTCAACACAATGCTCCAGGACTTTGTCATCACCATGCTCCATTCCATTGTCATCGCAATGCTCCATGACCAATATCATCACAATTCTCCATGACCACTGTCATCACAACACGCCATGACACCTGACAACACAATGATCCGAGACCCTTTTCATCAGAATGCTCCATTCCTTAGACATCACAATGCTCCATGACACTTGTCATCACAATGATCCATGCCCTTGTCCTCCCAATGATCCATAACCCCTGTATTCACAATGCTCCATGACGCTTGTCATCACAGTGCTCCTTGACACCTGTCATCACAATGCTCCTTGCCTTTGTCAGCAAAATGCTACATGACCTTGTCATTACAATGCTCTATGTGCTTGTCATCACAATACTCCATTTCCATTGTCATCACTATCCTCCATGAACATTGGGATCATATTGCTTCATTCCCTTGTCATCACAATGCTCCATGCTCCTTGAAATCAAAATGAGCCATGACCTCTGTCATCACAATGCTCCAAGCCCTTGTGATCACAATGTTTCATAACACTTGTCATCACAACGCTCCATGATGCCTGTCATCACAATACTCCATGCCCTTTTCATCACAATGCTCCATGACCATTGTCATCACAATGCTCAATACACTTGTCAGCACAATGCTCCCTGACAATTTTCCTCAGAATGCTCCTTGAACCGTGTCACGAAAAGGCTCCATGCCTTTTCATCACAATTCCCCATGCCGTTTACATCACAATGCTCCATGCCATTGTCATCAAAATTGTCCACAAGTTTGTCAACAGAATGTTAGATGACCCTTGTCATCACAAATCTCCATGCACTTGTCAGCAAAATGCTCCCTGACACTTGTCATCACAATGCTCCAAGCCATTGTCATCACAATGCTCCATTACTTTGTCATCAGATTCCTCCATGACACTTGGCATCACAATGTTCCATGCAATTGTCATCACAATAGGTCATTACATATGTCATCACAATGCTCCCTGACACCTGTCTTCACAATACTGCATGACCTGGTCATCACAATGCTCCATGCCCTTGTCATCACAATGCGCCATTCCAACTCTCATCGCAATAATTCATGAAACTTATTAGACCAAAGTTCCATGCCCTTGTGATCACAATGCTCCATGCACTTCTCATCAAAATGCTCTCTCACCACTGGTATCACAATTCTACATCACTATTTGTCACAATACTCCCTCACCCCTCTCATCCCAATGTTCCATGACTCCTGTCATCACAATGCTACATGCACTTATCATCACCATGTTCGATGACGCCTGACATCACAATGTTCCATGACACCTGTCATCAAAATACTCCATGACCCTTTTCATCAAAATGCTCCATGACCCCTGACATCACAATGTTCCATAACAACTGTCATCAAAATGTTCCATGACACTTTTCATCAAATTGCTCCATGACCATGTCATCACAATGATCCCTGCTCTTCTCATCAAAATGCACAGCACCCTTGCCATCAAAATGCTCCATGACCTTTGTCATCACAAAGATCCATGACGCTTGGCATCACAATGTTCCATGTCATTGTCATCCCATTGCTCAATGAACGCTCTCATCACATTGCTCCATGCACTTGTCTTCACAAAGCTCCATGACATATGTCCTCAGAATGATCCATGGCCTTCTCATCACAATTCTCCATGCCCTTACAATCACAATGCTCCATTAAAACTGTCATAACAATGCTCCATGACCCATGCCATCACGATGTTCCATGGCCTTGTCATCACAAGGCTCCATGACCCTTCTCATCACAATGCTCCAAGAACCGTGTATTCACAATGCACTATGCCCCTTTTCATCTCAATGATACATGAACCCAGTCATCACAATGCACCATGCCCATCATCATGCTTCATGCTATTGTCATCACAATGAAATCAAAATGCTCCATGACCTCTGTCATAACAATGTTCCAAACCCTTGTGATCACAATATTCCATAACACTTGTCATCACAATGCCACATGACGCTCGTCATCACAATTATCCATGGTTTTTCATCACAGTGCTCCATTACTTTTGTCATCACAATCCTCAATACACTTTTCATCAAAATGCTCCCTGACACTTGTTGTCTGTATGCTCCTTGAACCCTCTCATGACAAGGCTTCATGCACTTTTCATCACAATGCTCCAAGACCCCTGTAATCACAATGCTCCATGCCCTTGTCATCACAAAGCTTAATGACACATGTCATCAGAATGCTTCTTGGCCTTCTGATCACAATGCTCCATGCCATTGTCATCACAATGTGCCAAGACCCCTGTAATCACAATGCTCCATGCCCCTTTTCATCAGTATGCTCCATGAGATTTGTCATCACATGGCTCCATGATTTGTTCAACACAATGTTCTAGGACCTTGTCATCAAAATGCTTCACGACCTTGTCATGAAAATTATCAATGGCCCTTGTCATCATAATGCTCCAATCCCTAGTCATCACAATGCTCCTTTTTATTTGTCATCATAATCCTCCATTATATTTGGCATCACAGTACTCCCTGCCATTGTCATCACAATGGACCATGACATATGTCATCACAATGCTCCCTGACACCTGTCTTCACAATACACCATGTCCTTCTCTTCAAAATGATACATGCCCTTGTCATCACAATGGACCATGTCCAATGTCATCACAATAATCTATGAAAATTGTCAGACCAATGCTCCATGTCCTTGTCATCACAATGCTCCATGCCCTTGACATCACACTGCTCCATGACTTGTCATCACAAAGCTCCATAACAATGACCCATGTATCACAGTGTTCCGTGCCCTTGTCATCCCAATGCTCCATGTCCACTCTCATCACAATAATCCATGAAACATTTTAGACCAAAACTCAATGCCCTTCTCATCACAATGCTCCATTACCTCTGTCATAACAATGCTCCACGACACCTGCCATCATATTGTTCAACGGCATGTCATTACAAGGCTCCAAGACCCTTGTCATCACAATGCTCCAAGACCCCTGTAATCACAAAGCTCCATGCCCTTGTCATCACAGTGCTCCATGACGCATGTCATCAGAATGTTCCATGGCCTTCTCATCACAATGCTCCATGCCATTTTCATCACAATGCTCCAAGACTCCGGTAATCACAATACTCCATGCCCCATTTCATCTCAATGCTCCATGAACCCTGTCATCACAATGCACCATGCACATCATCATAAGGTTTCAGGCTATTGTCATCACAATGAAATCTAAATTCTCCATGACCTCTTTCATCATAATGCTCCAAACCCTTGTGATCTCAATATTCCATAAGACTTATCATCACAACACCCCATGACGCTCATCATCACAATTATCCATGGTCTTCTCATCACAATGCTCCATGACCTTTGTCATCAAATGCTCAATACACTTGTCATCACAATGCTCCCTGACACTTGTCGTGAGTATGCTTCTTGAACCATGTCATGACAAGGCTCCATGCCGTTTTCATCACAATGATACATGCCCTATTCATCATAATGCATCAAAACACCTGTAATCACAATGCTCCACGACCTTCTCATCACAATGCTCCATGGCCAATATCATCACAATGCTCCATGACCACTGTCATCACAACACTCCATGACACCTGACAACACAATGATCCGGAACTCTTGTCATCAAAATGCTCCATTCCCTAGTCATCACAATGCTCCATGACCCCTGTCATCACAATGCTCTATGAACATTTTCAGCCCAATGCTCCATGACCCTTGTCATCACATTGAACCATGCCCTTGTCATCCCAATGCTCCATGAGCCCTGTATTCACAATGCTCCGTGACTCTTGTCATCACAGTGCTCCATGCCTTTGTCAGAAAATGCTACATGACCTTGTCATTACAATGCTGTATGCGCTTGTCATCACAGTACTCAAATACCATTGTCATCACAATCCTCCATGAACCTTGGGATCACATTGCTTCATGCCCTTGTCATCACAATGCTCCATGCTCCTTGAAATCAAAATGATCCATGACCTCTGTCATCACAGTGCTCCAAACCCTTGTGATCACATTGTTCCATAACAATTGTCATCACATCACTCCATGATGCCTGTCATCACAATACTCCATGGCCTTTTCATCACAATGCTCCATGACCACTGTCATCACAATTCTTAATAGACTTGTCATCACAATGCTCCCTAACACTTGTCGTCAGAATTCTCCTTGAACCCTGTCACGAAAAGGCTCCATGCCTTTTTAATCACAATGCCCCATGCCATTTTCATCACAATGCTCCATGCCATTGTCATCAAAATACTCCACAAGCTTGTCATCAGAATGCTCCATGACCCTTGTCATCACAATTCTCCATGCACTTGTCAGCAAAATGCCCCCTGACACTTGTCATCACAATTCTCCAAGCCATTGTCATCACAATGCTCCATTACATTTGTAATAACAATGCTCCATGACCCCTGCCATCACAATGTTCCACGGCCTTGTCATCACAAGGCTCCATGACCCTTGTCATCACAATGCTCCAAGGCCCCTGTAATCACAATGCTCCAAGCCCTTGTCATCACAAAGCTCCATGACGCATGTCATCAGAATTTTCCATGGACTTCTCCTCACAATGCTCCATGACCTTGTCATCACAATGCACCATGCACATTGTCATCACAATAATCTATGAAACTTGTCATCACAATATGCCACGTGGTTTTCGTCTCAACAGTCGACAACATTGTCATTGCAATGCTCCATAAACCTTGTCATCACAATTATCCATGCCATTGTTATCACAATGCTACATGACCGTTCTCATCACAATGCTCCGTGACTCCAGTCATTACAATGCTTCATGACCTTTGTCATCACAATGGTCCATGCCTTCGTCATCAACAGTCTCTGTGACCTTTTTAACCACAATGCTCCATGAACATTTCATCACAATGCTCTTTGACCCTTGTCATCACAATGCTCTATGCCATTCTCATCACAATGCTCCATGACACTTGTCATCACAATGGTCCATGCACTTGTCAGCACAATATTCCATGACACATGTCATCACAATGCTCCATGACCACTGTCATCACAATGCTCCGTGACTCCAGTCATCACAATGCTTCATAATGTTTGTCATCACACTGGTCCATGTCCACGTCATCACAAGCATCTTTGACCTGTGTAACCACAATGCACCATGAACTTTTCATCACAATCCTCTGTGACCCTTGTCACCACAATGCTTCAAGTCTTTGTCAGAACAATGCTCCATGACCATTGTCATCACAATGTGCCACACGCATTTCATCACAAAGGTGAACAAACTTGTCATTGCAATGATCCTTAAACATTGTAATCACAATGCTCCATGCACTCTCATCAAAATGCTCTCTCACCAGAGATATCACAGTGTTCCATCACTAGTCATTACAATACTCCCTCACCCCTGTAATCCCAGTGATCCATGAACCTGTCATCACACTGCTACATCCCCTTATCATCACAATGTTCCATGACCACTGTCATCAAAATGCTCCATGACACATTTCATCCCAAATCACCAAGACCCCTGACATCACAATGTTCTATAACCCCTGCCATCAAAATGTTCCATTACACATTTCATCAAATTGCTGCATGACCCGGTCATCAAAATGATCCCTGCACTTCTCATCACAATACACCATGCACTTGTCATGAAAATGCTCCATGACTTGTCATCACAAAGCTCCATGACACTTGTCATCACAATGTTCGATTCCCTTCTCATCACAATGCTCCATGCCCTTGTCATTACAATCCTGCATGACCCATGTATCATAGTGTTCCGTACCCTTGTCATCACAATGCTCCATGCCCACTCTCATCACAATAATCCATGAAACATTTCAGACCAATGTTCCATGCCCTTCTCATCACAATGATCCATTACCTCTGTCATAACAATGCACCAAGACCCCTGCCATCACAATGTTCCACGGCCTATTCATCACAAGGTTCCATGACACTTGTCATCACAATGCTCCAAGACCCCTGTAACCAGAATGCTCCATGAACTTTCATCACCATTCTCTGTGACCCTTGTCATCACAATGTTCCATGCCTTTGTCAGAAAAATGCTCCATGACCCTGATCATCACAATGTGCCGCGCACATTTCATCAAAACGGTCCACAAATTTGTCATAGCAATGTTCCATAAACCTTGTAATCACAATGCTCCATGCCCTTCTAATCAAAATGCTCCATTACCCGTGTCATAACAATGCTCCATGACCTCTGTCATCAAAATGATCCACGGCCTTGTCATCACAAGTCTCCATGACACTTGTCATCACAATGCTCCAAGACCCCTGTAATCACAATGCTCCATGCCCTTATCATCACAAAGCTCCATGACACATATCATCAGAATGTTCGATGGCCTTCTCATCAAAATGCTCCATGCTCTTGTCATTACAGTGCTCCAAGACCCCTGGAATCACAATGCTCCATGCCCCTTTTCATCTCAATGCTCCATGAAACCTGTCAACACAATGCATCATACCCTTCATCATAAAGCTTCCGGCTATTGTCAGCACAATGAAATAAAAATTCTCCATGACCTCTGTCATCACAATGCTCCATGACCCCTGTATTCACAATGCTCCGTGACGCTTGTCATCACAGTGCTCCATGACACCTGTCATCACAATTTTAGATGCTTTTGTCAGCAAAATGCTACATGACCTTGTCATTACCATGCTCTATGCGCTTGTCATCACAATACTCCATTACCATTGTCATCACAATCCTCCATGAACCTTGGGATCACAATACTTCATGCCCTTGTCATCACAATGCTCCATGCTCCTTGAGATCAAAATGATCCATGACCTCTGTCATCACAATGCTCCAAACACTTGTGATCACAATGTTCCATAACACTTGTCATCACAACGCTCCATGGTGCCTGTCATCACAATACTCCATGCACTTTTCATCACAATGCTCCATGACCTTTGTCATCACAATTCTCAATACACTTGTCATCACAATGCTCCCTGACACTTGTCGTCAGAATGCTCTTGAACCCTGTCACGAAAAGGCTCCATGCATTTTTCAACACAATGCCCCATGCCGTTTTCATCACAATGCTCCACGCCACTGTCATCAAAATACTCCACAAGCTTGTCATGAGAATGATCCATGACACTTGTCATCACAATTCTCCATGCACTTGTCAGCACAATGCTCCCTGACCCTTGTCATCACAATGCTCCAAGCCACTGTCATCACAATGCACCATTACCTTTGTCATCAGAATCCTCCATGACACCTGGCATCACAATGCTCCATGCCATTGTCATCACAATGGGCCATTACATATGTCATCACAATGCTCCCTGACACCTGTCTTCACAATACTGCATGACCTGGTCATCACAATGCTCCACGCCCTTGTCACCACAATGCACCATTCCAACAGTCATCACAATAATCCATGAAACTTATTAGACCAATGCTCCATGCCCTTGTCATCACAATGCTCCATGACACTTGTCATCACAATGCTCCGTGAACTTTTCATCACAATGCTCTTTGATCCTTGTCATAACAATGCTCTATGCATTCCTCAGCACAATGCTCCATGACCCTTGTCATCACAATGCTCCATGCGCATGTCAGCACGATGCTCCATGACACATGTCATCACAATGCACCATGTGCTTGTCATCACAGAGCTCCACAATCTTGTCATCACAATGCTCCATAAACCTTGTCATCACAATGCTCCATGCACTTCTCATCAAAATGCTCTCTCACCACAGATATCAAAATGTTACATCACTATTCGTCACAATACTCCCTCACCCCTGTTATCACAATGTTCCATGACTCCTGTCATCACAATGCTACATGCACTTATCATCACAATGTTCGATGACCCCTGACATCACAATGCTCCATAACCCCTGTCATCAAAATTCTCCATGACCCTTTTCATCATAAAGCTCCATGAACCCTGTCATCACAATGTTCCATAACCCCTGTCATCAAAATATTCCATGACACTTTTCATCAAATTGCTCCATGACCCTGTCATCACAATGCTACCTGCCCTCCTCATCACAACGCACAACGCCCTTGTCAGCAAAATGCTCCATGACATTTGTCATCACAAAGATCCATGACCCTTGGCATCACAATGCTCCATGACCTTTGTCATCACAATGCTCAATACACTTGTCATCAAAATGCTCCCTGACACTTGTTGTCTGTATGCTCCTTGAACCCTGTCATGACAAGGCTCCATGCCTTTTTTATCACAATGATCCATGTCCTTTTCATCACAATGCTCCAAGACCCCTTTAAACACAATGCTCCATGCCCTTGTCATCACAAAGCTCAATGACACATGTCTTCAGAATGCTCCTTGGCCTTCTCCTCACAATGCTCCATGCCCATGTGATCAAAATGTTCCAAGACCCCTGTAATCACAATGGTCCATGAACTTTTTCATAAGTATGCTCCATGAGATTTGTTATCACAAGTGTCTATAGATTTCTCATCACAATGCTCCAGGACACTGTCATCACAATGCTTCACGACCTTGTTCTGAAAATTCTCAATGGCCCTTGTTCTCATAATGCTCCAAGCCCTAGTCATCACAATGCTCCATTATATTTGTCATCAAAATCCTCCATTACATTTGGCATCACAATGCTCCCTGCCATTGTCATTGCAATGGACCATGACATATGTCATCACAATGCTCCCTGACACCAGTCTTCACAATACTCCATGACCTTCTCATCACAATGATCCATGCCCTTGTCATCACAATGCACCATGTCCATTGTCATCACAATAAACTATGAAACTTGTCAGAACAATGCTCCATGCCCCTGTCACCACAATGCTCCATGCCCTTGTCATCACAATGCTCCATGACCCCAGTCATCACAGTGCTCCGTGACTCCAGTCATCACAATGCTTCATAACATTTGTCATCACAATGGTCCATGCCCACGTCATCACAAGGCTCTGTGACTTTTATAACCACAATGCTCCATGAACATTTATTCAAAATGCTCTGTGACACTTGTCATCAAAATGCTCCATGCCTTTGTCAGAAAAATGCTCCATGACCCTTGTCATCACAATGTTCTACGCACTTTTCATCACAACGGTCCACAAATTTGTCATGGTATTGCTCCATAAACATTGTAATCACAATATTCCATGCCCTTCTCATCACAATGCTCCATTCCCCTGTCATAACAATGGTACATGACCCCTGCCATCACAATATTCCTCGGCCTTGTCAGCACAAGGCTCCATGACACTTGTCATCACAATGATCCAAGACACCTGTAATCACAATTTTCCATGCCCTTGTCATCACAAAGCTCCATGACACTTGCCATCAGAAAGTTCCATGGCCTTCTCATCAAAATGTTCCATGCCCTTGTCATCACAGTGCTCCAAGACCTCTGTAATCACAATGCTCCATGCCCCATTTCATCTCAATGCTCCATGAACCCTGTCAGCACAATGCATCATGCCCATCATCATAATGCTTCCGGCTATTGTCAGCACAATGAAATCAGAATTCTCCTTGACCTGTGTCATCACAATTCTCCATGGCCCCTGTCATCACAATACTCCATGAACATTTTCAGCCCAATGCTCCATGACACTTGTCATCACAATGATCCATGCCCTTGTCATCCCAATGCTCCATGACCCCTTTATTCACAATGCTCCATGACACCTGTCATCACAATGCTCCATGCCTTTGTCAGCGAAATGCTACATTACCTTGTCATTACAATGTTCTATGCGCTTGTCATCACAATACTCCATTTCCATTGTCATCACAATCCTCCATGAACCTTGGGATCACATTGCTTCATGCTCTTGTCATCACAATGCTCCATGTTCCTTGAAATCAAAATGATCCATGACTTCTGTCATCACAATGCTCCAAACCCTTGTGATCACAGTGTCCCATAACACTTGTCATCACAATGCTCCATGATGCCTGTCATCACAATACTCCATGCCGTTTTCATCACAATGCTCCATGACCATTGTCATCAGAATGCTCCTTGAACCCAGTCACGAAAAGGCTCCATGACTTTTTCATCACAATGCCCCATGCCATTTTAATCACCATGCTCTGTGAACATTGTCATCAAAATGCTCCATTCCTTTGTCTGAAAAATGTTCCATGACCCTTGTCATCACAATGTGCCATTCGCTTTTCATCAAAACGGTCCAGAAACTTGTCATTGCAATGCTCCATAAACCTTGTAATCACAATGCTCCATAAACTTCTCATCAAAATGCTCTCTCACCAGAGATATCACAGTGTTCCATCACTAGTCGTCACAATACGCCCTCACCCCTGTAATCACAATATCCCATGACCCCTGTCATCACAATGCTACATCCCTTTATCATCACAATGTTCCATGACCCCTGACATCAAAATATTCTATAACCCCTGTCATCAAAATATTCCAATACACTTTTCATCATATTGCAGCATGACACTGTCATCAAAATACTCCCTGCCCTTCTCATCACAATGCACCATGCACTTGTCAACAAAATGCTCCAATACATTTGTCGTCACAAAGCGCCATGAGCCTTGGCATCACATTGCTCCATGCCCTTGTCATCACAAAGCTCCATGACACTTGTCATCACAATGCTCGATGCCCTTCTAATCACAATGCCTCATGCCCTTGTCATTACAATCCTCCATGACCCATGTATCACAGTGTTCCCTGCACTTATCATCCCAATGCTCTATGCCCACTCTCATCACAATAATCCATGAAACATTTCAGACCAATGCCCCATGCCCGTCTCATCACAATGCTCCTTTACCTCTGTCATAACAATGCTCCATGACACCTGCCATCACAATGTTCCACGGCCTTGTCATCAGAAGGCTCGAAGACACTTGTCATCACAGTGCTCCACGACCCCTCTAATCAAAATGCTCCATGCCCTTGTCATAAAAACGCTCCATGACGCATGTCATCAGAATGTTCCATGGCCCTTTCATCACTATGCTCCATGCCCTTGTCATCACAATGCTCCAAGACCCTTGTAATCAAAATTCTCCATGCGTGTTTTCATCTCACAGCTCCATGAACCCTGCCATCACAATGGACCATGCCCATCATCATAATGCTTCAGGCTATTGTCATCACAATGAAATCACTATTCTCCATGACCTCTGTCCTCATAATGCTCCAATCCCTTGTGATCACAATGTTCCATAACACTTATCATCACAACACCCCATGACGCTCATCATCACAATTATCCATGGTCTTCTCATCACAATGCTCCATGACCATTGTCATCACAATGCTCAATACACTTGTCATCACAATGCTCCCTGACACTTGTCATCAGTATGCTCCATTAACCCTGTCATGACACGTCTCCATGCCTTTTTCATCACAATGATCCATGCCCTTTTAATCATAATGCTCCAAGACCCCTGAAATCACAAAGCTCCATGACCTTGTCATCACAAAGCTCAATGACGCATGTCATCAGAATTCTCCATGGCCTTCTCCTCACAATGCTCCATGCCCTTGTAATAACAATGCTCCTAGACACCTGTAATCACAATGTTCCATGTCCCTTTTCATCAGAATGCTCCATGAGACTTATCATCACAAGTCTCCATTGTCCTCTCATCAAAGTGCTCCAGGAACTTGTCATCAAAATGCTGCATGATCCTTGTCATCACAATACACCATGAATATTTTCAGCCCAATGCCCTATGACCTTCTCATCAAAATGCTCCATCACCCCTGTCATCACAATACTCCATGAATATTTTCAGCCCAATGCTCCATGACATTTGTCATCACAATGATCCATGCCCTTGTCATCACAATGCTCCATGACCCATTTATTCACAATGATCCGTGACGCTTGTCATCACAGTGCTCCATGACACCTGTCATAACAATGCTCCATGCCTTTTTCAGCAAAATGCTACATAACCTTGTCATTGCAATGCTCTATTCGCTTGTCATCACAATACTCCATTACCATTGTCATCACAGTCCTCCATGAACATTGGGATCACATTGCTTCATGCCCTTGTCATCACAATGCTCCATGCTCCTTGAAATCAAAATGATCCATGAACTCCGTCATCACAATGCTCCAAACCCTTGTGATCACAATGTTCCATAACACTTGTCATCACAACGCTCCATGATGCCTGTCATCACAATAATCCATGCCCTTTTCATCACAATGCTCCATGACTTTTGTCATCACAATTCTCAATTCACTTGTCATCACAATGCCTCATGCCTTTTTCATCACAATGCTCCATGCCATTGTCATCAAAATACTCCACAAGCTTTTCATCAGAATACTCCATGACCCTTTTCATCACAATTCTCAATGCACCTGTCAGCACAATGCTCCCTGAACCTTGTCATCACAATGCTCCAAGCCATTGTCATCACAATGCTCCATTACCTTTCTCATCAGAATCCTCCATGACACTTGTCATCACAATGCTCCAAGCCATTGTCATCACAATGCTCCATTAGCTTTCTCATCAGAATCCTCCATGACCCCTGTCATCACAATGCTACATCCCCTTATTATCACAATATTCCATAACGCCTGTCATCAAAATGCTCCATGACCCTTTTCATCCCAATGCTCTATGACACCTGGCATCACAATGATCTATATCCCCTGTCATCAAAATGTTCCATTACACTTTTCATCAAATTTCTGCATGACCCTGTCATCAAAATGCTCCCTGCCCTTCTCATCACAATGCACCACACACTTGTCATCAAATGCTCCATGACCATTGTCATCACAAAGCTCCATGACCCTTGGCATCACAATGCTCCATGTCATTGTCATCACAATTCTACATGAACACTCTCATCACATTGCTCCAAGCACTTGTCATCACAAAGCTCCATGACACTTGTCATCACAATGCTCGATGCCCTTCTCATCACAATGCTTCATGCCCTTGTCATTACAATCCACCATGACCCATATATCACAGTGTTCCATGCCCTTGTCATCACAATGCTCCATGCCCACTCTAATCACAATAATCCATGAAATATTTCACACCAATGCTCAATGCCCTTCTCATCACAATGCTCCATTATCTCTGTCATAACAATGCTCCGTGACCCGTGCCATCACAATGTTCCACGGCCTTGTCATCACAAGGCTCCTTGACCCTTGTCATCACAATGCACCAAGACCCATGTAATCACAAGGCTCCATGCCCTTGTCATCACAAAGCTCCGTGAGGCATGTCATCAGAATGTTCCATGGCCTTCTCCTCACAATGCTCCATGCACTTGTCATCACAATGCTCCAAGACCCCTATAATCACAGTGTTCCATGAGCCTTTTCATCTCAATGCTCCATGAACCCTGTCATCACAATGAACCATGCCCATCATCATGATGCTTCAGGCTATTGTCATCACAATGAAATCAAAATTCTCCATGACCTCTGTCATCATAATGCTCCAAACCCTTGTGATCACAATGTTCCTTAACACTTATCATCACAACACACCATGACGCTCATCATCACAATTATCCATGGTCTTCTCATCACAATGCTCCATTACCTTTGTCTTCAGAATCCTCTATGACACTTGGCATCACAATGCTCCATGCCATTGTCATCACAATGGGCCATTACATATGTCATCACAATGCTCCCTGACACCTGTCTTCACAATACTGTATGTCCTGGTCATCACAATGCTCCATGCCCTTGTCATCACAATGCGCCATTCCAACTCTCATCGCTATAATCCATGAAACTTATTATTCCAATGCTCCATGCCCATGTCATCACAATGCTCCAATCCCTTGTTATCACATTGTTACATGACCCCTGTCATCACAATGCTCCGTGACTTCATTCATCACAATGATTCATGACCTTTATCATCTCAATGGTCCATGCCCTCATCATCAACAGTCTCTGTGACCATTTTAACCACAATGCTCCATGAACTTTTCATCACAATGTTCTTTGACCCTTCTCATCACAATCCTATATGCCTTTCTCAGCACAATGCTCCATGACCCTTGTCATCACAATGCTCCATGCGCTTGTCAGCACAATGCTCCATGACACATGTCATCAAAATGCACCATGCGCTTGTCATCACAGTGCTCCACAATCTTGTCCTCACAATGCTCCATAAAACTTGTCATCATAATGCCCCATGCACTTCTCATCAAAATGCTCTCTCACCACTGATATCACAATGTTACATCACTATTCGTCACAATACTCACTCACCCCTGTCATCACAATGTTCCATGACTCCTGTCATCACAATGCTACATGCACATATCATCACAATGTTCGATGGCCCCTGACATCACAATGTTCCATAACCCCTGTCATCAAAATGCTCCCAAAATCTTTTCATCAAAATGCTCCATGAACCCTGGCATCACAATGTTCCATAACCCCTGTCATCAAAATATTCCATGACCATTTTCATCAAATTGCTCCATGACCCTGTCATCACAATGCTCCCTGCCCTTGTCCTCACAATGCACAACGCCCTTGTCTTCAAAATCCTCCTTGACCTTTGTCATCACAAAGATCCATGACCCTTGGCATCACAATGCTCCATGTCATTGTCATCACTATGCTCCATGAACGCATTCATCACATTGCTCAATGCCATTGTCATCACAAAGCTCCATGACACGTCATCAGAATGCTCCATGGCTTTCTCATCACAATCCTACATGCCATTGCCCTCACAATGTTCCATTACCCCTGTCATAACAATGCTCCATGACCCCTGCCATCACGATGTTCCATGGCCTTGTCATCACAAGGCTCCATGACCATTCTCATCACAATGCTACTAGACCCCTGTAATCACAATGTTCCATGACCCCTGTCATCACAATGCTACATCCCCTTATCATCATAATGTTCCATGACCCCTGTCATCACAATGCTACATCCCCATTTCATCACAATATTCTATAACCCCTGTCATCAAAATGTTCCATTACAATTTTCATCAAATTGCTGCATGACACTGTCATCAAACTGCTCCCTGCCCTTCTCATCACAATGCACCACGCCCTTGTCATCAAAATGCTCCGTGACTTTTGTCATCACAAAGCTCCATGACCATTGACATCACAATGCTCCATGTCATTGTCATCACAATGCTCCATGAACCCTCTCATCACATTGCTCCATGCCCTCGTCATCACAAAGCTCCATGACACTTGTCATCACAGTGCTCGATGCCCTTCTCATCACTATGCTCCATGCCCTTGTCATTACAATACTCTATGATCATTGTATCACAGTGTTCCGTGCTCTTGTCATCACAATGCTCCATGCCCACTCTCATCACAATAATCCATGAAACATTTCACACCAGGGCTTCCTGTCCTTCTCATCACAATGCTCCATTACAACTGTCATAACAATGTTCCATGACCCCTGACATCACAACGTTCCATGGCCTTGTCATTCACAAGGCTCCCTGACACTTGTCATCACAGTGTTCCAAGACTCCTGTAATCACAATGCTCCATGCCCTTGTCATCACAAAGCTCCATGACGCATGTCATTAGAATGTTCCATGGACTTCTCATCACAATGCTCCATGCCCTTGTCATCACAATGCTCCAAGACACTTTTTTTCACAATGCTCCATGCCCCTTTTCATCTCAAAGCTCCATGAATCCTATCATCACAGTGCACCATGCCCATTATCATAATGCTTCATGGTATTTTCATCATAATGAAATCAAAATGCTCCATGACCTCTTTCATCACAATGCTCCAAACTGTTGGGATCACAATGTTCCATAACACTTCTCATCATAACAACACATGATGCTCATAATCACAATTATCCATAGTCTTCTCATCACTATGCTCCATAAAATTTGTCATCACAATGCTCAATACACTTGTCATCACAATGCTCCCTGACACTTGTCGTCAGTATGCTGCTTGAACACTGTCATGACAAGGCTCCATGCCTTTTTCATCACAATGTTCCATGCCCTTTTCATCACAATGCGCCAAGACACCTGTAATCACAATGCTCCATGCACTTGTCATCACAGTGCTCCATGACGCATTCATCAGAATGCTCCATGGCCTTCTCTTCACAATGCTCCATGCACTTGTCATCACAATGCTCCAAGACCCCTGTAATCACAATGCTCCATGCCGCTTGTCATTATAGCGCTCCATGACGCTCGTCAACACAATTATCCATGGTCTTCTCATCACAGTGCTCCACGGTCTTGCCATCACATTGCTCCATGTCCTGGTCATCACAATGCTCTATGTTCCCTGTCATCACAATTCCTCACGTTCTGGGCATCACTATGTTCCATGACACTTCCCATCACAGTGTTAAATGCTTTGTCATCACAATACTCCACAAGCTTGTCATTAGAATACTCCATGACCCTTGTCATCACAATGACCCATGACCCCTGTCATCACAATGCTCCATGAGACGTATCATCACAATGCTCCATGCCCCTTGTCATTACAGTGCTCCATGTTGCTCGTCACCAGAATTATCCATGGACTTCTCATCACAGTGCTCCACGGTCTTGCCATAACAATGCTCCATGCCCTGGTCATCACAATGCTCCATGTCCCTTGTCATCACAATTCTCCACATCCTTGTCATCACAATGCTCCATGACAGTTCTCATCACAATGTTACATGCTCTTGTCATCACAATTCTCCATTCATTTGTCATCACAATGCTTCACGATCTTTTCATCAAAATTCTCAATGGCCGTTGTCATCACAATGCTCCATGCGCTTGTCATCACAAAGCTCCATGACACATGTCATCAGAATGTTCCATGGCCTTCTCATCAAAATGCTCCAAGCCCTTTTCATTACAGTGCTCCAAGACCCCTGTAATCACAATGCTCCATGCCCCTTTTCATCTCAATGCTCCATGAACCCTGTCATCACAATGCATCATACCCTTCATCATAATGCTTCCGGCTATAGTCAGCACAATGAAATCAAAATTCTCCATGACCTCTGTCATCACAATGCTCCATGACCCCTGTCATCACAATACTCCATGAACATTTTCAGCCCAATGCTCCATGACACTTGTCATCAAAATGATCCATGCCCTTGTCATCCCAATGCTCCATGACCCCTGTATTCACAATGCTCCATGACGCTTGTCATCACAGTGCTCCATGACACCTGTCATCACAATGCTCCAAGGCTTTGTCAGCAAAATGGTACATGACCTTGTCATTACAATGCTATATGCGCTTGTCTTCACAATATTCCATTTACATTGTCATCACAATCCTCCATGAACCTTGGGATCAAATTGTTTCATGCCTTTGTCATCACAATGATCCATGCTCCTAGAAATCAAAATGACCATGACCTCTGTTATCACAATGCTCCAAACCCTTGTGATCACAATGTTCCATAACACTTATCATCACAACACCCCATGACGATCATCATCACAATTATCCATGGCTTCTCATCACAATGCTCCATGACATTCGTCATCACAATTCTCAATACACTTGTCATCACAATGCTCCCTGACACTTGTCTTCAGAATGCTCCTTGAATCCTGTCAGGAAAAGGCTCCATGCCTTGTTCATCACAATGCCCCATGCCGTTTTCATCACAATGCCCCATGCCATTGTGATCAAAATATTCCACAAGCTTGTCATCAGAATGCTCCATGACCCTTGTCATCACAATTCTCCATGCACTTGTCAGCACAATGCTCCCTGACCCTTGTCATCACAATGCTCCAAGCCATTGCCATCACAATGCTCCATTACCTTTGTCATCAGAATCCTCCATGACACTTGGCATCACAATGCTCCATGCCATTGTCATCACTATGGGCCATTACATATGTCATCACAATGCTCCCTGACACCTGTCTTCACAATACTGCATGACCTGGTCATCACAATGCTCCATGCCCTTGTCATCACAATGCGCCATTCCAACTGTCATCGCAATAATCCATGAAATTTATTAGACCAATGCTTCATGCCCTTGTCATCACAATGCTCCATGCCCTTTTTATCACAATGCTCCATGACCACTGTCATCACAATGCTCCGTGACTCCAGTCATAACAATGCTTCATGACATTTGTCATCACAATGGTCCATGCCCTCGTCATCAACAGTCTCTGTGACCTTTTTAACCACAATGCTCCATGAACTTTTCCTCACAATGCTCTTTGATCCTTGTCATCACAATGCTCTATGCCTTTCTCAGCACAATGCTCCATGACCCTTGTCATCACAATGCTCCATGCGCTTGTCAGCACGATGCTCCATGACACATGTCATCACAATGCACCATGCGCTTGTCATCACAGTGCTCCACAATCTTGTCCTCACAATGCTCCATAAAACTTGTCATCACAATGCTCCATGCAATTCTCATCAAAATGCTCTCTCACCACTGATATCACAATGTTACATCACTATTCGTCACAATACTCCCTCACCCCTGTCATCACAATATTCCATGACTCCTGTCATCACAATGCTACATGCACTTATCATCACAATGTACGATGACCCCTGACATCACAATGTTCCATAACCCCGTCATCAAATTGCTCCGTGACCCTTTTCATCAAAATGTTCCATGACCCCTGACATCACAATGTTCCATAACCCCTGTCATCAAAATGTTCCATGACGCTTTTCATCAAATTGCTCCATGACCCTGTCATCGCTATGCTCCCTGCCCTTCTCATCACAATGCACAATGCCCTTGTCATCAAAATACTCCATGACCTTTTTCATCACAAAGATCCATGACCCTTGACATCACAATGCTCCATGTCATTGTCATCACAATGCTCCATGAACCCTCTCATCATATAGCTCTTGCCCTTGTCATCACAAAGCTCCATGACACTGGTCTTCACAATGCTCGATGCCCTTCTCATCCCAATGCTCCATGCCCTTTTCATTAAAATCCTCTATGATCATTGTATCACAGTGTTCCGTGGTCTTGTCATCACAATGCTCCATGCCCACTCTCATCACAATAATCCATGAAATATTTCACACCAATGTTTCCTGTCCTTCTCATCACAATGCTCCATTACACCTTTCATAACAATGTTCCATGACCCCTGCCATCACAATGTTCCACGGCCTTGTCATTCACAAGGCTTCGTGACACTTGTCATCACAATGTTACAAGACCCCTGTAATCACAATGCTCCATGCCCTTTTCATCACAAAGCTCCAAGACACTTATTATCACAATGCTGCATCCCCTTTTTCATCTCAAAGCTCCATGAATCCTATCATCACAATGCACCATGCCCATTATCATAATGCTTCAGGGTATTTTCATCACAATGAAATCAAAATGCTCCATGACCTCTGTCATCACAATGCTCCAAACCATTGGGATCACAATGTTCCATAACACTTCTCATCACAACAACCCATGATGCGCATAATCACAATTATCCATGGTCTTCTCATCACTATGCTCCATAACTTTGGTCATCACAATGCTCAATACACTTGTCATCACAATGCTCCCTGACACTTGTCGTCAGTATGCTCTTTGAACACTGTCATGACAAGGCTCCATGCCTTTTTCATCACAATGCTCCATGCACTTGTCATCACAATGCTCCAAGACCCCTGTAATCACAATGCTCCATGCCGCTTGTCATTATAGCGCTCCATGACGCTCGTCATCACAATTATCCATGGTCTTCTCATCACAGTGCTCCACGGTCTTGCCATCACAGTGCTCCATGCCCTGGTCATCACAATGCTCTATGTTCCCTGTCATCACAATTCTCCACGTTCTTGGCATCACTATGTTCCATGACACTTCCCATCACAGTGTTAAATGCTTTGTCATCACAATACTCCACAAGCTTGTCATCAGAATACTCCATGACCCTTGTCATCACAATGATCCATGACCCCTGTCATCACAATGCTCCATGAGACGTATCATCACAATGCTCCATGCCCTTTCTCATTACAGTGCTCCATGATGCTCGACACCAGAATTATCCATGGTCTTCTCATCACAGTGCTCCACGGTCTTGCCATAACAATGCTCCATGCCCTGGTCATCACAATGCTCCATGTCCCTTGTCATCAAAATTCTCCACGTCCTTGTTATCACAGTGCTCCATGACAGTTCTCATCACAATGTTACATGCTCTTGTCATCACAATTCTCCATGCACTTGTCATCGCAATGCCCCATGACCCCTGTCATAGCAAGCTCCATTCCTTTGTCATCACAATGCTTCACGACATTTTCATCAAAATTCTCAAAGGCCGTTGTCATCACAATGCTCCATGCCCTTGTCATCACAATGCTCCATGACCCTTGTCATCTCAATGCTCCAAGCCCTTGTCGTCACAGTGCTCCATTACCTTTGTCATCACAATCCTCCATAACACTTGGCATCACAATGCTCCATGTCATTGTCATCACAATGGAACATGAAATATGCCATCACAATGCTCCCTGACACCTGTCTTCACAATACGCCATGACCTTGTCATCACAATGCTCCATGCCCTTGTCATCACAATGTGCCATGCCCACTGTCAACACAATTATCCATGAAACTTGTCAGACCAATGCTCCATGCTCCTGTCATCACAATGCTACATGACCCCAGTCATCACAATGCTCCGTTTGTCCCGTCATCTCAAGGCTCCATGACCTGTGTCACCACAAATGTCAATGTCCTCATCATCACAAGGCTCTGTGAAATGTGTCACCACAATGCTCCATGAACTTTTCATCACAATGCTCAATGTCATTGTCATCACAGTGCTCCATGAACGCTCTCATCACATTGCTCCATGACCTTGTCATCACAAAGCTCCATGACGCATGTCATCAGAATGCTCCATGGCCTTCTCATCACAATGTTCCATGCCCTTGCCATCACAATTCAAAATAACCCCTGTCATAACAATGCTCCATGACCCCTGCCTTCACGATGTTCCATGGCCTTGTCATCACAAGGCTCCATGCCCTTGTCATCACAATGCTCCAAGACCCCTGTAATCAAAATGCTCCATGCCCCTTTTCATCTCAATGCTCCATGAACCCTGTCAACACAATACACCATGCCCATCATCAAAATGCTTCATGCTATTGTCATTACAATGAAATCAAAATGCTTCATGACCTCTGTCATCACAATGCTCCAAATCCTTGTGATCAAAATTTTCCATAACACTTATCATCACAACGCCCCATGACGCTCGTCATCACAGTTATCCATGGTCTTCTCTTCACAATGCTCCATGACGTTTGTCATCACAATGCTCAATGCACTTGTCATCACAATGCTCCCTGACACTTGTCGTCAGTATGCTCCTTGAACCCTGTCATTACAAGGCTCCATGCATTTTTCATCACAATGTTCCATGCCCTTGTCTTCAAAAGCTCCATGATGCATGTCATCCAAACGCTCCATGGCCATCTCATCCCAATGCCACATGCCGTTGTCATCACTATGCCCCAAGACCCCTGTAATCACAATGCTCCATGCCCCTTTTCATCAGAATATTCCATGAGACTTGTCATCACATGTCTCCATGGTCTTCTCATCTCAATGCTCCAGTACCTTGTCATCACAAGCCTCCATGGCCCCTGTCATCACAATACTCCATGAACGTTTTCAGCCCAATGCTCCTTGACCTTCTCATCACAATGCTCCATGACCCCTGTCATCACAATTCTCCATGACTCCTGTCATCACAATGATCCATGAACCCTGACAAAACAATGATCCGGGACTCTTGTCATCAAAATGCTCCATGCCCTTGTCATCCCAATGCTCCATGACCCCTGTAATCACAATGCTCCGTGACACTTGTCATCACAGTGCTCCATGAAACTTGTCATCACAATGCTCCATGCCTTTGTCAGCAATATGCTACATAATCTTGTCATCACAATGCTCCATGCTCTTGTCATCACAATCCTTCATGACACTTTGGATCATATTGCTTCATGCCCTTGTCATCTCCCTCTTGCCTTTCTGGTTTTTACAGATTTTCAGATGTCCCTTTTGACCCGTGGGAAGTGACAATTCTTTGTAGTGTGGATTTGCATTTTGCGCTTGCTTGATTGTCCAAAAAGGTCGTATGTGTTTTCTCCTGAATATATTCAGGAGAAAAAGCATACGCCCTTTTTGGCCAAGTGCATCATTGTCGAATTTGTGATGCTTTTCCTGTGCTTTAAAGGCGATTCCTATTTACCTCTTGAAATATGTTTTGTGCAATTCTGCCTCATTTTAAAGTCAGCTTCGTGGCCTTCCCTCAACTGATATTTGGAAGACAGTAGTCCTTTATAACTGTAGGTTTGTGAATTGCTGTGCCCATGAGCTACAATTTTCAAATCCCATTTTTGGGAGCTGACCGCAAATCCACAATTTTGCTTCAGGACCTATACTTGTTCCAGGGGTGGATATACTGTTCCCTGCGGGTGGCTGAGGCTTTGGTTAATTCTTCTTCCTGACGGGAATTTAGAGTGACATGTGCCCGTCCAAATGCCTACATCTACTCTCTGATTGGTTCTCCCTCTTCCCTTTCATCCTCTGCACAATTAGCAAACTGTGCGAACCAGGAGGTTATAGGGGCTGGCTCTCCTAAGTTGGGAGATTGATAGTAAAGCAGTTGGAATGCCAAACTGGAGCACAAGGAGAGGAAAAATTAGGAGACTTTTAGAAATCTTTCACCATCACAGGGTGTCCATTCTCTAGGTTTCCCATACATGTTTTAACTGTAGTGATATTCCCTACTACCTGGAGATTTGGGATCCATGGAATCGTGGCATGCATTACTACTTTAAAGGGTCTGCATTTTCTCTCCCAATCTCACCAGTCCTCTCAGTCCCAAGTGTCCAGCCTTATGTCTCATCCAGCTGTCTTTGCAGATAGGGTCATTCCCGGTTTCATCAGAACCCCTGAAGGAATTGTGTAAGAATTTCGCTGTTTTTTTGTTTGTTTTTGAAATTCATTTTTATAGTGCGGTTGAGCTGATTTTCACTGACGTGTTTATGCAAGTCTAGACACACTTGATTCCCTTATGGAGACAAATCAATACATAGGTTTTAAGATTCTCACTAGTCAGATATATTCCTCTGTGTGGAATAGGGGGTTTGAGTCCCGTTCACTGAGGAAGGGGTAGGTCTCGTCTATTCTCTATTTGGTTTATGGAATGGTACCTGTGCTAATATCAAACTCTGGTTTTATGCATCACCCCACCTCTCCTATCCCATTAAACAGGTATAAGAGTGTTCTCTAAATGTGAGACTCTGTTCTCTTTCTTAATTCAGTTCATGTGTTGTGATGTTGACATTCCCTCTGTAAGTGATATCTTATGAATAGATTATTTTTCTGTGTGACTAATTTCACTTAGAATCATCATACCTAAATCCACTCTTTATGCTGCTACTGGCCTTATGACATTGATTCCACGTCTGAGTGATATTACGTTGTACAAAATTACCACAAGTTATTTATGCATTTCTCTTTTTCCTGGGATATTTTAGGTGTACCGAAGTTGAGGTTCTTGTATGCAGAGCAGCCCTAAATTTTGGGGTGCCTGTGTCTTGTCGATATTTAGTCTTCCCAAGTTATATGTCCATGAGTTGAAGTCCCCTTTGCTCGGGGGCTTTGTATTTAAATGTTTTAGGAAACAACATACATTTCTTCAGAGTGGCTCTTGGATATTTATACCCCACCCATCAGCGTGACTAGGCTCCCTGTTCTCCATGGCCTCTCCAGCATTTCTGGTTTGTACACATTTTTTGGATGGCCTTTCTGAGCAGTGGAAATTGAGACTTCTTTGTTGTGCGGATTTGCATTTCCCGCTTGCTTGGTTGGCCAAAAACTCTGTATGTGTTTTTTTCCTGAAGATATTCACGAAAAAAAGGCATACACCCTTTTGCCCAACTACATCATTTTAGAAATTCTGCTGCTTTTCATATGCTTTAAATGTGAGTACAATCTACCTTTTGAAATCTGTTTCCTGCAATTCTGCCTCTCATTCAGATCCTCTTCGTTGCCTTACCTGAATATATTTTTGGACGTTGGTTATCATTTATATCTTTGCAGGTCTTTGAATTGTCTGCTCCTGAGCTCCATTTTGCAACTCGCTTTTTTTTGTGAGCTGGCCGCCAAACCTTTGGATTGCTTCTGGCCCTATTCTGGTTCTGAGGAGGCAGGCTGAGCCTTTGGTTAATTCTTCTTCTAATGGGAAATTAGAGTGACATGTGCCTGTCAAAACTCCTACAGCTAATCTCTCATTGGTTAACCCCTTCCCATTTATCCTCTGCACAAATTGCAAACTGTGTGAAACAGGAGGTTAAAGGTGCTGATTCTCAATGTGGGGAGATTTTTAGTAATGTGGCTGGAATGGCGAACCCCAGCACCAGGAGATCAAAAATGAGGTGCATTTTAGACACCTTTCCTGAGCACACGGTGTACATTCATCTCGGTTTCGCAGGCATGTTTTCGCTGTCAGAAGATTCCCTTGAACCTGCCGATTTGGAACCCATGGAATGGGTACCAGGCAGTATTACTTTAAAAGGTCTGCATTTCCTCACCCTGCCTCTCTAACATCTCTTAGCGTGCATAGCTTCCAGCCTTATATATCATCCTGCTGTGGGTCTACATGTGTTCAATCCATGTTACATCGTAGCCCTTCAACAAAAGTTGTAAGAATTTTTGTCTGTCTCACTGTTTTTATAAATATATTTAAATTATTTTTATATTGGTTACAGCTGATTTTCAAAGCTCTGTTTTTTGCTGCTGTACATCCACTTGATTCATGTACTGTGAGACAACAATAAATTATTTTTCAGATGCTTACGAGTCATATGTATTATTGTCCAGTGACTTGAGTGGGCTGAGTGCAGTTCTTTGAGGTACCGTGTAGGCCTTGTCAGTTATTCAATTTGGTACTTGGAATGGTATATTTGCTAATTTCAACCTCCTGGATAATACCTCACCATTCCCCACCTTTCCCATTTAGCAGCCTTATGTCTATTTTCTACATATTTGACTGTGTTTCTGTTTTGTAGTTTATTTCATGTGTAGCCATTTTTGATTCCACCTTTAAGTGACATCTTATGATATGTGTCTTTTTCTTTCTGACATATGTCACTTAGAATGATCGTATGTAACTCCTCCAGAGTTGTTCCAACTGGCCTTATTTCATTGATTTTGGGATGAGTAATATTCCACTCTACATAAGTACCCCATCTCTTTTATCCATTTTATCCTTCCAGGGACATTTAGGTTATATCCAAGTGGAGGCCCTTTTTAACAGAGAGGAGGTAAACGTTGTGGTGCCTGTTTACTGTCCATTTTTGTTTTTCCCAAGGTATACGCCCATGAGTGCAAGTGTCCTATGCTCTGTAGCTCATCTTTTAGATGTTTTAGCAAACACAATACACTTCTCCAGAGTGGCTGTTGGCAAATTACGTTTCCACTATCAGCCTCACAGGGCTCCCTTTTCTCCTCGCCCTGTCCTGCATTTCTGGTGTTTACACTTTATGTGGATGGCCCTTCTGACTGATGTGAAGTGATACATTTTGTAGTATTGATTTCCAGTGCCCACCTGTTTGGTTGGATAAAACGTGTGTATGGCCTTTACTTGAATATATTCAGAAAAAATGCATACGCCCTTTTGTGCCAACTGCATCATTGGCGATGCTGAGCCCCTTTTCTTGTGCTTTAATGGGGAGTCCTTTCTACCTCTTCAAATGTGTTTCATGCCACACCCCCTTGCTTACAAGTCATTTTCTGTGACTTACCTTAAGACATTTTTCGACGATAGATATTTTCAACTCTGCAGTTTCATGAATTTTAGTGCCCCTGAGTTCCATTTTTCAACTTGTGTTTTTGGAAACTGGACACTAAACAGCGGGATTTCCTCTAGACCTATTCTGTTTCCGTGGACAATTCTAGCCTTTGATTAATTTGTCTTCCAGATTGGAAATTAGAGTGGCATGTGCCTGTCCGAACACCTAAGACTTGTCTCTAAATTTTTCTCATCCTTCCGCTTCATCCTCTGGACAAATTCCAAACTGTGTGCAAAAGGATGTTGACGGTGCTGATATCCCCAAGTGAGGAGATTGTCAGGAAAGATGCTGGAGGGGTGAACCCGAGCACCAGGCGATGAGGAGAAGAGGTGCCTTTTCCAAACTCTTTCCGATCAAATGGTGTACCATCCTCTAGGTGTGACAGGCATGTTTTAGCTGTAGGAAGGGTCCCGTGCATGGAAGGAGAACACCAGGGATTTTTCCAAATCAGTGCCTCCCCGTACCCCAAACTGGGGATTTTTTAAGCTACAGCTACACATATGTCCATTAAGGGCCTTGGGAAATAGGCAGAGCCCAAACTTTAGATGATTGAAATCTTCAGGGTCAGAAGCGTTCTCCATCGGCCTTGCTTAGGTTACATTTTATCTGTCATTGATAGATGATGTCAATAAAAATATCTATTCTTTTTTCAGATTATTTCCCCTTATAGGTTATTGCAAAATATTCAGTGTAGTTCCCTGTGCTATACAGTTGTTCCTTGTTGATGATCTATTTTATACATAGCAGTTTGTATGTGTTAATCCCAAACTGTTAATTTATCCCTTGTCCTACCTTTCCCCTTTGGTAATAATAAATTATAAGATTTTATACTTCTCAGAAATGGGGGAGCTGAAAGAGAGGTATCCTTTTCAATGGAAATGCATTCAAAACAAGATTGAAGCTTCAGCCAAGAGTATTTGATGTACATCCATGGAAATAAATCACTTCATTTCTCTAATGTTGACCTGACAAATAAGACAGACGTCTTCACTGAACTTGCTTATAGTAAAGTGATGGAAATATCAAAGGTAAGTCTTAGAAACATCTTATTTTACCCGAGCATTATACACTGCTCTATGTTAACTACAGTTTGGCTCACACATCTGTTCATTGAAGTTACAATGTTCTCAATTTCTGTTACTGATCCTCCAGAGTGGACCCCAACAAGAGTCCCCGTGCCCAGTGTCATTGGAGCCAACAGATCAAGACTGAATTTGGTTCAGAAGCAAAGGAAACATTATTTTGAAAACGGAATGGAGAGGTGAGAGCATGCAGTCCCCCACGGGCTGTGGGCTGGGCTGCTGTGTAGGGATCCCGGCAGCGTCAGTGGGAGGGAGGGGATGGAGCTCTCGAGGTCTGGGTTGGCTGCAGCTCAGGCTCTATGCCGTGGAGTCTGCATGGGACCCCGCTAGCTGAGGTGTCGACACAGCCATTCTGCACTAGGAAATAGGGTCTGAAGTGCCGGGTGTGGGACCTCAGCATGCGGAACCCTAGGAGCACATGAAATTAGACAAAGCACAAAGGAAAAACAGGTTAGACTTTATTTTATTGCCCAGGTTCTCTTTTTATCTCACAGGAATTTTTAATGAACGTTGCCGGAGACGAACCCCTCCTCTGCTTTTTGTTCCGTTCCTCATTCTTGGGGTGTTGAGGGTGCAGACCCCTCTTTTGTAACTGCTTCATGCTGTGGTGGCAGCCCTGATACCTGGGGGGAGGGGCAAAACGTCTCCCCACCAGCCTCCAGGTGATGTTGATTGTCCCAAGGCCTCCTGCCTCACTTCCCATACGCCTGAGCACCAGCATTGGATGTGTTATAGATTCTAATTACCTTTAAGTGTCCAGGAAAGAGATGCGCAGAGATGCTGAGGTGGCATTTTTCACCCCACCCCACATTTGTTCGGCGACCTTAGGCTGACGGTTTTTGCCAGCCTAGATGCTCTGACCAGTAGTCTGGGCTTTCTTTAATTAGGTCCCTGAATTAATGTACAAAGAGCACCGTGTGTCAGAACACTGCCCGCGCAACTCACAGACAGTCCAGTGTCAGTGGTGATCCAGGACCATGACGTCCACTGAGTCAACGGCATTTAGAAGTAGCCAGCAGTCCAGCCGGTCATATTGGCCACCATCACTGCGGTGTCTGTAGGGTTTTCTATGGTGAAAGCGTGATATACGTTTCCCCCGCCAAGCTTATCAGCTCCCCTCTGGGTGCAGTAAGTCCTGCAAGCAGTAGTCTGCTCTTTCGGGGCACAGTCTTGTTGTTTTCTGAGAGAAACTCCAGGTCAAGTGATGGTCACACGAGTCATCTTGGGGCCCCGTTGCCCCCGTTTGTCTCTCTGGAGGTGGAGTTGGAGGGCCTCCTCACTCGATGTCAGTGTGTCCACAGAGCGACACCTGCAACTTCAGGGCATGATGGGTGGTTAGGATCACGACGTGGGGTCCTTTTCCCTTAGGAGGGAGCTGGCCTTGTGGGCTGCTGATTTCTAGCTTTTTAGATACCCCAGTATCCTGGCCTGATGAGTTGGTGGGCAAAGCCCTTGGTGACCATAGTTTATCATACCTGAAGGGCATTCTTGTGTTGCTCCATTTCAAGTGGTCCCAGTTTTTGCACTAAGTCTCCAAGGGCAATTAACCTTTGACCGGGTATGTAAAGGTCAAAGGGTTTAGCTAAATTAGGGAGTTCCTGGGCAAGGTTCTAAATTGACTGCTCTTTCCATTCTTGAAAGGCTGCTTCTGGATTCTATTCAAAAGGATCATCATCTTTTCGTGTCAGTGTTTCAGGTAGAGGCCCAGCTATCAGACTGTAGTTAGGGATCCAGATGCAGAAAACCTTGGCCTCCCCAGGAACCCCTAAGCTGTCTTCTAGTTTTAGAAGAGGTAAGGCTGCAAATGGCTTCTTCCCTATCCTGGGATGCGTTTCTCCGAGTATCTGTGAGAATGAAGCCCAGGCATGTCACCTGAGCCTGGGATATTTGAGCCTTTTTTTGGACACCTTCTATCCTTTCTTGGCTAGGTAGTTCAGAGGCGTCTTTAGTAGGCCTGGCGATCAGAATGTCATCTGCATATTGAAGGACGGTTCCCTTTTACAGAGGTAGATCTTTTAGGTCTTTAGAGGACATTTCCCCAATGATGGTGTGGGGATTTTTGAACCATTGGGGCAGGACGGCCCAGCATTATTGCTTGTGTTGCTTGTTGTGTCCTGCCACTCACAAGCCAAAAATTCTTGTGACTCTGAGATGAATGGAATACAGAAGAAGGCATCATTGAAGTGTAATACAGAATGCCATGGCCTGGTGGATGGTAGAATGAGCAGCAGGGTGTAGGAAATAGGAGCTACTGGATGTATATCCTCGGTGGCTTCATTGACTGTCCTGATATCCTTTACCAGGTCTCCAGCAGCCCATGGGGCTCTCGTGGTCAGGCCAATCCCAGGATATTGAGCTCACCTGGGCTGCATCCCGCACCCCACTCCCCACGGGGCTCTCGTGGTCAAGTCCTTCCAAGGGTATGGAGCTCACCTGTACAGCTACCCAGCAGCCCATGGGGCTCTCATAGTCAGGCCCTTCCCAGGATACGGAACTCCCCAGGGCAGGTACCCCAGCAGGGCTGGACACACAGGAACTGTGCACATAGCCCACCTTGCAGAGAACCCCCAGCTCACCTGTCGCTCACAGCTGACACAGAACACCTCAGAGCAGGACTTGAACTAACAAACAGCAGCTCTGACAGGTCTGTGACCCTGGCTATCTCTCTGTGCAGCCTCTCTCTGCCTGGTCTTCCAGACACTTCCACTGCAGCCAGGGCACCAGGCCTCTGTCTCCACCCACCATCACTCTTCTCCCTGACTCCTGGGTTCCTCTCATTAGGATAGGGTCTTCTTGAAGTTGTTTTCCACTCATGGACCACATAAAATGATAAGAAAGCAAGCCGCAGATGCAGCCCCTTGTCTATCCTGACTCTCAGGAGCCCACACCTCTTCCTTGGGCCTGACCCGTATAACAAGTTTCATTTTCTGCAACTGTGAGCCCCTGAGGGGTGAGGATTGGCTGATTTGGGCAGCCTGACACTGCCTGCCAGCCCTCCCCAGGTGTGCCTGTGTTGAGGTCAATATAAACACCTCTCCAGTCAGCAAGAGCCCCTGTAGCTGTGCCTGACGCCATATTCTCTGCCCTGTCAGCAGTGTCGGGGATGGGGTGGTGGTACCGAGGGAGAGGCCGTGGCTTTGTGGATGGCCCAGTGTGAGTGGGGCTCTGCTGGACTTTCTGCAGGAGTTGCCAGGCTGCCACCTGCTAAAGAAGAGGATGTGTCATCCATACCTGCCACTGGAATTTCTCCCCAGGCAGAGGTGAGGAAGTAAAAAAGCAGTAGGGGCCATGGCAGGAGGGTATCTCAGGCAGGGAAATCGAAAGATTCCAGAAGAGCATCTGGGGCCAGGACCATCCTGGCTGGCCTTCAGGCACCAAGTCGGCCTGCGTGCTGTCGCTGGTGTGGCTCCACAGCCCTTCCTCTAGGCTTGCAAGTGCTTGTACATATTCAGGTGTTTTACCTGGAAAGGGTGGGAAGAGTTCAGCTGCAGCAGGACTGGGGCTCAGCTCACATTTACTCACAGACGCCTCGACACAGTCCCCCAGCTTTGCAATGAGGATGCTCCTTGTTGGGGGGAGTGCTGCTGAGTGCCTGGGAGACGATTTCCCACCTCTGACCAACTTAAGAATTTTTTACCACTGGAGCAAGTGCCCTGATACGATTTTCCTCTGTATAACTGGTTGGTTCTGTTTTTTTTTTTTTTTTTCTTTTTTTATTTTTGGTTCAAGGTAGATTTTATTTATTCCTCTTTTTTTTAATTTGGAGATATAAACATGGAAATAATGCATTAATATAAAGACATCTATGTGAAGGGAAAAACTTTTTTTCTGTTTTATTTGATTAAATGTTATTTATTTATTTTTAATTTTTTAAAATTTATTTATTTCTTTTATACAGCAGGTTCTTATTGGATATCTATTTTATACATATAAGTGTGCACATGTGAATCCTAGTCTCCCAATTCATCCCACCACCACCCTCACATGGTGTTCCCCCCTTGGTGTCCATATGTTTGTTCTCTACATCTGTGTCTCTATCTCTGCCCTGCATACCGGTTCATCTGTACCATTTTTCTAGGTTCCACATATATGCATTAATATACAATATTTGTTTTTCTCTTTCTGACTTACTTCACTCTGTATGACAGTCTCTAGATCCATCAAGGTCTCTACAAATGACCCAATTTCATTCCTATGTATGGCTGAGTAATATTCCATTGTATATATGTGCCAGATCTTCTTTATCCATTCATCTGTTGATGGACACTTAGGTTGCTTCCATATCCTGGCTATTGCAAATAGAGCTGCAATGAACATTTTTGTACATAACTCTTTTTGAATTATGGTTTTCACAAGGCAAATGCCCAGTACTTGGATTGTTGTGTCGTATGGTACTTCTATTGTTAGTTATTTAAAGGAACCTCCGTACTGTTCTCCCTAGTGCCCATATCAATTTACATTCCCACCCACAGTGCAAGTGTGTGCCCTTTTCTCCAATAAAGGCCTCTCCAGCATTTATTGTTTTGTAGATTTTTTTGATGATTGCCACTCTGACTGCTGTGAGGTGATACCTCACGGTAGTTTTGATTTGCATTTCTCTAATGATTAGTGATGTTCAGCATCCTTTCATGTGTTTCTTGGTAATCTGTATATCTTCTTTGGAGAAATGTCTATTAGGTCTTCTGCCCGTTTTTGGATTGGATTGTTTGTTTTTGTGATATTGAGCTACATGAGGTGCTTGTAAAGTTTGGAGATTAATCCGTTGTCAATTGCTTCATTTGAAAATATTTTCTCCCATTCTGAGGGTTGTTTTTGCATCTTGTTTATGTTTTCCTGTACTGTGTAAAAGCTTTTAAGTTTCATTAGGTCCCATTTGTTGATTTCTGTTTTTATTTCCATTTCTCTAAGTGGTGGGTCAAAAAGGATCTTGCTGTGATTTATGTCATAGAGTGTTCTGCCTATGGTTTCCTCTAAGTGTTTTATAGTGTCTGGTCTTATATTTAGATCTCTAATCAATTTAGAGTTTATTTTTGTGTATGGTGTTATGGAGTGTTCTAATTTCATTCTTTTATGTGTAGGGGTCCAGTTTTCCCAGCACCAATTACTGAAGAGAGTGTCTTTTCTCCATTGTATATCCTTAGCTCCTTTGTCATAGATGAGATAGCCATAGGTATGTAGGTTTATCTCTGGGCTTTCTGTCCTGTTCCATTGATCTGTGTTTATGCCAATCTACATACACTTGATTCCATTATGGAGACATATAAATACATAGGTTTCAAGGTTATTACCAGTCAGATATATTCCTCTTCAGTGAATAGGTTGTTTTGTGTCCAGTTCATTGAGAAAGGAGTAGGTCTTGTCTATTACATATTTGGTATATGGAATGCGATCTGTGCTAATTTCAAACTCTGCTTTTACACATCACCCCACGTCACCTTTCCCCTTAAGGAGGCCTAAGTGTGTTTTCTAAATGTGTAACTCTGTTCTCTTTTGAAATTCAGTTCATGTGTAGCCATGTTTACATTCCCTCTATAAGTGATATATTACAATAAGTTTCTTTTACTTTGTGGCTCATTTCACTTAGCATCATCATACCTAAAGCCACTCATTAAGCTGCTATTGGCCTTATGACATTGATTTTATGTCTGAGTGACATTCCATTGTATATAAGTACCACAACATCTATATCTATTTTTTTTTCCTTTCCTGGGATATTTAAAGTGTACTGAAGTCGAGGTTCTTGTAAACAGAGCAGCCCTAAAGTTTGGGCTGGCTGTGTGTTGTGGATTTTTAGTTTTCCCAAAATACACGCCCATGAGTGGAAGTGTGCTATGCTCTGTAGCTCTGTTTTAGAAAACAACATACAGTTCTCCAGAGAGGCTGTTGGCAATTTACATCCTGTCCATCGGCATAACCAGACTCCCTTTTCTCCATGGCCTGTCCTGCATTTGTGGTTTTTACACTATTTGTGGATGGCCCGTTTGACTGGAGGTAAGGGACACTTCTATGTAGTGTGGATTTGCAATGCCTGATGGCTTGCTTGGCCAAAAAGGGCATATGCATTTTTTCCTGAATATATTCAAGAAAATACACATACTCCCTTTTCAGCCAAGGGCAACATTGTCGAAATTCTGTTGCTTTTCATGTGCTTTAAAGACGACTCCAATCTACCTCTTGAAATCTGTTTCCTTCAATTCTGCCTTGCATTCAAATCCTCTTCACTGCCTTTCCTCAATATATTTCTGGATGATAGTTGTCCTTTATAACTCTGCAAGTTTGTGAATTGCTGTGCCCCTGATTTCCATTTTTCAACTCGCCTATTTGTGAGCTGGCTGCAATACCGCAGGATGGCTTTAGGCCCTAGTCTGGTTCCGGGGCTTCAGGCTGAGCCTTTGGTTAATTCTTCTTCCTGGTGGGAAACTAGAGTGACATGTGCCCATCCAAACACCTACAGCTAATCTCTCATTTATTCCCCCTCTTCCTGTTCATCCTCTGCACAATTTGCAAACTGTGCATATCAGGAGGGTAAAGGCGCTGACACTCCAAGTGGGGAGATTTTTAGTAATGCAGATGGAATGGCGAAGCTGAGCATGACAAAAGGAAAAATGAGGTACCTTTTAGAAAACTTTCCCAATTACACAGTGTACCATCCACTGGGTTTCCCATGCATGTTTTAACTGTAGGAAGATTCCCTTAAACCTGGAGAGTTGGGGCCACTAGAATGGGTAGCACACAGTATTGCTCTAAGTGGTGTTCTCTTGTTCACACAACTTCAGCAATCTTGTCAGCCCCAAGTGTCCAGTCTTATGTCTCATCCAGCTGTGGGTGTAAAGGTGGTCAATCCAGGTTGCATCACAGGCCCTGAACGAAATTTTTAAGACTTTTTCACTGTTTCGCTGTTTTTGCATTTTGCTTTTGAAATTTATTTTTATAAGTGGGTTTACCTGAATTTCAGTGCTCTGTTCATGCCGTTATACACACACATGATTCCTTTATGGAGACATGAGAATACATATGTTTTAAAATACTGAGAGTCAGACATATTCCTTGCAATGAATAGGGGGTGTTGAGTCCAGTTCATTGTGGCGGGATTAGGTGTTGTCTATTACATACTTGGTTTATGTAACGGTATCTGTGCTAATTTAAAACTGTGATTTTATGCATCACCCCACCTCGCCTTTCCCATTAAGCAGGCAGAAGCTTGTTTTCTAAATTTGTGACTCCGTTGTGTTTGTAAATCAGTTCATGTGTAGCCCTGTGTACATTCCCGCTATGAGTGATAACTTATGATAAGATTCGTTACTCTGGTATCTTTCCTAAATCAGTTCTTGTGAGGCCATGTTTACAGGACCTTCATAAGTGATATATTATGATAAGATTCTTTTTCTGTGTGACTTATTTCACTTAGAATCATCGTACGTGAATCCACTCATTTTGCTGCTACTGGCCTTATGAAATTGATTTCATGACTGAGGAATATACCATCGTACGTAAGTACCACAATTTCTTGAACCATTTTTGTCTTTCCTGGTATATTTAAGGTATACCCAAGTTGAGGTTCTTGTAAGCAGTGAAGCCCTAAATTTTGGGGTGGCTCTGTCTTATTGATTTTCAGTTTTCCCAAGGTATATTTCCTAGACTGGAAGTGCCCTTGACTCTGTAGCTCTGTTGTTTACTTGTTTTAGGGAACACAATGCACTCCTCCAGAGAGGCAGTTCACAATTTAAATCCCGCCCATCAGCATAACAAGGCTCCCTGTTCTCCAGGGCCTGTCTTGCCTTTCTGGTTTTTACACATTTTGCAGATGTCCCTTTTGACCAGTGGGAAGTGATACTTCTTTGTAGTGCAGATTTGCATTGCCCGCTTGCTTGCTTGGCCAAAAAGGGTGTATGCGTGTTCTCCTGCATATATTCAGGAGAAAACATATACGCCCTTTTTGAGCAAGTGCATCATTGTCGAAGTTGTGCCCCTCTTCCTGTGCTTTAAAGGCGATTCCAACATACCTCTTGAAATCTGTTTCCTGCTATACTGCCTCGCTTTCAAGTCTGCCTCGTTGCATTCCCTCAGCAGATTTTTGGGCGATAGTTGTCCTTTATTACTCTGCCAGTTTCTGAATTGCTGTGCCCCTGAGCTCCATTTTTAAATTCGTTTATTGTGAGCAGACCGCAAGTCCATAATTTTGGTTCAGGACCTATACTGGTTCCTGGCGTGTGGCTGAGACTTTGGTTAATTCTTTTTCCTGCCGGGCAATTAATGTGACATGTACACGTCCAAATGCCTAACATCTATCCTCTCATTTGTTCTCCCTATTCCCTTTCATCTTTGCCAAATTGGCAACTGTGCGAACCAGGAGGCTAAAGGGTCTGTCTCTCCAAGTTGGCAGATTGATAGTAAAGCAGTTGGAAAGTCAAACTGGAGCACCAGGAGAGGGATTATTATTTGAGTTTTAGAAACCTTTTGTATTCACAGTGTGTCCATTCTCTAGGTTTCCCGTACATGTTATAGCAGTAGTAATATTCCCTTCAACCTGGACAGTTGGGACCCATGGAATGGGTGCCACACATTATTGCTTTAAAGGGTCTGCATTTGCTCACCCAATCTCACCAATACTCTCAGTCCCAAGTGTCCAGCCTTATGCCACATCCAGCTGTCATTGTAGATAGGGTCATTCCAGGTTTCATCAGAGAACCTGAAAGAATTGTAAAGAATGTCCCTGTTTTATTGTTTTGTGTTTGAAATTCCATTTTAGAGTGGGTTTGAGCTTATTCTCACTGCTATGTTTATGCAAGTCTAGACACACTTGATTCCCTTCTGGAGACATATCAATACATAGGATTTAAGATTCTTACTAGTCAGATATATTCCTCTGCGGGGAATATGCTGGGTTGAGTCCCTTTCACTTAAGAAGGTGTAGGTAATATCTCTTCTGTATTTGTTTTTAGAATGGTAGCTGTACTAATATCAAACTCTGGTTTTATGCATTACCCACCTCTCCTTCCCCTTTAAGCGGGCATACGATTGTTTTCTAAATGTGAGAATCTCTTACATTCCTAACTCAGTTCCTGTGTAGCCATGTTTACAGGACCTACATAAGTGATATCTTATGATAAGATTCTTTTTCTGTGTGACTTATTTCACTTAGAATCATCGTACATGAATCTACACATTTTGCTGCTACTGGCCTTATGACATTGATTTCATGGCTGAGGGATAATCCATCGTACGTAAGTACCACAATTTTTGATCCATTTTTATCTTTCCTGGGATATTTAAAGTGTACCAAAGTTGACGTTTTTGTAAGCAGTGCAGCCCTAAATTTTGAGGAGGCTCTGTCTTTTTGATTTTCAGTTTTCCCAAGGTATATTCCCAAGACTGGAAGTGCCCTTGGCTCTGTAGCTCTATTGTTTACTAGTTTTAGGGAACACAATGCACTCCTCCAGAGAGGCAGTTGGCAATTTACATCCCGCCCATCAGCATAAAAAGGCTCCCTGTTCTCAAGGGCCTGTCTTGCCTTTCTGGTTTTTACACATTTTGAGGATGTCCCTTTTGACCAGTGGGAAGTGATACATCTTTGTAGTGCAGATTTGCATTGCCCGCTTGCTTTCTTGTCCAAAAAGGGTGTATGCGTTTTCTCCTGAATATATTCAAGAGAAAACGCATAAGCCCTCTTTGGCCAAGTGCATCATTGTCGAAGTTGTGTCCCTTTTCCTGTGCTTTAAAGCTGATTCCAACGTAACTCTTGAAATCTGTTTCCTGCTATTCTGCCTCATTTCAAGTCCGCCTCGTTGCCTTCCCTCAACAGATTTTTGGACGATAGTACTCCTTTATTACTCTGCCAGTTTGTGAATTGCTGTGCCCCTGATCTCCATTTTTCTACTCGTTTTTTGTGAGCTGAACCCAAGTCCAAAATTGTGATTCAGGACCTATACTGGTTCCCGGTGGGTGGCTGAGACTTTGGTTAATTCTTCTTCCTGCTGGGAAATTAGAGTGATATGTGCCCGTCCAAATGCCTAACAGCTACTCTCTCATTGGTTCTCCCTCTTTTCTTTCATCCTTTCCCAAATAGGCAACCTTTGAGGACCAGGAGGTTAAAAGGGCTGTCTCTCCAAGTTGGCAGATTGATAGTAAAGCAGTTGGAAATTCAAACCGGAGCACCAGGAGAGGGACTATTTGTTGAGTTGTAGAAACATTTTTTATTCACAGTGTGTCCATTCTCTAAGTATCCCTTACTTGTTATATCTATAGTAATATTACCTTCAACCAGGAGAGTTGGGACCCATGGATTGGGTGCCATGCATTATTGCTTTAAAGGGTCTGCATTTGCTCACCCAATCTCACCAATCCTCTCAGTCCCATGTGTCCATCCTTATGCCACATCCAGCTGTCGTTGAAGATAGGGTCATTCCAGGTTTCATCAGAGACCCTGAAGGAATTGTAAAGAATTTCCCTGTTTTTTTGTTTTGTTTTTGAAATTCCTTTTTATAGTTGGTTTGATCTGATTCTCGCTGCGATGTTTATGCCAGTCTAGACACACTTGATTCCCTTATAGAGACATATCAATACATAGGTTTTAAGATTCTTACTAGTCAGATATATTCTTCTCAGGGAAATATAGGATTTTGAGTCCCTTTCACTGAGGATGTTGTAGGTAGATCTTGTCTATTCCATAGTTGGTTTTTGGAACGGTACCTGTGCTTATATCAAACTCTGGTTTTATGCATCAACCCACCTCTCCTTCCCCCTTAAGCAGGCATAAGAGTGTTTTCTAAATGTGAGACTCTGTTCTCTTTCCTAACTCAGTTCATGTGTAGCCATGTTTACAGGATCTTTATAAGTGATATCTTATGATAAGCTTCTTTTTCTGTGTGACTTATTTCACTTAGAGTCATCGTACCTGAATCCACTCATTTTGCTGCTACTGGTCCTGTGACATTGATTTCATGGCTGAGGGATATTCCATCGTACGTAAGTACCACAATTTTTGGAACCAATTTTATCTTTCCTGCGATATTTAAGGTGTACCCAGGTTGAGGTTCTTGTAAGCAGTGCAGCCCTAAATTTTAGGTTGGCTCTGTCTTATTGATTTTCAGTTTTCCAAAGGTATATTCCCTAGACGGGAAGTGCCCTTGGCTCTGTAGCTCTGTTGTTTACTTGTTTTAGGGAACACAATGCACTCCTCCACAGAGGTAGTTGGCAATTTACATCCCGCCCATTAGCATAACAAGACTCCCTGTTTTCCAGGGCCTGTCTTGCCTTTCTGGTTTTTAAAGATTTTGTGGATGGCCCTTTTAACCGGTGGGAAGTGATACTACTTTGTAGTGCAGATTTGCATTGCCTGCTTGCTTGCTTGGCCAAAAAGGGGGTATGCCTTTTCTCCTGAATATATTCAGGAGAAAACGCACACGCCCTTTTTGGCCAAGTGCATCGTTGTCGAAGTTTTGCCCCTCTTCCTGTGCTTTAAAGGGGATTCCAACGTACCTCTTGAAATCTGTTTCCTGCTATTCTGCCTCGCTTTCAAGTCCACCTCGTTGCCTTCCGTCAACAGATTTTTGGACGATAGTTGTCCTTTATTACTCTGCCAGTTTGTGAATTGTTGTGCCCCTGAGCTCCATTATTTAACTCGTTTTTTGTGAGCTGAACGCAAGTCTAATATTTTGGTTCAAGACCTATACTGGTTCCCAGTGGGTTGCTGAGACATTGATTAATTCTTCTTCCTCACGGGAAATAAGAGTGACATATGCCCGTCCAAATGCCTAACAGCTACTCTCTCATTGGTTCTCCCTCTTCCCTTTCATCGTCTGCCAAATTGGCAACCTGTGCGAACCAGGAGGTTAAAGATGCTGTCTCTCCAAGTTGGGAGATTGATAGTAAAGCAGTTGGAAAGTCAAACGGGAGCACCAAGAGAGGGACTATTCACTGAGTTTTAGAAACATTTCGTATTCACAGTGTGTCCATTCTCTAGGTTTCCCGTACATGTTACAGCTGTAGTAATATTCCCTTCAACCTGGAGAGTTGGGACCCATGGAATGGGGGCCATGCATTATTGCTTTAAAGGGTCTGCCTTTGCTCACCCAATCTCACCAATCCTCTCAGTCCCATGTGTCCAGCCTTATTCCACATCCAGCTGTTTTTGTAGATAGGGACATTCCAGGTTTCATCAGAAACCCTGAAGGAATTGTGACTAATTTCCCTTTTTTTTTGTTTTTGAAATTCCTTTTTATAGTTGGTTTCAGCTGATTCTCGCTGCCATGTTTATGCTAGTCTCGACACACTTGATTCCCTTATGGAGACATATCAATACATAGGTTTTAAGATTCTTACTAGTCAGATATATTCCTCTGCAGGAAATATGTGGTTATGAGACCCTTTCACTGAGGAATGTGTAGGTCTTGTCTATTCCACAGTTGGTTTTTGGAACGGTACCTGTGCTTATATCAAACTCTGGTTTTATGCATCACCCCACCTCTCCTTCCCCCTTAAGCAGGCATAAGAGTGTTTTCTAAATGTGAGACTCTGTTCTCTTTCCTAACTCAGTTCATGTGTAGCCATGTTTACAGGATCTTCGTAAGTGATATCTTATGATAAGTTTCTTTTTCTGTGTGACTTATTTCACTTAGAATCATCGTACCTGTATCCACTCACTTTGCTACTACTGGTCTTATGATATTGATTTCATTGCTGTGGGATATTCCATCGTACGTATGTACCACAATTTTTTGAACCATTTTTATCTTTCCTGGGATACTTAAGGTGTACCCAAGTTGAGGTTCTTGTAAGCAGTGCAGCCCTAAATTTTGGGGTGGTTCTGTCTTATTGATTTTCAGTTTTCCCAAGGTATATTCCCTAGACTGGAAGTGCCATTGGCTCTGTAGCTGTGTTGTTTACTTGTTTTAGGGAGCACAATGCACTCCTCCAGAGTGGCAGTTGGCAATTTACATCCTGCCCATCAGCATATCAAGGCTCCCTCTTCTCCAGGGCATATCTTGCTTTTCTGGTTTTTACCCATTTTGTGGATGTCCATTTTGACTGCTGGGAATTGATACTTCATTGTAGTGCAGATTTGCATTGCCCGATTGCTTGCTTGGCCAAAAAGGGCGTATGCGTTATTTCCTGAATATATTCAGGAGAAAACACATACGCACTTTTTGGCCAAGTGCATCATTGTTGAAGTTGTGCCCCTCTTTCTGTGCTTTAAAGGAAATTCCAACGTACCTCTTGAAATCTCTTTCCTGCTATTCTGGCTCGCTTATAAGTCCGCCTCGTTGCCTTCCCACAACAGATTTTTGGACGATATTTGCCCTTTATTTTTCTGCCTGTTTGTGAATTGCTGTGCCCCTGAGCTCCATTTTTTAACTCGTTTTTTCTGAGCTGAACGCAAGTCCAATATTTTGTTTCAGGAACTATACTGGTTCCCGGTGGGTGGCTGAGACATTTGTTAATTCTTCTTCTTCCCGGGAAATAAGAGTGACATGTGCCCGTCCAAATGCCTAACAGGTACTCTCTCATTGATTCTCCCTCTTCCCTTTCATCCTCTGCCAAATTGGTAACCTGTGCGAACCAGGAGGTTAATGGTGCTGTCTCTCCACGTTGGGAGATTGATAGTAAAGCAGTTGGAAAGTCAAACCGGAGCACCAGGAGAGGGACTATTTGTTGAGTTGTAGATACCTTTTGTATTCACAATGTGTCCATTCTCTAGGTTTCCCGTACATGTTATACCTGTAGTAATATTCCCTTCAACCTGAAGACATGGGATCCATTGAATGGGTGCCATGCATTATTGCTTTAAAGGGTCTGCATTTTCTCACCAAATCTCACCAATCCTCTCAGTCCCATGTGTCCAGCCTTATGCCCCATCCAGCTGTCATTGTAGATAGGGTCATTCCAGATTTCATCAGAGACCCTGAAGGAATTGTAAAGAATTTCCCTTTTCTTTGTTCTTCAAATTCCGTTTTATAGTGGGTTTGAGCTGATTCTCGCTGCCATGTTTATGCCAGTCTCGACACACTTGATTCCCATTTGGAGACATATCAATACATAGGTTTTAAGATTCTTACTACTCAGATATATTCCTCTGTGGGAAATATGAGGTTTTGAGTCCCTTTCCCTGAGGAAGGTGTAGGTCTTGTCTATTCCATAGCTGGTTTTTGGAACGGTACCTGTGCTTATATCAAACTCTGGTTTTATGCATCACCCGACCTCTCCTTCCCACTTAAGTAGGCATAAGAGTGTTTTCTAAATGTCAGACTCTCTTCTTTTCCTAACTCACTTCATGTGTAGCCATGTTTACAGGATCTTCATAAGTGATATCTTATGATAAGTTTCTTTTTCTGTGTGATTTATTTCACTTAGAATCATCGTACCTGAATCCACTCATTTTGCTTCTACTGGTCTTATGACATTGTTTTCATGGCTGAGGGATATTCCGTCGTACATAAGTACCAGAATTTTTTGAACCATTTTCATCATTCCTGGGATATTTAAGGTGTACCCAAGTTGAGGTTCCTGTAACCAGTGCCGCCCTAAATTTTGGGGTGGCTCTGTCTTATTGATTTTCAGTTTTCCCAAGGTATATTCCTTGGACTGGAAGTGCCCTTGGCTCTGTAGCTCTGTTGTTTACTTGTTTTAGGGAATACAATGCACTCCTCCAGAGAGGCAGTTGGCAATTTACATCCCGCCCATCAGCATAACAAGGATCCCTGTTCTCCAGGGCCTGTCTTGCCTCTCTGGTTTTTACCCATTTTGTGGATGTCCCTTTTGACCGGTGGGAAGTGATTCTTCTTTTTACTGCACAATTGCATTGCCTGCTTGCTTGCTTGGCCAAAAAGGGTGTATGCGTTTTATCCTGCATATATTCAGGAGAAAATGCATACGCCCTTTTTGGCCAAGTGCATAATTGTCGAAGTTGTGAGCCTCTTCCTGTGCTTTACAGGTGATTCCAACGTACCTTTTGAAATCAGTTTCCTGCTATTCTGCCTCGCTTTCAAGTCCGCCTCGTTGCCTTCCCTCAACCGATTTTGGGATGATAGTTGTCCTTTATTACTCTGCCTGTTTGTGAATTGCTGTACCCCTGAGCTACATTATTTAACTCGTTTTTTTGTGAGCTGAACGAAAGTCCAATATTTTAGTTCAGTACCTATACTGGTTCCCAGTGGGTGGCTGAAACTTTGGTTAATTCTTCTTCCTGCCAGGAAATTAGAGTTACATATGCCCGTCCAAATGCCTAACAGCTACTCTATCATTGGTTCTCCCTCTTCCCTTTCATCCTCTGCCAAATTGGCAACCTGTGCGAACCAGGAGGTTAAAGGGGCTGTCTCTCCAAGTTGGGAGATTGATAGTAAAGCAGTTGGAAAGTCAAACCGGAGCACCAGGAGAGTGAGTATTCGTTGAGTTTTAGAGACCTTTCATATTCACAGTGTGTCCATTCTCTATTGTTTCCCGTACATGTTATAGCTGTAGTAAAATTCCCTTCAACCTGGAGACATGGGACCCATGGAATGGGATTCATGCATTATTGCTTTAAAGGGTCTGCATTTGCTTACCCAATCTCACCAATCCTCTCAGTCCCATGTGTCCAGCCTTATGCCATATTCAGCTGTCAGTGTAGATAGGGTCATTCCAGGTTTCATCAGAGACCCTGAAGGAATTGTAAAGAATTTCCGTTTTTTTTTGTTTTTCAAATACCTTTTTATAGTTGGTTTGAGCTGATTCTCGCTGCCATGTGTATACTAGTCTAGACACACTTGATTCCCTTAGGGAGACATATCAATACATAGGTTTTAAGATTCTTACTAGTCAGATATATTCCTCTGTGGGAAATATGGTGTTTTGAGTCCCTTTCACTGAGGAAGGTATAGGTAGGTCTTGTCTATTCCATAGTTGGTTTTTGGAACGGTACCTGTGCTTATATCAAACTCTGGTTTTATGCATCACCCCACCTCTCCTTCCGCCTTAAGCAGGCATAAGAGTGTTTTCTAAATGTGAGACTCTGTTCTCTTTCCTAACTCAGTTCATGTGTAGCCATGTTTACAGGATCTTCATAAGTGATATCTTATGATAAGCTTCTTTTTCTGTGTGACTTATTTCACTTAGAATCATCGTACCTGGGCCTCCCTTGTGGCGCAGTGGTTGAGAGTCCACCTGCCGATGCAGGGGATACTTGTTCGTGCCCCGGTCTGGGAGGATCCCATATGCCGCGGAGCGGCTGGGCCCGTGAGACATGGCCGCTGGGCCTGCGCATCCGGAGCCTGTGCTCCGCAACGGGAGAGGCCACAACAGTGAGAGGCCCGCATACCGCAAAAAAAAAAAAAAAAAAAAAAAAAAAAAAAAAAAAAAAAAGAATCATCGTACCTGAATCCACTCATTTTGCTGCTACTGGTCTTATGACATTGATTTCATGGCTGAGGGATATTCCATCATACCTTAATACCACAATTTTTTGAATCATTTTTATATTTCCTGGGATACTTAAGGTGTACCCAAGTTGAGGTTCTTGTAAGCAGTGCAGCCCTAAATTTTGGGGTGGCTCTGTCTTATTGATTTTCGGTTTTCCCAAGGTATATTCCCTAGACTGGAAGTGTCCTTGGCTCTGTAGCTCTGTTGTTTCCTTGTTTTAGGGAACACAATGCACTCCTCCAGAGAGGCAGTTGGCAATTTACATCCCGCCCAACAGCATAACAAGGCTCCTTGTTCTCCAGGGCCTGTCTTGAATTTCTGGTTTTTACACATTTTGTGGATGTCCTTTTGGACCGGTGGGAATTGATACTTCTTTGTAGTGCAGACTTACATTGTCCGCTTGCTTGCTTGGTCAAAAAGGGCGTATGCGTTTTCTCCTGAATATACTCAGGAGAAAACGCATACGCCCTTTTTGGCCAAGTGCATCATTGTCGAAGTTGTGCCCCTCTTCCTGTGCTTTACAGGTGATTCCAACGTACCTCTTGAAATCTGTTTGCTGCTATTCTGCCTCACTTTCAATTCTGCCTCGTTGCCTTCCCTCAAATGATTTCTTGATGACAGTTGTCCTTTATTACTCTGCCAGTTTGTGAATTGCTCTGCCGTATACCTCCTTTTTTTAACTCGTTTTTAGTGAGCTGAACGCCAGTCCAATATTTTGGTTCAGGACCTATACTGGTTGCCGGTGGGTGGCTGAGACTTTGTTTAATTCTTCTTCCTCCCGGGAAATAAGAGTGACATGTGCCCGTCTAAATGCCTAACAGCTACTCTCTCTTTGGTTCTCCCTCTTCCCTTTCATCCTTTGCCAAATTGGCAACCTGTGCAAAACAGGAGGTTAAAGTTGCTGTCGCTCCAGTTTGGGAGATTGATAGTAAAGCAGTTGGAAAGTCAAACCGGAGTACCAGGAGAGGGAATATTCGTTGAGTTTTAGAGACCTTTCGTATTCACACTGTGTCCATTCTCTAGGTTTCCCGTACATATAATAGCTGTAGTAATATTCCCTTCAACCTGGAGAGTTGGAGCCCATGGAATGGGTGCCTTGCATTATTGCTTCTAAGGGTCTGCATTTGCTCACCCTATCTCACCAATCCCCTCAGTCCCATGTGTCCAGCCTTATGCCACATCCAGCTGTCGTTGTAGATAGGGTCATTCCAGGTTTCATCAGAGACCCTGAAGGAATTGTAAAGAAATTCCCTGTTTTTTTGTTTTGTTTTTGAAATTCCTTTTTATATTGGGTTTGAGCTGATTCTCGCTGCCATGATTATGCCAGTCTAGAAATTTTTGATTCTCTTACGGAGACATATCAATACATAGGTTTTAAGATTCTTACTAGTCAGATATATTTTTCTGCGGGAAATATGGGGTTTTGAGTCCCTTTCACTGAGGAAGGTGTAGGTCTTGTCTATTCCATACTTTGTTTTTGGAACGGTACCTGTGCTTATATCAAACTCTGGTTTTATGCATCTTCCGACCTCTCCTTCACCCTTAAGCTGGCATAGGCGTGTTTTCTAAATGTGAGACTCTCTTCTCTTTCCTAACTCAGTTCATGTGTAGCCATGTTTACAGGATCTTCATAAGTGATATCTTATGATAAGTTTCTTTTTCTGTGTGACTTATTTCACTTAGAGTCATCATACCTGAATCCACTCATTTTGCTGCTACTGCTCTTATGACATTGATTTCATGGCTGAGGGCTATTCCATCATACGTAAGTACCACAATTTCTTAACCATTTTTATCTTTCCTGGGATACTTAAGGTGTACCCAATTTGACGTTCTTTTAAGCAGTGCAGCCCTAAATTTTGGGGTGGCTCTGTCTTATTGATTTTCAGTTTTCCCAAGGTATATTCCCTATACTGGAAGTGCCCTTGGCTCTGTAGCTCTGTTGATTACTTGTTTTATGGAACACAATGCACTTCTCCATAGAGGCAGTTGGCAATTTACATCCCGCCCATCAGCATAACAAGGCTCGCTGTTCTCCAGGGCCTGTCTTGCCTTTCTGGTTTTTACCCATTTTGTGGATGTTCCTTTTGACCTGTCAGAAGTGATACTTCTTTGTAGTGAAGATTTGCATTGCCCACTTGCTTGCTTGGCGAAAAAGGGTGTATGTGATTTCACCTGATTATATTCAGGAGAAAATGCATACGCCCTATTTGGCCAAGTGCATCATTGACAAAGTTGTGCCCTCTACCTGTTCTTTCAAGGCAATTCCAACGTACCTCTTGAAATCTGTTTCCTGCTATTATGCCTCACTTTCAAGTCTTCCTCGTTGCCTTCACTGAACAGATTTTTGGATGATAGTTGTCCTTTATTACTCTGCCTGTTTGTGAATTGGTGTGCCCCTGAGCTCGTTTTTTGAACTCGTTTTTGTGAGCTGAACGCAAGTCCAAAAGGCTGCTTCACGACCTATACTGGTTTACTGTGCTTGGCTGAGTCTTTGGTTAATTCCTCTTCCTGACATGAAATTAGAGTGACATGTGACCGTCCAAACGCCTAACAGCTAATCTCTCCGTGATTCTCCCTCTTCCCTTTCAGCCTCTGCCAAATTGGCAACCTGGGCAAACTAGGATGTTAAAGGGTCTGTTTCTCCAAGTTGGGAGATTGATAGTAAAGCAGTTGGAAAGTCAAACCAGAGCACCAGCAGAGGGACTATTAGTTGAGTTTTAGAAACCTTTCATATTCACAGAGTATACTTTCTCTAGGTTTCCCATACATGTTATATCTGTAGTAATATTCCCTTCAACCTGGAGAGTTGGGACCCATGGAATGGGTGCCACACATTATTGCTTTAAGGGGTCTGCATTTGCTCACCCAATCTCACCAATCCTCTCAGTCCGAAGTGTCCAGCCTTATGCCACATCCAGCTGTCGATGTAGATTGGGTCATTCCAGGTTTCGTCAAAGACCCTGAAGAAATTGTAAAGAATTTCCTCTTTTTTTTGTGTGTTTGAAATTCCTTTTTATAGTGGGTGTGAGCTGATTATCAGTGCCATGTTTATGCCAGTCTAGAAACACTTGATTGCCTCATGGTGACATATCAATAAATAGGTTATAAGATTCTTACTAGTCAGATATATTCCTCTGCAGGTAATATGGGGTTTTGAGTGCCTTTCACTGAGGTAGGTGTAGGTCTTATCTATTCCATATCTGATTTTTGGAAAGGTACATGTACTAATATCAAACTCTGGGTTTATGCATCACCCCACCTCTCCTTCCCCCTTAAGCAGGCATAAGAGTGTTTTCTAAATGTGAGACTCTGTTCTCTTTCCTAACTCAGTTCATGTGTAGCCATGTTTACAGGACCTTCATACGTGATATCTTATGATAAGTTTCTTTTTCTCTGTGACTTATTTCACTTAGAATCATCGTACCTGAATCCACTCATTTTGCTGCTACTGGTCTTATGACATTGATTTCATGGCTGAGGGATATTCCATCGTACATATGTACCCCTATTTCTTGAACCATTTTTATCTTTCCTGGGATATTTAAGATGTACACAAGTTGAGGTTCTTGTAAGCAGTGCACCCCTAAATTTGGGGGTGGCTCTGTCTTACTGATTTTCAGTTTTCCCAAGGTATATTCACTAGGCTGGAAGTGCCCTTGGCTCTGTAGCTCTGTTGTTTACTTGTTTTGGGGAACACAATGCACTCCTCCAGAGAGGCAGTTGTCAATTTACGTCCCGCCCATCAGCATAACAAGGCTCCCAGTTCTCCAGGGGCTTTCTTGCCTTTCTGCTTTTTACACATTTTGCAGATATCCCTTTTGACTGGTTGGAGGTGATAATTCTTTGTAGTGCAGATTTGCATTGCCCGCTTGCTGGATGGCCAAAAAGGGTGTATTCGTTTTTTCCTGAATATATACAGAAGAAAAGGAATACGCCCTTTTTGGCCAAGTGCATCATTGTCGAAGTTGTGCCCCTCTTCCTGTGATTTAAAGGCAATTCCAACATACCTCTTGAAATCTGTTTCCTGCTATTCTGCCACGCTTTCAAGTCCGCCTCGTTGCCTTCCATTAAACAGATATTTGGACGATAGTTGTCCTATATTTCTCTGCCAGTTTGTGAATTGCTGTTCCCCTGAGCTCCATTTTTCAACTCGTTTTTTGTGAGTTGAATGCAAGTCCAAACTTTGGTTCAGGACCTATACTGGTGTCCGGTGGGTGGCTGAGACTTTGGTTAATTCATCTTCCGGCCGGAAAATTAGAGGAACATGTTCCCGTCCAAATGCCTAACAGCTACTCTCTCATTGGTTCTCCCTCTTCCCTTTCATCCTCTGCCAAATTGGCAACCTGTGAGAACCAGGAGGTTAAAGGGGCTGTCTCTCCAAGTTGGGATATTGATAGTAAAGCAGTTGGAAAGTCAAACTGGAGCACCAGGAGAGGGACTATTAGTTGAATTTTAGAGACCTTTCGTATTCACAGTGTGTCCATTCTCTAGGTTTCCCGTACATGTTATAGCTGTAGTAATATTCCCTTCAACCTGGAGAGTTGGGACCCATGGAATGGGTGCCACTCATTATTGCTTTAAAGGGTCTGCATTTGCTCACCCAATCTCACCAATCCTCTCAGTCCCAAGTATCCAGCCTTATGCCACATCCAGCTGTCATTGTACATAGGGTGATTTCAGGTTTCATCAGAGACCCTGAAGGAATTGTAAGAAATTTCGCTGTTTTTTTGTTTTGTATTTGAAATTCCTTTTTATAGTGGGTTTGAGCTGATTCTCACTGTCATGTTTATGCCAGTCTAGACACACTTGATTCCCTTACGGAGACATATCAATACATACGTTTTAAGTTTCATACTAGTAAGATATATTACTCTGTGGTGAATATGGTGTGTTGAGTCCCTTTCACCGAGGAAGGTGTATGTCTTGTCTATTCCGTATTTGGTTTTTAGAAATGTACCTGTACTAATATCAAACTCTGATTTTATGCATCACCCCACCTCTCATTCCCCCTTAAGCAGGCATAAGCGTGTTTTTTAAATGTGAGTCTCTCTTCTCTTTCCTAACTCAGTTCATGTGTAGCCATGTTTACAGGATCTTCATAAGTGATATCTTATGATAAGTTTCTTTTTCTGTGTGACTTATTTCACTTAGAATTATCGTACCTAAATCCACTCATTTTGCTGCTACTGGCCTTATGACATTGATTTCATGGCTGAGGGATATTCCATCATACATAAGTTCCACAATTTCTTGAACCATTTTTGTCTTTCCTGGGATATTTAAGGTGTACGCAAGTTGAGGTTTTTGTAAGCAGTGCAGCCCTGAATTTTGCTGTCGATCTGTCTTATTTATTTTCAGTTTTCCCAAGATATATTCCCTAGACTGGAAGTGCACATGGCTCTGTAGCTCTGTTGTTTACTTGTTTTAGGGAACACAATGCACTCCTCCAGAGAGGCAGTTGGCAATTTACATCCCGCCCATCAGCATAACAAGGCTCCCTGTTTTCCAGGGCCTGTCTTGCCTTTCTGGTTTTTACACTTTTTGCGGATGTCCCTTATGACCGGTGGGAAGTGATACTTCTTTGTAGTGACGATTTGCATTGCCCGCTTGCTTGCTTGTCCAAAAAGGGCATATGTGTTTTCTCCTGAATATATTCACGTGAAAACCCATATGCCCTTTTTGGCCATTTCCATAATTTTCGAAGTTGTAATGCTTTTCCTGTGTTTAAAGGCGATTCCAATGTACCTCTTGAAATCTGTTTCATGCCATTCTTCCTCATTTTCCCTTCCGCCTCGTGGCTTTCCCTCAACAGATTTTTGGCAGCGAGTAGTCCTTTATAACTCTGCAGGTTAGTGAATTGCTGTGACCCTGAGCTCCATTTTTCAACTCGCGTTTTTGTGAGCTGACCGCAAATCAACAGTTTTGCTTCTAGACTTATACTGGTTCTGGGGGGCAGGCTGAGACTTTGGTTAATTCCTCTTTGTGACGGGAAATTAGAGAGACATGTGGCCGTCCAAATGCCTACAGCTACTCTCTCATTGGTTCTCTCTCTTCCCTTATATCCTGTGCACAATTTGCCAACTGTGCGAACCAGGAGGTTATGGTGGCTGACTTTGCAAGTTGGGAGATTGATAGTAAAGCAGTTGGAATGTCAAACTGGAGTACAAGTAGAGTTTTAGAAACATTTCACCATCAGATGGTTTCCATTCTCTATGTTCCCATACACGTTATAACTGTAGTGATATTCCCTTCTACCTGGAGAGTTGGGAACCATGGAATGGGTGGCAGGCATTATTGCTTTAAAGGGTCTGCATTTTTTTCACCCAATCTCACCAATGCTCTCAGTCCCAAGTGACCAGCATAATGCCACATCCAGCTGTCATTGTAGATAGGGTCATTCCAGGTTTCATCAGAACCCCTGAAGGTATTGTGTAAGAATTTTACTGTTTTTATGTTTTGTTTTGAAATTCATTTTTATAGTGGGTTTGAGCTGATTCTCACTGCCATGTTTATGTCGTTCTAGACACACTTGGTTCCCTTACGGAGACATATCAATACATAGGTTTTAAAATTCTTACTAGTCAGATATATTTCTCTGAGGGGAATAGGGATGTTTAGTTCCGTTCACTGAGGAAGGAGTAGGGCTTGTCTCTTCTGTTTTTGGATTATGGAACGGTACCTGTGCTAATATCAATCTTATGTTTTGTGCATCTACCCACCTCTGTTTCCCCTTAAGCAAGCGTTAGATTGTTTTCTAAATCTGAGACTCTGTTCTCTTCCCTAAATCAGTTCATATGTAGCCATGTTTACATTCCTTTCATAAGTGATATCTTATGTCAAAATGCACCATGGCCGTTTTCATAATAATGCTCCATGTCCCATGGCATCACAATGCATCATGTCCTGGTTATCACAATGCTCCATGTCCCTTGTCATCACAATTCTCCACGTCCTTGTCATCACAATGCTACATGACACTTCTCATCAAAATGTTACATGCTCTTGTCATCACAATTCTCCATCCACTTGACATTGCAATGCTCCATGCACTTGTCATCACAATGCTCCATGCACATGTTATCACAAAGCTCCATGATCTTGTCATCACAATGCTCCATGACCCCTGTCATCACAATGCTCCCTGACACCTGTCATCACAATGCTTCATGCCCCATGTCATTACAGTGCTCCATGATGCTCAACATCACAATTACCCAAGGTCATTTCATCACAATGCTCATTGGCCAATATCATCACAATGCTCTATGACCACTGTCATCACAACACTCCATGACACCTGACAACACAATGATTCCGGACTCTTGTCATCACAATGTTCCATTCCCTAGTCATCAAAATGCTCCATGACACCTGTCATCACAATACTCCATTAATATTTTCAGCCCAATGTTCCATGACCCTTGTCATCACAATACTCCAAGCCATTGTCATCACAATGCTCCATTACTTTTGTCATCAGAATCCTCCATGACACTTGGCATCACAATGCTCCATGCCATTGTCATCACAATGGGCCATTACATATGTCATCACAATTCTCCCTGACACCTGTCTTCACAATACTGCATGACCTGGTCATCACAATGCTCCATGCCCTTGTCATCACAATGTGCCATTCCAACTGTCATCGCAAGAATCCTTGAAACTTATTAGACCAATGCTCCATGCCCTTGTCATCACAATGCTCCATGCCCTTGTTATCACAATGCTCCATGACACCTGTCATCACAATGCTCCGTGACTCCAGTCATCACAATGCTTCATGAACTTTGTCATCACAATTGTCCATGTCCTCGTCATCAACAGTCTCTGTGACCTTTTTAACGACAATGCTCCATGAACTTTTCATCACAATGCTCTTTGACCCTTGTCATCACAATGCTCTATGCCTTTCTCAGCACAATGCTCCATGACCCTTGTCATCACAATGCTCCATGCGCTTGTTAGCACAATGCTTCATGACACATGTCATCTCAATGCACCATGCGCTTGTCATCACAGTGCTCCACAAACTTCTCATCACCATGCTGCATAAAACTTCTCATCACAATGCTCCATGCACTTCTCATCAAAATGCTCTCTCACCACTGATATCCCAATGCTACATAACTATTGGTCACAATACCCCCTCACCCCTGTCATCACAATGTTCCATGACTCCTGTCATCACAATGATACATGCACTTATAATCACAATGTTCGATGACCCCTGCCATCTCAATGTTCCATAACACCTGTCATCAAAATGCTCCATGACCCTTTTCATCAAAATGCTCCATGACACCTGACATCACAGTGTTCCATAAAACCTGTCATCAAAATGTTCCATGACATTTTTCATCAAACTGCTCCATGACCCTGTCATCAAAAAGCTCCCTGCCCTTCTCATCACAATGCACAATGCCCGTGCCATCAGAATGCTCCATGACATTTGTCATCACAAAGATCCATGACCCTTGGCATCACAATGCTACATTTCATTGTCATCACAATGCTCCATGAAATTATCATCACAATGCTCTTTGACCCATGTCATCACAATGCTCTATGCCTTTCTCAGCAAAATGCTCCATGACCCTTGTCATCACAATGCTCAATACACTTGTCATCAAAATGCTCCCTGACACTTGTTGTCTGTATGCTCCTTTAACCTTGTAATGACAATGATCCATGCCTTTTTCATCACAATGATCCATGCCCTTTTCATCACAATGCTCCAAGTCCCATATAATCAAAATGCTCCATGTCCTTGTCATCACAAAGCTCAAGGATGCATGCCATCAAAATGCTCCTTGGTCTTCTCCTCACAATGCTCCATGCCCTTGTCATCACAATGTTCCAAGACAACTGTAATCACAATGCTCCATGCCCGTTTTCATCAGTATGCTCCATGAAACTTTTCATCACAAGGCTCCATGGTTTTGTCATCACAATGCTCCAGGACCTTGTCATCACAATGCTTCTCGACCTTGTCATGAAAATTTTCAATGGCACTTGTCATCACAATGCGCCATTCCAAATGTCATCACAATAATCCATGAAACTTATTAGACCAATGCTCCATGCCCTCATTATCACAATGCTCCATGCCCTTGTTATCACAATGCTCCATGACCCCTGCCATTACAATGCTCTGTGACTCCAGTCATCACAGTGCTTCATGACCTTTGTCATCACAATGGTCCATGCCCTCGTCATCATCAGTCTCTGTGAGCTTTTTAACCAAAATGCACCATGAATTTTTCATCACAATGCTCTTTGACACTTGTCATCACAGTGCTCTATGCGTTTCTCAGCACAATGCTCCATGACTCTAGTCATCACAATGCTCCATGCGCTTGTCAGCACAATGCTCCATGACATATGTCATCACAATGCTCCATGACCCCTGTCATCACAATGCTCCATGACTCCAGTCATCACAATGTTTCATAACGTTTGTCATCACAATGGTCCATGCCCGTGTCATCACAAGTCTCTGTGACCTTTGTAACCACAATGCTCAATGAACTTTTCATCACAATCCTCTTTGACCCTTGTCATCACAATGCTCCATGTCTTTCTCAGAACAATGCTCCATGACCATTTTCTTCACAATATGCAATGCGCATTTCATCACAACGGTCCACAACCTTGTCATTGCAATGCTCCATAAACCTTGTAATCACAATGCTCCATGCACTTCTCGTCAAAACGCTCTATCACCAGAGATATCACAGTGTTCGGTCAATAGTGATCACAATGCTCCCTCACCCCTGTAATCACAATGATCCATGACCCTGTCATCACAATGCTACATTCCTTTATCATCACAGTGTTCCATGAATGCTGACATCATAATGTTCCATAACCCTTGTCATCAAAATGCTCCATGACCCTTTTCGTCCCAAAGCTCCAAGACCCCTGACATCACAATGTTCTATAACCGCTGCCATCAAAATGTTCCATTACACTTTTCATCAAATTGCTGCATGACCCGGTCATCAAAATGCTCCCTGCCCTTCTCATCACAATGCACCATGCCCTTGTCATCAAAATGCTCCATGACTTGTCATCACAAAGCTCCATGACCCTTGGCATCACAATGCGCCATGTCATTGTCATCACAATGCTCCATGAAACCACTCATTACCTTACTCAAAGCCCATGTCATCAGAAGGCTCAATGACACTTGTCATCATAATGCTCGATGCCCTTCTCATCACAATGCTCCATGCCCTTGTCATTACATTCCTGCATGACCCATGTATCATAGTGTTCCGTGCCCTTGTCCTCACAATGCTTCATGCCCACTCTCATCACAATAATCCATGAAACATTTCAGACCAATATTCCATGCCCTTCTCATCAAAATGCTCCATTACACCTGTCATAACAATGTACCATGACCCATGCCATCACAATGTTCCACGGCCTAATCATTACAAGGTTCCATGACACTTGTCATCACAATGCTCAAGACCACTGAAATAACAATGCTCCAAGACCCTTGTAATCACAATGCTCCATGCCCCTTTTCATCTCAATGTTCCATGAACCCTGTCATCACAATGCACCATGCCCATCATCATAATGCTTCAGGCTATTGTCATCACAATGAAATCAATATTCTCCATGACCTCTGTCATCAAAATGCTCCAAACCCTTGTGATCACAATGTTACATAACACTTATCATCAAAACACCCCATGACGCTCATCTTCACAATTATCCACGGTCTTCTCATCACAATGCTCCATGATCTTTGTCATCACAATGCTCAATACACTTGTCATCACAATGTTCCCTGACACTTGTCGTCAGTATGCTCCTTGAACCCTGTTATGACAAGGCTCCATGCTTTTTTCATCACAATGATCCTTGCCCTTTTCATCACAATGCTCCAAGATCCCTGTAATAACAATGCTCCTTTCCCTTGTCATCAGAAAACTCCATGACGCAGGTCATCAGAATGCTCCATGGCCTTCTCATCACAATGCTCCATGCACTAGTCATCACAATGCTCCAAGACCCCTGTAATCACAATGCTCCATGCCCCTTTTCTTCAGTATGCTTCATGAGACTTGTCATCACAAGGCTCCATGATTTTGTCATCACAGTGATCCAGGATCTTGTCATCACAATGCTTCTCGACCTTGTCATGAAAATTTTCAACTGCCCTTGTCATCATAATGCTCCAAGCCCTAATCATCACAATGCTCCATTATATTTGTCATCACAATTTTCCATTACATTTGGCATCACAGTGCTCCATGCCATTATCATCGCAATGGACCTTGACATATGTCATCACAATGCTCCCTGACACCTGTCTACACAATAGTCCATGACCTTCTCATCACAATGATCCATGCCCTTGTCATCACAATGCACCATGTCCACTGTCATCACAATAATCTATGAATCTTGTCAGACAAATGCTCCATGCTCCTGTCATCACAATGCTCCATGCCCTTGTCATCACAATGCTCCATGACTTGTCATCACAATCCTCCATGACCCATGACACATGTATCACAGTGTTCCATGCTCTAGTCATCACAATGCTCCAAGACCCCTGTAATCACAATGCTCCATGCCCCTTTTCATCAGAATGCTCCATGAGACTTGTCATCACAAGTCTCCATGGCCTTCTCATCACAATGCTCCTGGACCTTGTCATCACCATGCTCCATTCCCTTCTCATCACAATGCTCCATGACCCCTGTCATCACAATAATTCATGAATATTTTCAGCCCAATGCTCCAAGACATATTCATCACAATGCTCCATGGCGAATATCATCATAATGCTCCATGACCACTGTCATCACAACACTCCATGAAACCCGACAACACAATGATCCGTGACTCTTGTCATCACAATGCTCCATTCCATAGTCATCACAATGCTCTATGACACCTGTCATCACAACAGTCCATGAACATTATCAGCCCAGTGATCCATGACCCTTGTCATCCCAATGCTCCATGAGCCCTGTATTCACAATGCTCCGTGACGCTTGTCATCACCGTGCTCCATGACACATGTCATCACAATGCTCCATGCCTTTGTCAGCAAAATGCTACATGGCCTTGTCATTACAATGCTCTATGCGCTTGTCATCACAATACTCCATTACCATTGTCATCACAATCCTCCATGAACCTTGGGATCACATTGCTTCATGCCCTTGTCATCACAATGCTCCATGCTCCTTGAAATCAACATGATCCATGACCTCTGTCATCAAAATGCTCAAATCCCATGTGATCACCTTGTTCCATAACACTTGTCATCACAACGCTCCATGATGCCTGTCATCACAATACTCCATGCCCTTTTCATCACAATGCTCCATGACCTTTGTCATCACAATTCTCAATACACTTGTCATCACAATGCTCCCTGATACTTGTCGTCAGAATGCTCCTTGAACCCTGTCACGAAAAGGCTTCTTGCCTTTTTCATCACAAAGCCCCATGCCGTTTTCATCACAATGCTCCATGCCATTGTCATCAAAATACTCCACAAGCTTGTCATCAGAATGTTCCATGAGCCTTGTCATCACAAATCTCCATGCACTTGTCAGCAAAATGCTCCCTGACCCTTGTCATCACAATGCTCCAATCCATTGTCATCACAATGCTCAAGTATCTTTGACAGCAGAATCCAACATGACAATTGGCATCACAATTCTCCATGCTCTTGTCATAACAATGCCCCATTCCAAATGTCCTCACAATAATCCATGAAACTAAAGAGACCACTGTTCCATCCCCTTGTCATCACAATGCTCCATGCTCTTGTTATCACAATGCTCCATGACCCCTGTCATCACAATGCTCCATGACTCCAGTCATCACAATGCTTCATGAACTTTGTCATCATAATTGTCCATGTCCTCGTCATCAAGAGTCTCTGTGACCTTTTTAACCACAATGCTCCATGAAATTTTCATCACAATGCTCTTTGACCCTTGTCATCAAAGTGCTCTATGCCTTTCTCAGCACAATGCTCCATGACACATGTCATCACAATGTAGCATGCGCTTGTCATCACAATGCTCCACAAATTTGTCATCACAATACTCCATAAAACTTTTCCTCACAATGCTCCATGCACTTCTCATCAAAATGCTCTCTCACCACTGATATCACAATGCTACATCACTATTTGTCACAATACTCCCTCACCCCTGTCATCACAATGTTCCATGACTCCTGTCATCACAATGCTACATGCACTTATCATCACAATGTTCGATGACCCCTGACATCACAATGTTCCATAACACCTGTCATCATAATGTTCCATGACACTTTTCAACAAATTTCTCCATGACCCAGTTATCACAATGCTCCCTGCCCTTCTCATCACAATGCACAACGCCTTTGCTATCAAAATGCTCCATGACTTTTTTCATCACAAAGATCCATGACCTTTGGCATCACAATGCTCCATGTCATTGTCATCACAATGCTCCATGAACGCTCTCATCACATTGCTCCCTGCCCTTGTCTTCACAAAGCTCCATGACACATGTCATCAGGAATGCTCCATGGCCTTCTCATCACAATGCTCCACGCCCTTGCCATCAGAATGCTCCATTACACCTGACATAACAATGCTCCATGACCCCTGCCATCACGATGTTCCATGGCTTATTTATCACAAAGCTCCATGATCCTTCTCATCACAATGCACCAGGAACACTGTAATCACAATGCTCTATGCCCCTTTTCATCTCAATGATCCATGAACCCTGTCATCACAATGCACCATGCCCATCATTATAATGCTTCATGCTATTGTCATCACAATGAAATCAAAATGCTCCATGACCTCTGTCATAACAATGCTCCAAACCCTTGTGATCACAATATTCCATATCACTTGTCATCACAATGCCCCATGACGCTCGTCATCACAGTTATCCATGGTCTTCTCATCAAAATGCTCCATGACCTTTGTCATCACAATGCTCAGTACACTTGTCATCAAAATGTTCCCTGACACTTGTTGTCTGTATGCTCCTTGAATCCTGTCATGACAAGGCTCCATGCATTTTTCATCACAATAATCCATGCCATTTTCATCACTATGCTCCAAGACCCCTGTAATCACAGTGCTCCATGCCCATTTTCATCAGTATGCTCCAGGAGACTTGTCATCACAAAGCTCCATGGTTTTCTCATCACAGTGCTCCAGGACATTGTCATCACAATGATTCACGACCTTGTCATGAAAATTCTCAATGGCCTTTGTCATCATAGTGCTCCAAGCCCTAGTCATCACAATGCTCCATTATATTTGTCATCACAATCCTCCATTACATTTCCATCACAGTACTCCCAGCCATTGTCATCGCAATGGACCATGACATATGTCATCACAATGCTCCCTGACACCTGTCTTCACAATACTCCATGAACTTCTCTTCACAATGATCCAAGCCCTTGTCATCACAATGCACCATGTCCACTGTCATCACAATAATCTATTCATCTTGTCAGACCAATGCTCCATGCCCCTGTCATCACAATGCTCCATGCCCTTGTCATCACAATGCTCCATAATTTGTCATCACAAAGCTCCATGACCCATGTATCATAGTGTTCCATGCCCTAGTCATCACAATACTCCAAGACCCCTGTAATCACCATGCTCCATGCCCCTTTTCATCAGAATGCTCCATGAGAATTGTCTTCATAAGTATCCATGGTCTTCTCATCACCGTGTTCCAGGACCTTGTCATCACCATGCTCCATTACCTTCTTATCACAATGCTCCATGACCCCTGTCATCACAATTATCCATGAATATTTTCAGCCCAATGCTCCACGACCTATTCATCACAATGCTCCATGGCCAATATCATCTCAATGCTCCATGACCACTGTCATCAAAACACTCCATGACACCAGACGACACAATGATCCGGGACTATTGTCATCAAAGTGCTCCATTCCCTACTCATCACTATTCTCCATGACCCCTGTCATCACAACACTCCATGAATATTTTCAGCCCAGTGTTCCATGACACTTGTCATCACAATTATCCATGCACTTGTCATCCCAATGCTCCATGACCCCTGTATTCACAATGATCCGTAACGTTAGTCATCACAGTGCTCCATGACACCTGTCATTAAAATGTTCCATGCCTTTGTCAGCAAAATGTTACATGACCTTGTCATTACAATGCTCTATGGGCTTGTCATCAAAATACTCCATTTCTATTGTCATCACAATCCTCCATGAACCTTGGGATCACATTGCTTCATGCCCTTGTCATCACAATGCTCCATGCTCCTTGAAATCATAATGATCCATGACCTCTGTCATCACAATGCTCCAAACTCTTGTGATCACAATGTTCCATAACACTTGTCATCACAACGCTCCATGATGCCTGTCATCACAATACTCCATGCCCTTTTCATCACAATGCTCCATGACCTTCTCATCATAATTCTCAATACACTTGTCATCACAATGCTCCCTGACACTTGTCGTCAGAATGATCATTGTACCCTGTCACGAAAACGCTCCATGCCTTTTTCATCACAATGCCCCATGCCGTTTTCATCACAATGCTCCATGCCATTGTCATCAAAATACTCCGCAAGCTTTTCATCAGAATATTCCATGACCCTTGTCATCACAAACCTCCATGCACTTGTCAGCACAATGATCCCTGACCCTTATCAGCACAATGCTACAACCCATTGACATCACAATGCTCAATTATCTTTGACAGCAGAATCCTACATTACAATTGGCATCACAATTCTCCATGCCCTTGTCATCACAATGCCCCATTCCAACTGTCATCACAGTAATCCATGAAACTAATTAGACCACTGTTCCATCCCCTTGTCATCACAATGCTCCTTGCCCTTGTTATCACAATGCTCCATGACCCCTGTAATCCCAATTCTCCATGACTCCAGTGATCACAATGCTTCATGAACTTTGTCATCACAATTGTCCAGGTCCTCGTCATCAACAGTCTCTGTGACCTTTTTAACCACAATGCTCCATGAAATTTTCATCACAATGCTCTTTGACCCTTGTCATCAAAATGCTCTATGCCTTTCTCAGCACAATGCTCCATGACACATGTCATCACAATGCACCATGCGCTTGTCATCACAATGCTCCACAAATTTGTCATCACAATACTCCATAAAACTTGTCATCACAATCATCCATGCACTTCTCATCAAAATGCTCTCTCACCACTGATATCACAATGCTACATCACTATTTGTCACAATACTCCCTCACCACTGTCATCACAATGTTTCATGGCATCTGTCATCACAATGCTACATGCAATTATCATCGCAATGTTCGATGACACCTGACATCAAAATGTTCCATAACACCTGTCATCAAACTGCTCCATGATCCTTTTCATCAAAATGCTCCAAGACCCCTGACATCACAATGTTCCATAACAACTGTCATCAAAATGTTCCATGACCCTTTTCATCAAATTGTTCCATGACCCTGTCATCAAAATGCTACCTGCCCTTCTCATCAAAATGCACCACACTCTTGTCATCAAAATGCTCCATGACTTGTCATCACAGTGTTCCATTCCCTTGCCATCACAGTGCTCCATTACTCCAGTCATAAAAATGCTCCATGACCCCTGCTATCACGATGTTGCACGGCCTTGTCATCACAAAGCTCCAGGACCCTTCTCATCACAATGCTCCAAGAACCCTCTAATCACAATGCTCTATGCACCTTTTCATCTCAATGATCCATGAACCCTGTCATCACAATGCACCATGCCCATCATCATAATGCTTCATGCTATTGTCATCACAATGAAATCAAAATGCTCCATGACCTCTGTCATAACAATGCTCCAAACCCTTGTGATCACAATATTCCATATCACTTGTCATCACAATGCCCCATGACGCTCGTCATCACAGTTATCCATGGTCTTCTCATCAAAATGCTCCATGACCTTTGTCATCACAATGCTCAGTACACTTGTCATCAAAATGTTCCCTGACACTTGTTGTCTGCATGCTCCTTGAATCTTGTCATGACAAGGCTCCTTGCATTTTTCATCACAATGATCCATGCCCTTTTCATCACAATGCTCCAAGACCCCTGTAATCACAGTGCTCCATGCCCTTGTCCTCACAAAGCTCCATGACGCATGCCATCAGAATGCTCCTTGGCCTTCTCCTCACAATGCTCCATGCCCTTGTCATCACAATGGGCCAAGACACCTCTAATCACAATGCTCCATGCTCATTTTCATCAGTATGCTCCAGGAGACTTGTCATCACAAGGCTCGATGGTTTTCTCATCACAGTGCTCCAGGACCTTGTCATCACAATGCTTCACGACATTGTCATGAAAATTCTCAATGGCCATTGTCATCATAATGCTCCAAGCCCTAGTCATCACAATGCTCCATTATATTTGTCATCACAATCCTCCATTACATTTGGCATCACAATACTCCCAGCCATTGTCATCGCAATGGACCATGACGTATGTCATCACAATGCTCCCTGACACCTGTCTTCACAATACTCCATGAACTTCTCTTCACAATGATCCATGCCCTTGTCATCACAATGCACCATGTCCACTGTAATAACAATAATCTATGAATCTTATCAGACCAATGCTCCATGCCCCTGTCATCACAATGCTCCATGACTTGTCATCACAAAGCTCCATGACCCATGACCCATGTATCACAATGTTCCATGTCCTAGTCATCACAATTCTCCAAGACCCCTGTAATCACAATGCTACATGCCCCTTTTCATCAGAATGCTCCAGGAGAATTGTCATCATAAGTATCCATGGTCTACTCATCACAATGCTCCAGGACCTTGTCATCACCATGCTCCATTACCTTGTCATCACAATGCTCCATGACCACTGTCATCACAATAATCCATGAATATTTTCAGCCCAATGCTCCAAGACCTATTCATCACAATGCTCCATGGCCAATATCATCTCAATGCTCCATGACCACAGTCATCACAACACTCCATGACACCTGACAACACAATGATCCGGGACTCTTGTCATCACAATGCTCCATTCCCTAGTCATCACAATGCTCCATGACCCCTGTATTCACAATGATCCGTGATGCTTGTCATCACAGTGCTCCATGACACGTCATTAAAATGCTCCATGCCTTTGTCAGCAAAATGCTACATAACCTTGTCATTACAATGCTCTATTCGCTTGTCATCACAATACTCCATTTCCATTGTCATCACAATCCTCCAGGAAACTTGGGATCACATTGCTTCATGCCCTTGTCATCACAATGCTCCATGCTCCTTGAAATCAAAATGATCCATGACCTCTGTCATCACAGTGCTCCAAAGACTTGTGATCACAATGTTCCATAAGACTTGTCATCACAACGCTCCATGATGCCTGTCATCACAATACTCCATGCCCTTTTCATCACAATGCTCCATGACTTTTCTCATCACAATTCTCAATACACTTGTCATCACAATGCTCCCTGACACTTGTCGTCAGAATTCTCCTTGAAACCTGTCACGAAAAGGCTCCATGCTTTTTCATCACATCACCCCATGCCGTTTTCATCACAATGCTCCATGCCATTGTCATCAAAATACTCCAGAAGCTTCTCATCAGAATGCTCCCTGACACTTGTCATCACAATGCTCCAAGCCATAGTCATCACAATGCTCCATTACCGTTGTCATCAGAATCCTCTATGACAATTGGCATCACAATGCTCCATGCCATTGTCATCACAATGGGCCATTACATATGTCATCACAATGGTCCCTGACACCTGTCTTCACAATACTGCATGACCTGGTCATCACTATGCTCCATGCCCTTTTCAACAAAATGCACCATTCCAACTGTCATCGCAATAATCCATGAAACTTATTAGATCAATGCTCCATGCCCTTGTCATCACAATGCTCCATGAGCCCTTTCTTCACAGTGCTCCGTGACTCCAGTCATCACAATGCTTCATGACCTTTGTCACCACAATGGTCCATGCCCTCGTCATCAACAGTCTCTGTGACCTTTTAAACCACAATGCTCCATGAACTTTTCATCACAATGATCTTTGACCCTTGTCATCACAATGCTCTATGCCTTTCTCAGCACAATGCTCCATGACCCTTGACATCACAATGCTCCATGCACTTGTCAGCACAATGCTCCATGACACATGTCATCACAATGCTCCATGACCACTGTCATCACAATGCTCCGTGACTCCAGTCATCACAATGCTTCATAAGGTTTGTCATCACAATGGTCCATGCCCGTGTCATCACAAGGCTCTGTGACCTTTGTAACCACAATGCTCCATGAACATTTCATCACAATTCTCTGTGACCCTTGTCATCACAATGCTCCATTTCTTTGTGAGAACAATGCTCCATGACCATTGTCTTCAAAATGTGCCACGCACATTTCATCACAACGGTCCACATACTTGTCATTGCCATGCTCCATAAACCTTGTAATCACAATGCTCCATGCACTTCTCATCAAAATGCTCTCTCACCACTGATATCACAATGCTACATCACTATTTGTCACAATACTCCCTCACCCCTGTCATCACAATGTTCCATGACTCCTGTCATCACAATGCTACATGCACTTATCATCACAATGTTCGATGACCCCTGACATCACAATGTTCCATAACACCTGTCATCAAAATGTTCCATGACACTTTTCATCAAATTGCTCCATGATCCTTTTATCAGAATGCTCCCTGCCTTTCTCATCACAATGCACAACGCCCTTGCCATCAAAATGCTCAATGTCGAGAGACTTCCGGGTAAGATGGCAGAAGAGTAAGACGCGGAGGTCACCGTCCTCCCCACCGATACACCAGAAATACAGCTGCACGTGGAGCAACTTCTACAGAACACCTGCTGGATGCTGGCAGAGGACTCCGGACCTCCCAAAAGGCAAGAAACTCCCCACATTCCTTGGTAGGGCAAAGCGGAGAGATTCCCGCACAGAGGATCGGTGCCGAGCGGCACTCACCAGCCTGAGAGTCTTGTCCGCTCGCCCCGGCGTCGCTGGAAGCTGTGGCTCGGCCTTCGGTCAGAGCGCAGGGAGAGGACTGGGGCTGGCGGCGAGAACTCAGCCGGAAGGGGGCTAATGAGCCACAGCTAGCCGGCAGGGAGTCCGGGAAAACTCTGGAGCTGCCGAAGAGGCAAGAGACTTTTTCTTTCCTCTTGGTTTCCTGGTGCGCGAGGAGAGGGGATTAAGAGCGCTGCTTAAAGGGGCTCCACAGACGGGTGCAAGACGCGACTGAAGGCGCGGAGCCCGGTGACGGGCGTGGGACGCTGGGGCTGCTGCTGCCACTGGCAAGATGCCTGTGTGCGAGCGTGGGTCACTGTCCACACCGCCCTTCCTGGAGCCTGTGCAGCCCGCCACTGCCGGGGTCCCGGTATCCAGTGGCGGCTTATCTGGGAGAACGCACGGTGCGCCTCGGGCTGGTGCAACATCACGCTGACCTCTGCCGCTGCAGGCTCGCCCCACACTCCGTGCCCCTCCCTCCCGCCCGGCCTGAGTGAGCCAGAGTCCCTGAAGAGGCTGCTCCTTTAACCCTGTCCTGTCTAAGTGAAGAACAGACGCCCTCCGGCGACCTACATGCAGAGGCGGGGCCAAATCCAAAGCTGAGACCCAGGAGCTTTGAGAACAAAGAGAAAGGGAAACCTCTCCCAGCAGCCTCAGAAGCAGCGGATTAAAGCTCCACAATCAACTTGATGTACCCTGCATCTGTGGAATACATGAATGGACAACAAATCATCCCAAATTGAGGAGCCAGGAGTCAGTGCTGTGCCTCTGAGGTGGGAGAGCCAACTTCAGGACACTGGACCACAAGAGACCTCCCAGCTCCACATAATATCAAACGGCGAAAATCTTCCAGAGATCTCCATCTCAACACCAGCACCCAGCTTTACTCAACGACCAGCAAGCTACAGTGCTGGACACCCTATGCCAAACAACTAGCAAGACAGGAACACAATGCCACCCATTAGCAGAGAGGCTGCCTAAAATCATAAAAAGTCCGCAGATACCCCAAAACACACCACCAGACGTGGACCTGCCCACCAGAAAGACAAGATCCAGCCTCACCCACCAGAACACAGGCACTAGTCCCCTCCACCAGGAAGCCTACACAACCCACTAAACCAACCTTAGCCACTGGGGACAGACAACAAAAACAACGGAAACTACGAACCTGCAGCCTGAAAAAAGGAGACCCCAAACACAGTAACATAAGCAAAATGAGAAGACAGAAAAACACACAGCAGGAGAAGGAGCAAGATAAAATCCCACCATACCTAACAAATGAAGAGGTAATAGGCAGTCTACCTGAAAAAGAATTCAGAATAATGATGGTAAAGATGATCCAAGATTCTATTTCCCAGATCCAAAATCTTGGAAATAGAATAGACAAAATGCAAGAAACAGTTAACAAGGACCTAGAAGAACTAAAGATGAATCAAGCATCGATTAAAAACACAATAAATGAAATAAAAAGTACTCTAGATGGGATCAATAGCAGAATAACTGAGGCAGAAGAACGGATAAGTGAGGTGGAAGATAAAATAGTGGAAATAACTGCTGCACAGCAAAATAAAGAAAAAAGAATGAAAAGAAAAGAGGACAGTCTCAGAGACCTCTGGGACAACATTAAATGAACCAACATTCGAATTATAGGGGTTCCAGAAGAAGAAGAGAAAAAGAAAGGGATTGAGAAAATATTTGAAGAGATTATAGTTGAAAACTTCCCTAATATGGGAAAGGAAATAGTTAATCAAGTCCAGGAGGCACAGAGAGTCCCATACAGAATAAATCCAAGGAGAAATACGCCAAGACACATATTAATCAAACTGTCAAAAATTAAACACAAAGAAATCATATTAAAAGCAGCAAGGCAAAAACAACAAATAACACACAAGGGAATCCCCATCAGGATAACAGCTGATCTCTCAGCAGAAACTCTACAAGCCAGAAGGGAGTGGCAGGACATAATTAAAGTGATGAAAGAGAAAAACCTGCAACCAAGATGACTCTACCCAGCAAGGATCTCATTCAGATTTGATGGAGAAATTAAAACGTTTACAGACAAGCAAAAGCTGAAAGCGTTCAGCACCACCAAACCAGCTTTACAACAAATGCTAAAGGAACTTCTCTAGGCAAGAAACACAACAGAAGGAAAAGACCTACAATAACGAACCCAAAACAATTAAGAAAATGGGAATAGGAACATACATAACAATAATTACCTTAAATGTAAATGGACTAAATGCTCCCACCAAAAGACACAGATTGGCTGAATGGATACAAAAACAAGACCCATATATATGCTGTCTACAAGAGACCCACTTCAGACCTAGAGACACATACAGACTGAAAGTAAGGGGATGGAAAAAGATATCCCATGCAAATGGAAACCAAAAGAAAGCTGGAGTAGCAATTCTCATATCAGACAAAATAGACTTTAAAATAAAGACTACTAGAAGAGAAAGAGAAGGACACTACATAATGATCAAGGGATCGATCCAAGAAGAAGATATAACAAATGTAAATATTTATGCACCCAACATAGGAGCACCTCAATACATAAGGCAAATACTAACAGCCATAAAAGAAGAAATCGACAGTAACACAATCATAGTAGGGAACTTTAACACCCCACTTTCACCAATGGACAGATCATCCAAAATGAAAATAAATAAGGAAACACAAGCTTTAAATGATACATTAAACAAGATGGACTTAATTGATATTTATAGGACATCCCATCCCAAAACAACAGAATACACATTTTTCTCAAGTGCTCATGGAACATTCTCCAGGATAGATCATATCTTGGGTCACAAATCAAGTCTTGGTAAATGTAAGAAAATTGAAATTGTATCAAGTATCTTTTCTGACCACAATGCTATGAGACTAGATATCAATTACAGGAAAAGAGCTGTAAAAATACAAACACATGGAGGCTAAACAATACACTACTTAATAACAAAGTGATCACTGAAGAAATCAAAGGGGAAATTAAAAAAATACCTAGAAACAAATGACAATGGAGACACGACGACCCAAAACCTATGGGACACAGCAAAAGCAGTTCTAAGGGGGAAGATTATAGCAATACAATCCCACCTTAAGAAACAGGAAACATCTCGAATAAACAACCTAATCTTGCACCTAAAGCAATTAGAGAAAGAAGAACAAAAACATCCCAAAGTTAGCAGAAGGAAAGAAATCATAAAAATCAGATCAGAAATAAATGAAAAAGAAATGAAGGAAACGATAGCAAAGATCAATAAAACTAAAAGCTGGTTCTTTGAGAAGATAAACAAAATTGATAAACCATTAGCCAGACTCATCAAGAAAAAAAAGGGGAAGACACAAATCAATAGAATTAGAAATGAAAAAGGAGAAGTAACAACTGACACTGCAGAAATACAAAAGATCATGAGAGATTACTACAAGCAACTCTATGCCAATAAAATGGACAACCTGGAAGAAATGGACAAATTCTTAGAAATGCACAGCCTGCCAAGACTGAATCAGGAAGAAATAGAAAATATGAACAGACCAATCACAAGCACTGAAATTGAAAGTGTGATAAAAAATCTTCCAACAAACAAAAGCCCAGGGCCAGATGGCTTCACAGGTGAATTCTATCAAGCATTTAGAGAAGAGCTAACACCTATCCTTCTCAAACTCTTCCAAAATATAGCAGAGGAAGGAACACTCCCAAACTCATTCTATGAGACCACCATCACCCTGATACCAAAACCAGACAAGGATGCCACAAAGAAAGAAAACTATAGGCCAATATCACTGATGAACATAGATGCAAAAATCCTCAACAAAATACTAGCAAACAGAATCCAACAGCACATTAAAAGGATCATACACCATGATCAAGTCGGGTTTATTCCAGGAATGCAAGGATTCTTCAATATACGCAAATCAATCAACGTGATACACCATATTACCAAATTGAAGGAGAAAAACCATATGATCATCTCAATAGATGCAGAGAAAGCTTTCGACAAAATTCAACACCCATTTATGATAAAAACCCTGCAGAAAGTAGGCATAGAGGGAACTTTCCTCAACATAATAAAGGCCATATATGACAAACCCACAGCCAGCATCGTCCTCAATGGTGAAAAACTGAAACCATTTCCACTAAGATCAGGAACAAGACAAGGTTGCCCACTCTCACCACTCTTATTCAACCTAGTTTTGGAAGTTTTAGCCACAGCAATCAGAGAAGAAAAGGAAATAAAAGGAATCCAAATCGGAAAAGAAGAAGTAAAGCTGTCACTGTTTGCAGATGACATGATACTATACATATAGAATCCTAAAGATGCTACCAGAAAACTACTAGAGCTAATCAATGAATTTGGTAAAGTTGCAGGATACAAAATTAATGCACAGAAATCTCTGGCATTCCTATATACTAATGATGAAAAATCTGAAAGTGAAATCAAGAAAACACTCCCATTTACCATTGCAACAAAAAGAATAAAATATCTAGGAATAAACCTACCTAAGGAGACAAAAGACCTGTATGCAGAAAATTATAAGACACTGATGAAAGAAATTAAAGATGATACAAATAGATGGAGAGATGTACCATGTTCTTGGATTGGAAGAATCAACATTGTGAAAATGACTCTACTACCCAAAGCAATCTACAGATTCAATGCAATCCCTATCAAACTACCACTGACATTTTTCACAGAACTAGAGCAAAAAATTTCACAATTTGTATGGAAACACAAAAGACCCCAAATAGCCAAAGCAATCTTGAGAACGAAAAATGGAGCTGGAGGAATCAGGCTTCCTGACTTCAGACAATACTACAAAGCTACAGTAATCAAGACAGTATGGTACTGGCACAAAAACAGAAATATAGATCAGTGGAACAGGATAGAAAGCCCAGTGATAAACCCACGGACATATGGTCACCTTATCTTTGATAAAGGAGGCAGGAATGTACAGTGGAGAAAGGACAGTCTCTTCAATAAGTGGTGCTGGGAAAACTGGATAGGGACATGTAAAAGTATGAGATTAGATCACTCCCTAACACCATACACAAAAATAAGCTCAAAATGGATTAAAGACCTAAATGTAAGGCCAGACACTATCAAACTCTTAGAGGAAAACATAGGCAGAACACTCTATGACATAAATCACAGCAAGATCCTTTTGGACCCACCTCCTAGAGAAATGGAAATAAAGACAAAAATAAACACATGGGACCTAATGAAACTTAAAAGCTTTTGCACAGCAAAGGAAACCATAAACAAGACCAAAAGACAACCCTCAGAATGGGAGAAAATATTTGTAAATGAAGCAACTGACAAAGGATTAATCTCCAAAATTTATAAGCAGCTCATGCAGCTCAATAACAAAAAAACAAACAACCCAATCCAAAAATGGGCAGAAGACCTAAATAGACATTTCTCCACAGAAGATATACAGACTGCCAACAAACACATGAAAGGATGCTCAACATCTTTGCTCATTAGAGAAATGCAAATAAAAACTACAATGAGATATCATCTCACACCAGTCAGAATGGCCATCATCAAAAAATCTAGAAACAATAAATGCTGGAGAGGGTGTGGAAAAAAAAGAACACTCTTGCACTGCTGGTGGGAATGTGAATTGGTACAGCCACTATGGAGAACGGTATGGAGGTTCCTTAAAAAACTACAAATAGAATTACCAAATGACCCAGCAATCCCACTACTGGGCATATACCCTGACAAAACCATAATTCAAAAAGAGACATGTACCAAAATGTTCATAGCAGCCCTATTTACAATAGCCCGGAGATGGAAACAACCTAAGTGTCCATCATCAGATGAATGGATAAAGAAGATGTGGCACATATATACAATGGAATATTACTCAGCCATAAAAAGAAATGAAATTGAGCTATTTGTAATGAGGTGGATGGACCTAGAGTCTGTCATACAGAGTGAAGTAAGTCAGAAAGAGAAAGACAAATACTGTATGCTGACACATATATATGGAACTTAAGAAAAAAATGTCATGAAGAACATAGGGGTAAGACAGGAATAAAGACACAGACCTACTAGAGAATGGACTTGAGGATATGGGGAGGGGGAAGGGTAAGCTGTGACAAAGAGAAAGAGCGGCATGGAAATATATACACTACCAAACGTAAGGTAGATAGCTAGTGGGAAGCAGCCGCATAGCACAGGGAGATCAGCTCGGTGCTTTCTGACCGCCTGGAGGGGTGGGATAGGGAGGGTGGGAGGGAGACGCAAAAGGGAGGGGATATGGGAATATAGGTATATGTATAACTGATTAAATTTGTTATAAAGCAAAAAAAATATTTTTTTCAGGAAAAAAAAAAAAAAGTCCAAACACAGCAAAAATAAATAAATTAAATAATAAAAACTCCTACACCCAACATTTAAAAAAAATGCTCCATGTCCTTTGTCATCACAAAGATCCATGACACTTGGCATCACAATGCTCAATGTCATTGTCATCACAGTGCTCCATGAACACTCTCATCACATTGCTCCATGCCCTTGTCTTCACAAAGCTCCATGACACATGTCATCAGAATGCTCCATGGCCTTCTCATCACAATGCTCCATGCCCTTGCCATCACAATGCTCCATTACCCCAGTCATAACAATGCTCCATGACCCCTGCTATCACGATGATCCATGGCCTTGTCATCACAAAGCTCCATGACCCTTCTCATCACATTGCTCCAAGAACCCTGTAATCACAATGCTCTATGCACATTTTCATCTCAATGATCCATGAATGCTGTCATCACAATGCACCATGCCCATCATCATAATGCTTCATGCTATTGTCATGACAATGAAATCAAAATGCTCCATGACTTCTGTCATAACAATGCTCCAAACCCTTGTGATCACAATATTCCATATCACTTGTCATCACAATGCACCATGACGCTCGTCATCACAACTATCAATGGTCTTCTCATCACAATGCTCCATGACTATTGTCATCACAATGCTCAATACACTTGTCATCAAAATGCTCCCTGACACTTGTTGTCTGTATGCTCCTTGAATCCTGTCATGACAAGGCTCCATGACATTTTCATCACATTGATCCATGTCCTTTTCTTCACAATGCTCCAAGACCCATGTAATCTCAATGTTCCATGCCCTTGTCATCACAAAGCTGAATGATGCATGCCATCAGGATTCTCCTTGGTGTTCTCCTCACAGTGCTCCATGCCCTTGTCATCACAATGTTCCAAGACCCATGTAATCACAATGCTCCATGCCCATGTCATCAAAAAACTCCATGACGCATGTCATCAGAAGGCTCCATGGCCTTCTCATCACAATGCTCCATGCCCGAGTCATCACAATGCTCCAAGACCCCTGTAATCACAATGCTCCATGCCCCTTTTAATCAGAATGCTCCATGAGACTTATCATCACAAGTCTCCATGGACTTCTCCACACAGTGCTCCACAACATTGTCATCACCATTCTCCATTCCCTTGTCATCACAATGCTCCATGAACCCTGTCATCACAATGTTCCACAACCCCTGTCATCAAAATGCTCCATGACCCTTTTCATCGCAAAGATCCAAGACCCCTGACATCACAATGTTCTATAACCCCTGCCATCAAAATATGCCTTTACAGTTTTTATCAAATTGCTGCATGACCTGGTCATCAAAATACTCCCTGCACTTCTCAGCACAATGCACCATGCGCTTGTCATCAAAATGCTCCATGACTTGTCATCACAAAGCTCCATGACCCTTGGCATCACAATGCTCCATGTCATTGTCATCACAATGCTCCATGAAACCTCTCATCACATTGCTCCATGCCCTTGTCATCACAAAGCTCCATGACACTTGTCATCACTATGCTCGATGCCCTTCTCATCACAATGCTCCATGCCCTTGTGATTACAATCCTGCATGACCCATGTATCACAGTGTTCCGTGCCCTTGTCACCACAATGCTCCATGCCCACTCTCATCACAATAATCCATGAAACATTTCAGACCAATGTTCCATGCCCTTCTCATCAAAATGCTCCATTACACCTGTCATAACAATGCACCATGACCCTGGCCATCACAATGTTCCACGGCCTAGTCATCACAAGGTTCCATGACACTTGTCATCACAGTGCTCCAGACCCCTGAAATCACAATGCTCCATGCCCTTGTCATCACAAAGCTCCATGACACATGTCATCAGAATGTTCCATGGACTTCTCATCACAGTGCTCCATGCCCTTGTCATCACAATGCTCCAAGACCCTTGTAATCACAATGCTCCATGCCCCTTTTAATCTCAATGCTCCAGGACCCCTGTCATCACAATGCACCATGCCCATCATCATAATGCTTCAGGCTATTGTCATCACAAAGAAATCAATATTCTCCATGACATCTGTCATCATAATGCTCCAAACCCTTGTGATCACAATGTTCCATAACATTTATCATCACAACACCCCATGACGCTCATCATCACAATAATCCATGGTCTTCTCATCACAATTCTCCATGATCTTTGTCATCACAATGCTCAATACACATGTCATCACAATGCTCCCTGACACTTGTAGTCAGTATGCTACTTGAACCCTGTCATGACAAGGCTCCATGCCTTTTTCATAACAATGATCCATGCACTTTTCATCACAATGCTCCAAGATCCCTGTTATCTCAAATGCTCGATGCCCTTGTCATCACAAAACTCCATGACGCATGTCATCAGAATGCTCCATGGCCTTCTCATCACAATGCTTCATGCCCTAGTCATCACAATGCTCCATGCCCCTATTCATCAGAATGCTCCATGAGACTTCTCATCAGAAGTCTCCATGGTCTTCTCATCACAATGCTCCAGGACCTTGTCATCACCATGCTCCATTCCGTTGTCATCACAATGCTCCATGACGCATGTCATCACAATGCTCCATGCCTTTGTCAGCAAAATGCTACATGACCTTGTCATTACAATGCTCTATGTGCTTGTCATCACAATACTCCATTTCCATTGTCATCACAATCCTCCATGAACCTTGGGATCACATTGCTTCATGCCCTTGTCATCACAATGCTCCATGCTCCTTGAAATCAAAATGATCCATGACGACTGTCATCACAATGCTCCAAACCCTTGTGATCACAGTGTTCCAACACACTTGTCATCACAATGCTCCATGATGCCTGTCATCACAATACTCCATGCCCTTTTCATCACAATGCTCCATGACTTTGTCATCACAATTCTCAATACACTTGTCATCACAATGCTCCCTGACACTTGTCGTCAGAATGCTCCTTGAACCCTGTCACGAAAATACTCCATGACATTTACATCACAATGCCCCATGCGGTTTTCATCACAATGCTCCATGTAATTGTCATCAGAATACTCCACAAGCTTGTCACCAGAATGCTCCATGACCCTTGTCATCACAATTCTCCATGCACTTGTCAGCACAATGCCCCCTGACCATTGTCATCACAATGCTCCAAGCCATTGTCATCACAATGCTCCATTACCTTTGTCATCAGAATCCTCCATGACACTTGGCATCAGATGCTCCATGCAATTGTCATCACAATGGGCCATTACATATATCATCACAATGCTCCCTGACACCTGTCCTCACAATACTGCATGACCTGGTCATCACAATGCTCCATGCCCTTGTCATCACAATACACCATTCCAACTGTCATCGCAATAATCCATGAAACTTATTAGACCAATGTTCCATGCCCTTGTCATCACAATGCTCCATGCACTTGTTATCACAATGCTCGATGACCCCTGTCATCACAATGCTCCGTGACTCCAGTCATCACAATGCTTCATGACTTTTGTCATCACAATTGTCCAAGCCCTCGTCATCAACAGTGTCTGTGACCTTTTTAACCACAATGCTCCATGAACTTTTCATCACAATGCTCTTTGACCCTTGTCATCACAATGCTACATGAGCTTGTCAGCACAATGCTCCATGATACATGTCATCACAATGCACCATACACTTGTCATCACAGTGCTCCACAATTTTGTCAACACAATGCTACTTAAAATTTGTCATCACAATTCTCCATGCACTTCTCATCAAAATGCTATCTCACCAATGATATCACAATGCTACATCACTATTTGTCACAATACTCCCTCACCCTTGTCATCACAATGTTCCATGACTCCTGTCATCACAATGCTACATGCACTTATCATCACAATGTTCGATGACCCCTGACATCACAGTGTTCCATAACACCTGTCATCAAAATGTTCCATGACACTTTTCATCAAATTGCTCCATGACCCTCTCATCAGAATGCTCCCTGCCCTTCTCATCACAATGCACAACGTCCTTGCCATCAAAATGTTCCATGACCTTTGTCATCACAAAGATTCATGACATTTGGCATCATAATGCTCCATGTCATTGTAATCACAATGCTCCATTAAGGCTCTCATCACATTGCTCCATGCCCTTGTCTTCACAAAGCTCCATGACACATGGCATCAGAATGCTCGATGGCATTCTCATCCCAATGATCCATGCCCTTGCCACCACAATGCTCCATTACCCCAGTCATAACAATGCTCCATGACCCCTGCCATCACGATATTCCATGGCCTTGTGATCACAAAGCTCCATGACCCTTCTCATCACAAAGATCCAAGAACCCTGTAATCACAATGCTCTATGCCCCTTTTCATCTCAATGATCCATGAAACCTGTCATCACAATGCACCATGCCCATCATCATAATGCTTCATGCTATTGTCATCACAATGAAATCAAAATTCTCCATGACCTCTGTCATAACAATGCTACAAACCCTTGTGATCACAATATTCCATAACACTTGTCATCACAATGCCCCATGACACTGCTCATCACAATTATCAATGGTCTTCTCATCAAAATGCTCCATGACCTTTGTCATCACAATGCTCAATACAATTGTTAGCAAAATGCTCCCTGACACTTGTTGTCTGTATGCTCATTGAATCCTGTATTGACAAGGCTCCATGCCTTTTTCATCACAGTGATCCATGTCCTTCTCATCACAATGCTCCAAGACCCATGTAATCTCAATGCTCCATGCACTTGTCATCACAAAGCTCAATGATGCATGCCATCAGAATGCTCCTAAGTCTTCTCCTCACAATTCACCATGCCCTTGTAATCACAATGTTCCAAGACCCCTGTAATCACAATACTCCATGCCCTTGTCATCAAAAAACTCCATGACGCATGTCATCAGAATGCTCCATTGCCTTCTCATCATCATGCTCCATGCCCTTGTTATCACAATGCTCCAAGACCCCTGTAATCACAATGCTCCATGCCCCTTTTCATCAGAATGCTTCATGAGACTTGTCATCACATTTCTCCATGGTCTTCTCATCACAATGCTCCAGGACCTTGTCATCACCATGCTCCATTCCCATTTTATCACAATGCTACATGACCCCTGTCTTCACAATAATCCATGAATATTTTCAGCCCAAAGCTCCACGACCTACTCATCACAATGTTCCTTGCCCAATATCATCACAATGCTCCATGACCACTGTCATCACAACACTCCATGACACCTGACAACACAATGATCCGGGACTCTTGTCATCACAATGTTCCATTCCCTAGTCATCACAATTCTCCATGACCCCTGTCATCACAACTCTCCATGAACATTTTCAGCCCAGTGCTCCATGACCCTTGTCATCACAATGATCCATGACCTTGTCATCCCAATGCTCCATGACACCTGTATTCACAGTGCTCCGTGACGCTTGTCATCACGGTGCTCCATGACACATGTCATCACAATGCTCCATGCCTTTGTCAGCAAAATGCTACATGACCTTGTCATTACAATGCTCTATGTGCTTGTCATCAAATTACACCATTTCCATTGTCATCACAATCCTCCATGAATCTCGGGATCACATTGCTTCATGCCCTTGTCATCACAATGCTCCATGCTTCTTGAAATCCAAATGATCCATGACCTCTGTCATCACAATGTTCCAAATCCTTGTGATCACAGTGTTCCATAACACTTGTCATCACAATGCTCCATCATGCCTCTCATCACAATACTCCATGCCCCTTTCATCACAATGCTCCATGACCTTTGTCATCACAGTTCTCAATACACTTGTCATCACAATGCTCCCTGACACTTGTCATCAGAATGCTCCTTGAACCCTGTCATGAAAAGGCTCCATGCATTTTTCTTCACAATGACCATGCAGTTTTCATCACAATGCTCCATGCCATTGTCATCAAAATACTCCACAAGCTTGTCATCAGAATGCTCCCTGACCCTTGTCATCACAATGCTCCAAGCCATTGTCCTCACAATGCCCCATTACCTTTGTCATCAGAATACTCCATGACACTTGGCATCACAATGCTCCATGTCCTTGTCATCACAATGCGCCATTCCAACTTTCATTGCAATAATCCATGAAACTTATTAGATCAATGTTCCATGTCCTTGTCATCACAATGCTCCATGCCCTTGTTAAAACAATGCTCTATGACCCCTGTGATCACAATGCTGCATGACTCCAGTCATCACAATGCTTCATGACCTTTGTCATCACAGTGGACCATGCCCTCGTCATCACCAGTCTCTGTGACATTTTTAACCACAATGCTCCATGAACTTTTCATCACAATGCTCTTTGACCCTTGTCATCACAATGCTCTATGCCTTTCTCAGCACAGTGCTCCATGACACATGTCATCACAAGGCACCATGTGCTTATCATCACAGTGCTCAAAAATCTTGTCATCACATTGCTCCATAAAATTTGTCATCACAATTCTCCATGCACTTCTCATCCAAATGCTCTCTCACCTGAGATAACACAATGTTCCATCAATAGTTATCACAATCCTCCCTCACCCCTGTAATCACAGTGTTCCATGACCCCTGTCATCACAATGCTACATCCCCTTATCAACACAATGTTCCATGACCCGTGATATCACAATGTTCCATAAGCCCTGTCATCAAAATGCTCCATGACCTTTTTCATCAGAATGCTCCATGAGAATTATCATCACAAGTCTCCATGGTCTTCTCATCACAGTGCCCCAGGACCTCGTCATCACCATGCTCCATTCCCTTGTCATCACAATGCTCCATGACCCCTGTCATCACAATAATCCATGAACATTTTCAGCCCAATGCTCCACGACCTACTCATCACAATGCTCCATGGCCAATATCATCACAATGCTCCATGACCACTGTCATCACAACACTCCATGACACCTGAAAACACAATGATCTGGGACTTTTGTCATCACAGTGCTCCATTCCCTAGTCATCACAATGCTCCATGAACCCTGTCATCACAACACTCCATGAACATTTTCAGCCCAGTGCTCCATGACACTTGTCATCACAATGATCCATGCCCTTCTCATCCCAATGCTCCATGACCCCTGTATTCACAATGCTCTGTGACGCTTGTCATCACAGTGCTCCATGACACTTGTCATCACAATGCTCCATGCCTTTGTCAGCAAAATGCTACATGTCATTGTCTTTACAATGCTCTATGCTCTTGTCATCACAATACTCCATTTCCATTGTCATCAAAATCCTCCATGAACCTTGGGATCACATTGCTTCATGCCCTTGTCATCACAATGCTCCATGCTCCTTGAAATCAAAATGATCCATGAGCCCTGTCATCACAATGCTCCAAACACATGGGATCACAGTGTTCCATAACACTTGTCATCACAATGCTCCATGATGCCTGTCATCACAATACTCCATGCCCTTTTCATCACAATGCTCCATGAACTTTGTCATCAGAATTCTTAATACACTTGTCATCACAATGCTCACTGACACTTGTCATCAGAATGCTCCTTGAACCCTGTCACGAAAAGGCTCCATGACTTTTGCATCACAATGCCCATGCCGTTTTCATCACAATGCTCCATGCCATTGTCATCAAAATACTCCACAAGCTTGTCATCAGAATGCTCTATGACCCTTGTCATCAGATTTCTCCATGCACTTGTCAGCACAATGCTCCCTGACACTTGTCATCACAATGCTCCAAGCCATTGTCATCTCAATGCTCCATTACCTTTGTCATCAGAATCCTCCATGACACTTGGCATCACAATGCTCCATGCCTTTGTCATCACAATGGACCATTACATATGTCATCACAATGCTCCCTGACACGTGTATTCACAATACTGCATGACCTGGTCATCACAATGCTCCATGCCTTTGTCATCACAATGCGCCATTCCAACCATCATCACAATAATCCATGAAACTTATTAGACCAATGTTCCATGCCCTTGTCATCACAATGTTCCATGCCCTTGTTATCACAAAGTTCCATGAGCCCTGTCATCACAATGCTCCGTTACTCCAGTCATGACAATGCTTCATGACTTTTGTCATCACAATGATCCATGCCCTCGTCATCAACAGTCTCTGTGACCTTTTTAACCACAATGCTCCATGAACTTTTCATCACAATGTTCTTTGACCCATGTCATCACAATGTTCCATGCGCTTCTCAGCACAATGCTCCATGACACATGTCATCACAATGCACCATGTGCTTGTCACCACAGTGCTCCACATTCTTGTCCTCACAGTGGTCCTTAAAATTTGTCATCAGAATGCTCCATGCACTTCTCATCAAAATGCTCTCTCACCACTGATATCAGAATGCTACATCACTATTTATCACAATACTCCCTCACCACTGTCATCACAATGTTCCATTACTCCTGTCATCACAATGCTACATGCACTTCTCATCACAATATTCGATGACCCCTGACATCACAGTGTTCCATAACACCTGTCATCAAAATGTTCCATGGCACTTTTCATCAAATTGCTCCATGACCCTGTCATCAGAATGTTCCCTGCCCTTCTCATCACAATGCACATTGCACTTGCCATCAAAATGCTCCATGTCCTTTGTCATCACAAAGATCCATGACCCTTGGCATCACAATGCTCCATGAACCGTGTCATCACAATACTCCATGAACATTTTCATCCCAATGCTCCATGATATTCTCATCACAATGCTCCATGACAAATATCATCAAAATGCTCCATGACCACTGTCATCACAACACTCCATGACACCTGACAACACAATGATCCAGGACACTTGTCATCACAATGCTACTTTCCCTACTCATCACAATGCTCCATGACTCCTGTCAACACAAAACTCCATGAACATTTTCAGCCCAATGCTCCATGACCCTTGTCATCACAATCATCCATGCCCTTGTCATCCCAATGCTCCATGACTCCTGTATTCACAAAGATCCGTGATGCTTGTCATCACAGTGCTCCATGACACATGTCATCACAATGCTCCATGACTTTGTCAGCAAAATGCTACATGACCTTGTCATTACAATGTTCTATGTGCTTGTCATCACAATACTCCATTACCATTGTCATCACAATCCTCCATGAAACTTGGGATCACATTGATTCATGCCCTTGTCATCACAATGCTCCATGCTCTTTGAAATCAAAATGATCCATGACCTCTGTCATCACAATGCTCCAAAACCTTGTGATCACAATGTTCCATAACACTTGTCATCACAACGCTCCATGATGCCTGTCATCACAATACTCCATGCCCTTTTCATCACAATGCTCCATGACCATTTTCATCACAATTCTCAATACACTTGTCATCACAATGCTCCCTGACACTTGTCATTAGAATGCTCCTTGAACCCTGTGACGAAAAGGCTCCATGCCTTTTTCATCACAATGCCCCATGCCATTTTCATCACAATGCTCCATGCCATTGTCATCAAAATACTCCACAAGCTTGTCATCAGAATGCTTCATGACCCTTGTCATCACAATTCTCCATGCACTTGTTAGCACAATGCTCCCTGACCCTTGTCATCACAATGCTCCAAGCCATTGTCATCACAATGCTCCATTACCTTTGTCAACAGAATCCTCCATGACACTTGGCATCACAGTGCTCCATGCCATTGTCATCACAATGGGCCATTAAATATGTCATCACAGTGCTCCCTGACACCTCTCTTCACAATACTGCAAGACCTAGTCATCACAATGCTCCATGCCCTTGTCATCACAATGCGCCATTCCAACTGTCTTCGCAATACTCCATGAAAATTATTAGACCAATGTCCCATGCCCTTGTCATCACAATGCTCCATGCCCTAGTTATCACAATGTTCCATGACCTCTGTCATCACAATGCTCCGTGACTCCAGTCATCACAATGCTCCATGACCTTTGTCATCACAATGGTCCATGCCCTCATTATCAACAGTCTCTGTGACCTTTTTAAGCACAATGCTCCATGAACATTTCATCACAATGCTCTTTGACCCTTGTCATCATAATGCTCTATGCCTTTCTCAGCACAATGCTCCATGCACTTCTCATCACATTGCTCCATGACCCCTGTCATCACAATGCTCCGTGACTCCTGTCATCACAATTCTTCATAATATTTGTCATCACAAGTGTCGATGGCCGCGTCATCAAAAGGCTCTATTACCTTTGTAACCACAATGCTCCATGAACTTTTCATCACAATGCTCCGTGACATTTGTCATCACAATGCTCCATGCCTTTGTCAGAAAAATGCTCCATGACACTTGTCATCACAATGTGCCATGCGCTTTTCATCCCAACGGTCCACAAATTTGTCTTTCCAATGCTCCATAAACCTTGTAATCACAATGTTCCATGCCTTTCTCATCACAATGCTCCATTACCCCTGTCGTAAAAATGCTCCATGACAACTGCCATCACAATGTTCCACGGCCTTGTCATCACATGGCTCTATGACCCTTGTCATCACAATGCTCCACTCATCCTGTAATCACAATGTTCCATGCCCTTGTCATCACAAAGCTCCATGACACATGTCATCAGAATGTTCCATGGCCTTCTCATCAAAATGCTCCATGCCCTTGTCATCACAATACACCATGTCCAATGTCATCACAATAATCTATGAAACTTGTCAGACCAATGCTCCATGCCCCTGTCATCACAATGCTCCATGCACTTGTCATCACAATGCTCCGTGACTCCAGTCATCACAATGCTTCATAACGTTTGTCATCACAACAGTCCATGCCCTCGTCATCACAAGGCTCTGTGACCTTTGTAACCACAATGCTCCATGAACTTTTCATCACAATTCTCTGTGACACTTGTCATCACAATGCTCCATGTCTTTGTCAGAACAATGCTCCATGACCATTGTCTTCACAATGTGCCACACACATTTCATCACAACGGTCCACAAACTTGTCATTGCAATGCTCCATAAACATTGTAATCACAATGCTGCATGCACTTCTCATCCAAATGCTCTCTCAACAGAGATATCACAATGTTCCATCACTAGTCATCACAATACTCCCTCACCCTTGTAATCACAATGTTCCATGACCACTGTCATCACAGTGGTACATACCCTTATCATCACAATGTTCCATGACCCCTGACATCACAATGTCCATATCCCCTGTCCTCAAAATGCTCCATGACCCTTTTCATCCCAAAGCTCCATGACCCCTGGCATCACAGTGTTCTACAACCCCTGTCATCAAAATGTTCCATTACACTTTTCATCAAATTGCTGCATGACACTTTCAATAAATGCTCCCTGCCTTTCTCATCACAATGCACCACACATTTGGCAACAAAATGTTCCATGACATTTGAAATCAAAAAGCTCCATGACACTTGGCATCACAGTGCTCCATGTCATTGTCATCACAATGCTCCATGAACCCTCTCATCACATTGCTCCATGCCCTTGTCATCACAAAGCTCCATGTCACTTGTCATCACAGTGATTGATGCACTTCTCATCACAATGCTCCATGCCCTTATCATTACAATCCTCCATGACCCATGTATCACAGTATTCCGTGCCCTTGTCATCAGAATGCTCCATGCCCACTCTCATCACAATAATCCATGAAATATTTCAGACAAATGCTCAATGCCCTTCTCATCACAATGCTCCATTAACTCTGTCATAACAATGCTCCATGACCCCTGCCATCCCAATGTTCCACGGGTTGTCATCACAAGGCTCCATGACCCTTGTCATCACAATGCTCCAAGACCCATGTAATCACATTGCTCCATGCCCTTGTCATCACAAAGTTCGCTGACGCATGTCATCAGAATGTTCCATGGCCTTCTCCTCACAATGCTCCATGCCCTTGTCATCACAATGATACAAGAACCCGTAATCACAATGCTCCATGCCCCTTTTCATCAGAATGCTCCATTAGACTTGTCATCACAAGTCTCCATGGTCATCTCATCACAATGCTCCAAGACCTTGTCATCACCATTCTCTATTCTCTTGTCATCACAATGAAACAGGCCCTTGTCATCCTAATGCTCCATGACCCCTGTAGTCACAATGCTCCATGACGCTTGTCATCACAGTGCTCCATGACACCTGTCATCACAATGCTCCATGCCTTTATCAGCAAAATGCTACATGACCTTGTCATTACAATGCTCTATGCGTTTGTCATCACAACACTCCATTTCCATTGTCATCGCAATCCTCCATGAACCTTGGGATCACATTGCTTCATGCCCTTGTCATCACAAAGCTCCATGCTCCTTGAAATCAAAATGATCCATGACCTCTGTCATCACAATGCTCCAAACACTTGTGATCACATTGTTCCATAACACTTGTCATCACAATGCTCCATGATGCCTGTCATCACAATACTCCATGCCCTTTTCATCACAATGCTCCATGACATTTTTCATCAAAATTCCCAATACAATTGTCATCACAATGCTCCCTGACACTTGTCATCACAATGCTCCAAGCCATTGTCATCACAATGCTCCATTACCTTTTCTTCATAATCCTCCATGACACTTGGCATCACAATGCTCCATGTCACTGTTATCACAATGGGCCACTACGTATGTCATCACAATGCGCCCTGACACCTCTCTTCACAATACTGCATGACCTGGTCATCACAAAGCTCCATGCCCTTGTCATCACAAATCGCAATTCAAACTCTCATCGCAATAATCCATGAAACTTATTAGACCAATGCTCCATGCCCTTTTCATTACAATGCTCCATGCCATTGTTATCACAATGCTCCATGACCCCTGTCATCACAATGCTCCGTGACTCCAGTCATCACAATGCTTCATGACCTTTGTCACAACAATGGTCCATGCCCTCATCATCAACAGTCTCTGTGACCTTTTTAACCACAATGTTCCATGAACTTTTCATCACAATGCTCTTTGACCCTTGTCATCACAATGCTCTATGCCATTCTCACCACAATGCTCCATGACACTTGTCATCACAATGGTCCATGCACTTGTCAGCACAATATTCCATGACACATGTCATCACAATGCTCCATGACCACTGTCATCACAATGCTCCGTGACTCCAGTCATCACAATGCTTCATAATGTTTGTCATCACACTGGTCCATGTCCGCGTCATCACAAGTATCTGTGACTTTTGTAACCACAATGCTCCATGAACTTTTCATCACAATTCTCTGTAACCCTTGTCATCACAATGCTCCAAGTCTTTGTCAGAACAATGCTCCATGACCATTGTCATCACAATGTGCCACACGCATTTCATCACAACGGTGAACAAACTTGTCATTGCAATGCTCCTTAAACATGGTAATCAAAATGCTCCATGCACTTCTCATCAAAATGCTCTCTCACAAGAGATATCACAGTGTTCCATCACTAGTCATCACAATACTCGCTCACCCCTGTAATCACAATGATCCATGAACCTGTCATCACACTGCTACATCCCCTTATCATCACAATGTTCCATGACCCCTGTCATCAAAATGCTCCATGACACTTTTCATCCCAAATCACCAAGACCCCTGACATCACAATGTTCTGAAACCCCTGCCATCAAAATGTTCCATTACACATTTCATCAAATTGCTGCATGACCCGGTCATGAAAATGATCCCTGCCCATGTCATCACAATGCACCATGCACTTGTTATGAAAATGCTCCATGATTTGTCATCACAAAGCTCCATGACACTTGGCATCACAATGCTCCATGTTATTGTCATCACAATGCTTCATGAACCCTCTCATAACATTGCTCAAAGCCCTTGTCATCACAAAGCTCCATGACACTTGTCATCACAATGTTCGATGCCCTTCTCATCACAATGCTCCAAGCCCTTGTCATTATAATCCTGCATGACCCATGTATCATAGTGTTCCGTACCCTTGTCATCACAATGCTCCATGCCCACTCTCATCCCAAAAATCCATGAAACATTTCAGACCAATGTTCCATGCCCTTCTCATCACAATGATCCATTACCTCTGTCATAACAATGCACCAAGACCCCTGCCATCACAATGTTCCACGGCCTAGTCATCACAAGGTTCCATGACACTTGTCATCACAATGCTCCAAGACCCCTGTAACCAGAATGCTCCATGAACTTTCATCACCATTCTCTGTGACCCTTGTCATCACAATGTTCAATGCCTTTGTCAGAAAAATGCTCCATGACCCTGGTCATCACAATGTGCCACGCACATTTCATCAAAACGGTCCACAAATTAGTCATAGCAATGTTCCATAAACATTGTAATCACAATGCTCCATGCCCTTCTTATCAAAATGTTCCATTACCCGTGTCATAACAATGCTCCATGACCTCTGTCATCAAAATGATCCATGGCCTTCTCATCACAAGGCTCCATGACACTTGTCATCACAATGCTCCAGAACCCTGTAATCACAATGCTCCATGCCCTTGTCATTACAAAGCTCCATGACACATGTCATCAGAATGTTCGATGGCCTTCTCATCAAAATGGTCCATGCTCTTGTCATTACAGTGCTCCAAGACCCCTGTAATCACAATGCTCCATGCCCCTTTTCATCTCAATGCTCCATGAAAACTGTCATCACAATGCCTCATACCCTTCATCATAAAGCTTCCGGCTATTGTCAGCACAATGAAATAAAAATTCTCCATGACCTCTGTCATCACAATGCTCCATGACCCCTGTATTCACAATGCTCCGTGACCCCATGTATTCACAATGCTCCGTGACGCTTGTCATCACAATTTTAGATGCCTTTGTCAGCAAAAGGCTACATGACCTTGTCATTACCATGCTCTATGCGCTTGTCATCACAATACTCCATTACCATTGTCATCACAATCCTCCATGAACCTTGGGATCACATTGCTTCATGCCCTTGTCATCACAATGCTCCATGCTCCTTGAAATCAAAATGATCCATGACCACTGTCATCACAATGCTCCAAATACTTTTGATCACAATGTTCCATAACACTTGTCATCACAACGCTCCATGGTGCCTGTCATCACAATACTCCATGCACTTTTCATCGCAATGCTCCATGACCTTTGTCATCACAATTCTCAATATATTTGTCATCACAATGCTCCCTGACACTTGTCGTCACAATGCTCCTTGAACCCTGTCACGAAAAGGCTCCATGCATTTTTCAACACAATTCATCATGCCGTTTTCATCACAATGCTCCACGCCACTGTCATCAAAATGCTCCACAAGCTTGTCATGAGAATGTTCCATGACCCTTGTCATCACAATTCGCCATGCACTTGTCAGCACAATTCTCCCTGACCCTTGTCATCTCAATGCTCCAAGCCACTGTGATCACAATGCACCATTACCTTTGTCATCAGAATCCTCCATGACACCTGGCATCACAATGCTCCATGCCATTGTCATCAAAATGGGCCATTACATATGTCATCACAATGCTCCCTGACACCTGTCTTCACAATACTGCATGACCTGGTCATCACAATGCTCCATGCCCTTGTCACCACAATGCACCATTCCAACAGTCATCACAATAATCCATGAAACTTATTAGACCAATGCTCCATGCCCTTGTCATCACAATGCTCCATGACCCTTGTCATCACAATGCTCCATGAACTTTTCATCACAATGCTCTTTGATCCTTGTCATCACAATGCTCTATGCCTTTCTCAGCACAATGCTCCTTGACCCTTGTCATCACAATGCTCCATGTGCATGTCAGCACGATGCTCCATGACACATGTCATCACAATGCACCTTGCACTTATCATCACAGTGCTCCACAATCTTGTCATCACAATGCTCCATAAAACTTGTCATTACAATGCTCCATGCACTTCTCATCAAAATGCTCTCTCACCACAGATATCACAATGTTACATCACTGTTCGTCACAATACTCCCTCACCCCTGTTATCACAATGTTCCATGACTCCTGTCATCACAATGCTACATGCACTTATCATCACAATGTTCGATGACCCCTGACATCACAATGCTCCATAACCCCTGTCATCAAAATTCTCCATGACCTTTTTCATCATAACGCTCCATGAACCCTGACATCACGATGTTCCATAACCCCTGTCATCAAAATGTTCCATGACCCTTTTCATCAAATTGCTCCATGACCCTGTCATCACAATGCTCCCTGCCCTCCTCATCACAATGCACAACGCCCTTGTCATCAAAATGCTCCATGACATTTGTCATCACAAAGATCCATGACCCTTGGCATCACAATGCTCCATGTCATTGTCATCACAATGCTCCATGATCACTCTCATCACATTGCTCCATGCCCTTGTCATCACAAATCTCCATGACACATGTCCTCAAAATGCTCCATGGCCTTCTCATCACAATGCTCCATGCCCTTGCTGTCACAATGCTCCATTACCCCAGTCATAAAAATTCTCCATGACCCCTGCCATCACAATGTTCCGTGGCCTTGTCATCACAAGGCTCCATGACCCTTCTCATCACAATGCTCCAAGACCCCTGTAATCACAATGATCCATGCCCCTTTCCATCTCAATGACCCAGGAACCCTGTCATCACAATGCACCATGCCCATCATCATAATGCCATGCCCCTTTCCATCTCAATGACCCAGGAACCCTGTCATCACAATGCACCATGCCCATCATCATAATGCTTCATGCTATTGTCATCACAATGAAATCAAAATGCTCCATGACCTCTGTCATAACAATGCTCCAAACCCTTTTGAACACAATGTTCCATAACACTTGTCATCACAGTGCCCCATGACGCTCATCATCACAGTTATCCATGGTCTTCTCATCACAATGCTCCATGAACTTTTTCATCACAATGTTCAATACAGTTGTCATCAAAATGCTCCCTGACACTTGTTGTCTGTATGCTCCTTGAACCCTGTCAGGACAAGGCTCCATGCCTTTTTCATCACAATGATCCATGCCCTTTTCATCACAATGCTCCAAGACCCCTTTAAACACAATGCTCCATGCCCTTGTCATCACAAAGCTCAATGAAACATGTCTTAATAATGCTCCTTGGCCTTCTCCTCACAATGCTCCATGCCCATGTGATCAAAATGTTCCAAGACCCCTGTAATCACAATGGTCCATGAACTTTTTCATCAGTATGCTCCATGAGATTTGTTATCACAAGTCTCTATAGATTTCTCATCACAATGCTCCAGGACCCTGTCATCACAATGCTTCACGACCTTGTTCCGAAAATTCTCAATGGCCCTTGTTCTCATAATGCTCCAAGCCCTAGTCATCACAATGCTCCTGTATATTTGTCATCACAATCCTCCATTACATTTGGCATCACAGTGCTCCCTGCCATTGTCATTGCAATGGACCTTGACATATGTCATCACAATGCTCCCTGACACCAGTCTTCACAATGCTCCATGACCTTCTCATCACAATGATCCATGCCCTTGTCATCACAATGCACCATGTCCAGTGTCATCACAATAATTTATGAAACTTGTCAGACCAATGCTCCATGCCCCTGTCACCACAATGCTCCATGCCCTTGTCATCACAATGCTCCATGACCCCAGTCATCACAGTGCTCCGTGACTCCAGTCATCACAATGCTTCATAACATTTATCGTCACAATGGTCCATGCCCGCGTCATCACAAGGCTCTGTGACCTTTATAACCACAATGCTCCATGAACTTTTCATCACAGTGCTCCGTGACACTTGTCATCAAAATGCTCCATGCCTTTGTCAGAAAAATTCTCCATGACCCTTGTCATCACAATGTTCTACGCACTTTTCATCACAACGGTCCACAAATTAGTCATGGTATTGCTCCATAAGCTTAGAAATTACAATGCTCCATGCCCTTCTCATCACAATGCTCCATTCCCCTCTCATAACAATGGTACATGACCCCTGCCATCACAATATTCCACGGCCTTGTCATCACAAGGCTCCATGACACTTGTCATCACAATGCTCCAAGACCCCTGTAATCACAATTCTCCATGCCCTTGTCATCACAAAACTCCATGACACATGCCATCAGAAAGTTCCATGGCCTTCTCATCAAAATGTTCCATTCCCTTGTCATCACAGTGCTCCAAGACCTCTGTAATCACAATGCTCCATGCCCCTTTTCATCTCAATGCTCCATGAACCCTGTCATCACAATACTCCATGCCCTATTCATCACAATGCTCCATGACCATTGTCATCAGAATGCTCCTTGAAACCTGTCACGAAAAGGCTCCATGCCTTTTTCATCACAATTCCCCATGCCATTTTAATCACAATGCTCTGTGACCATTGTCATCAAAATACTCCATTCCTTTGTCTGAAAAATGTTCCATGACCCTTGTCATCACAATGTGCCATTCGCTTTTCATCACAACGGTCCAGAAACTTGTCATTGCAATGCTCCATAAACCTTGTAATCACAATGCTCCATAAACTTCTCATCAAAATGCTCTCTCACCAGAGATATCACAGTGTTCCATCACTAGTCGTCACAATACGCCCTCACCCCTGTAATCACAATATCCCATGACCCCTGTCATCACAATGCTACATCCCTTTATCATCACAATGTTCCATGACCCCTGACATCACAATATTCTATAACCCCTGTCATCAAAATGTTCCAATACATTTTTCATCATATTGCTGCATGTCACTGTCATCAAAATACACCCTGACCTTCTCATCACAATGCACCATGCACTTGTCAACAAAATGCTCCAATACCTTTGTCATCACAAAGCGCCATGACCTTTGGCATCACATTGCTCCATGCCCTTGTCATCACAAAGCTCCATGACACTTGTCATCACAATGCTCGATGCCCTTCTCATCACAATGCCACATGCCCTTGTCATTAAAATCCTCCATGACCCATGTATCACAGTGTTCCATGCCCTTATCATCCCAATGCTCTATGCCCACTCTCATCACAATAATCCATTAAACATTTCAGACCAATGCTCCATGCCCTTCTCATCACAATGCTCCTTCACCTCTCTCATAACAATGCTCCATGACACCTGCCATCACAATGTTCCACGGCCTTGTCATCAGAAGGCTCGAAGACACTTGTCATCACAGTGCTCCACGACCACTCTAATCAAAATGCTCCATGCCCTTGTCATCAAAAAGCTCCATGACGCATGTCATCAGAATGTTCCATGGCCCTTTCATCACTATTCTCCATGCCCTTGTCATCACAATGCTCCAAATCCTTGTGATCAAAATGTTCCATAACACTTATCATTACAACGCCCCATGACGCTCGTCATCACAGTTATCCATGGTCTTCTCATCACAATGCTCCATGACCTTTGTCATCACAATGCTCAATACACTTGTCATCACAATGCTCCCTGACACTTGTCGTCAGTATGCTCCCTTAACCCTGTCATGAAAAGGCTCCATGCCTTTTTCATCACAGTGTTCCATGCCCTTGTCTTCAAAAGCTCCATGATGCATGTCATCCAAACGCTCCATGGCCATCTCATCCCAATGCCCCATGCCATTGTCATCACTATGCCCCAAGACCCCTGTATTCACAATGCTCCATGCTCCTTTTCATCAGAATATTCCATGAGACTTGTCATCACATGTCTCCATGGTCTTCTCATCACAATGCTCCAGTACCTTGTCATCACAAGCCTCCATGGCCCCTGTCATCACAATACTCCATGAACGTTTTCAGCCCAATGCTCCTTGACCTTCTCATCACCATGCTCCATGACACCTGTCATCACAATTCTCCATGACTCCTGTCATCACAATGATCCATGAAACCTGACAACACTATGATCCGGGACCCTTGTCATCAAAATGCTCCATGCCCTTGTCTTCCCAATGCTCCATGACCCCTGTAATCACAATGCTCTGTGACACTTGTCATCAGAGTGCTCCATGAAACATGTCATCACAATGTTCCATGCCTTTGTCAGCAATATGGTACATAATCTTGTCATCACAGTGCTCCATGCACTTGTCATCACAATCCTTCATGACACTTTGGATCATATTGATTCATGCCCTTGTCATCTCCCTCTTGCCTTTCTGGATTTTACAGATTTTCAGATGTCCCTTTTGACCCGTGGGAAGTGACAATTCTTTGTAGTGTGGATTTGCATTGTGCACTTGCTTGATTGTCCAAAAAGGTCGTATGCGTTTTCTCCTGAATATATTCAGGAGATAAAGCATACGCCCTTTTTGGCCAAGTGCATCATTGTCGAAGTTGTGATGCTTTTCCTGTGCTTTAAAGGTGATTCCTATTTACCTCTTGAAATATGTTTTGTGCTATTCTGCCTCATTTTCAAGTCAGCTTCGTTGCCTTCCCTCAACTGATTTTTGGAAGACAGTAGTCCTTTATAACTGTAGGTTTGTGAATTGCTGTGACCGTGAGCTACAATTTTCAAATCCCATTTTTGGGAGCTGACCGCAAATCCACAATTTTGCTTCAGGACCTATACTTGTTCCAGGGGTGGATATACTGTTCCCTGCGGGTGGCTGAGGCTTTGGTTAATTATTCTTCCTGACGGGAATTTAGAGTGACATGTGCCCGTCCAAATGCCTACATCTACTCTCTGATTGGTTCTCCCTCTTCCCTTTCATCCTCTGCACAATTAGCAAACTGTGCGAACCAGGAGGTTATAGGGGCTGGCTCTCCTAAGTTGGGAGATTGATAGTAAAGCAGTTGGAATGCCAAACTGGAGCACAAGGAGAGGAAAAATTAGGAGACTTTTAGAAATCTTTCACCATCACAGGGTGTCCATTCTCTAGGTTTCCCATACATGTTATAACTGTAGTGATATTCCCTACTACCTGGAGAATTGGGATCCATGGAATCGTGGCATGCATTACTACTTTAAAGGGTCTGCATTTTCTCTCCCAATCTCACCAGTCCTCTCAGTCCCAAGTGTCCAGCCTTATGTCTCATCCAGCTGTCTTTGCAGATATGGTCATTCCCGGTTTCATCAGAACCCCTGAAGGAATTGTGTAAGAATTTCGCTGCTTTTTTGTTTGTTTTTGAAATTCATTTTTATAGTGCAGTTGAGCTGATTTTCACTGACGTGTTTATGCCAGTCTAGACACACTTGATTCCCTTATGGAGACAAATCAAAGCATAGGTTTTAAGATACTCACTAGTCAGATATATTCCTCTGTGTGGAACAGGGGGTTTGAGTCCCGTTCACTGAGGAAGGGGTAGGTCTCGTCTATTCTCTATTTGGTTTATGGAATGGTACCTGTGCTAATATCAAACTCTGGTTTTATGCATCACCCCACCTCTCCTATCCCATTAAACAGGTATAAGAGTGTTTTCTAAATGTGAGACTCTGTTCTCTTTCTTAATTCAGTTCATGTTTTGTGATGTTGACATTCCCCCTGTAAGTGATATCTTATGAATAGATTCTTCTTCTGTGTGATTAATTTCACTTAGAATCATCATACCTAAATCCACTCTTTATGCTGCTACTGGCCTTATGACATTGATTCCACGTCTGAGTGATATTCCGTTGTACAAAATTACCACAAGTTATTTATGCATTTCTCTTTTTCCTGGGATATTTTAGGTGTACCGAAGTTGAGGTTCTTGTATGCAGAGCAGCCCTAAATTTTGGGGTGCCTGTGTCTTGTCGATATTTAGTCTTCCCAAGTTATATGTCCATGAGTTGAAGTCCCCTTTGCTCGGGGCTTTGTATTTAAATGTTTTAGGAAACAACATACACTTCTTCAGAGTGGCTCTTGGATATTTATACCCCACCCATCAGCGTGACTAGGCTCCCTGTTCTCCATGGCCTCTCCAGCATTTCTGGTTTGTACACATTTTTTGGATGGCCTTTCTGAGCAGTGGAAATTGAGACTTCTTTGTTGTGCGGATTTGCATTTCCCGCTTGGTTGGTTGGCCAAAAACTCTGTATGTGTTTTTTTCCTGAAGATATTCATGAAAAAAAGGCATACACCCTTTTGCCCAACTACATCATTTTAGAAATTCTGCTGCTTTTCATATGCTTTAAATGTGAGTACAATCTACCTTTTGAAATCTGTTTCCTGCAATTCTGCCTCTCATTCAGATCCTCTTCGTTGCCTTACCTGAATATATTTTTGGACATTGGTTATCATTTATATCTTTGCAGGTCTTTGAATTGTCTGCTCCTGAGCTCCATTTTGCAACTCGCTTTTTTGTGAGCTGGCCGCCAAACCATTGGATTGATTCTGGCCCTTTTCTGGTTCTGAGGAGGCAGGCTGAGCCTTTGGATAATTCTTCTTCTAATGGGAAATTAGAGTGACATGTGCCTGTCAAAAATCCTACAGCTAATCTCTCATTGGTTCCCCCCTTCCCATTTATCCTCTGCACAAATTGCAAACTGTGTGAAACAGGAGGTTAAAGGTGCTGATTCTCAAAGTGGGGAGATTTTTAGTAATGTGGCTGGAATGGCGAACCCCAGCACCAGGAGATCAAAAATGAGGTGCATTTTAGACACCTTTCCTGAGCACACGGTGTACATTCATCTCGGTTTCGCAGGCATGTTTTCGCTGTCAGAAGATTCCCTTGAACCTGCCGATTTGGGACCCATGGAATGGGTACCAGGCAGTATTACTTTAAAAGGTCTGCATTTCCTCGCCCAGCCTCTCTAACATCTCTTAGCATGCATAGCTTCCAGCCTTATATATCATCCTGCTGTGGGTCTACATGTGTTCAATCCATGTTACATCGTAGCCCTTCAACAAAAGTTGTAAGAATTTTTGTCTGTCTCACCGTTTTTATAAATATTTTTAAATTTATTTTTATATTGGTTACAGCTGATTTTCAAAGCTCTGTTTTTTGCTGCTGTACATCCACTTGATTCATGTACTGTGAGACAACAATAAATTATTTTTCAGATGCTTACGAGTCATATGTATTATTGTCCAGTGACTTGAGTGGGCTGAGTGCAGTTCTTTGAGGTACCGTGTAGGCCTTGTCAGTTATTCAATTTGGTACTTGAAATGGTATATTTGCTAATTTCAACCTCCTGGATAATACCTCACAATTCCCCACCTTTCCCATTTAGCAGCCTTATGTCTATTTTCTACATATTTGACTATGTTTCTGTTTTGTAGTTTATTTCATGTGTAGCCATGTTTGATTCCACCTTTAAGTGACATCTTATGATATGTGTCTTTTTCTTTCTGACATATGTCACTTAGAATGATCGTATGTAACTCCTCCAGAGTTGTTCCAACTGGCCTTATTTCATTGATTTCGGGATGAGTAATATTCCACTCTACATAAGTAACCATCTCTTTTATCCATTTTATCCTTCCATGGACATTTAGGTTATATCCAAGTGGAGGCCCTTTTTAACAGAGAGGTGGTAAACGTTGTGGTGCCTGTTTACTGTCCATTTTTGTTTTTCCCAAGGTATACGCCCATGAGCGCAAGTGCCCTATGCTCTGTAGCTCATCTTTTAGATGTTTTAGCAAACACAATACACTTCTACTGAGTGGCCGTTGGCAAATTACATTTCCACTATCAGCCTCACAGGGCTCCCTTTTCTCCTCGCCCTGTCCTGCATTTCTGGTGTTTACACTTTATGTGGATGGCCCTTCTGACTGATGTGAAGTGATACATTTTGTAGTATTGATTTCCAGTGCCCACCTGTTTGGTTGGATAAAACGTGTGTATGGCCTTTACTTGAATATATTCAGAAAAAATGCATACGCCCTTTTGTGCCAACTGCATCATTGGCGATGCTGAGCCCCTTTTCTTGTGCTTTAATGGGGAGTCCTTTCTACCTCTTCAAATGTGTTTCATGCCACTCTCCGTTGCTTACAAGTCCTTTTCTGTGACTTACCTTAAGACATTTTTCGACGATAGATATTTTCAACTCTGCAGTTTCATGTATTTTAGTGCCCCTGAGTTCCATTTTTCCACTTGTGTTTTTGGAAACTGGACACAAAACAGCGGGATTTCCTCTAGACCTATTCTGTTTCCGTGGACAATTCTAGCCTTTGATTAATTTGTCTTCCAGATTGGAAATTAGAGTGGCATGTGCCTGTCCGAACACCTAAGACTTGTCTCTAAATTTTTCTCATCCTTCCGCTTCATCCTCTGGACAAATTCCAAACTGTGTGCAACAGGATGTTGACGGTGCTGATATCCCCAAGTGAGGAGATTGTTAGGAAAGATGCTGGAGGGGTGAACCCGAGCACCAGGCGATGAGGAGAAGAGATGCCTTTTCCAAACTCTTTCCGATCAAATGGTGTACAATCCTCTAGGTGTGACAGGCATGTTTTAGCTGTAGGAAGGGTGCAGTGCATGGAAGGAGAACACCAGGGATTTTTCCAAATCAGTGCCTCCCCGTACCCCAAACTGGGGAATTTTTAAGCTACAGCTACACATATGTCCATTAAGGGCCTTGGGAAATAGGCAGAGCCCAAACTTTAGATGATTGAAATATTCAGGGTCAGAAGCGTTCACCATCGGCCTTGCTTAGGTTACATTTTATCTGTCATTGATAGATGATGTCAATAAAAATATCGATTCTGGGCCTCCCTGGTGGCGCAGTGGTTGAGAGTCCGCCTGCCGATGCAGGGGATACGGGTTCGTGGCCCGGTCTGGGAGGATCCCATATGCCGCGGAGCGGCTGGGCCCGTGAACCATGGCCGCTGGGCCTGCGCGTCCGGAGCCTGTGCTCCGCAACGGGAGAGGCCACAACAGTGAGAGGCCCGCATACCGCAAAAAGAAAAAAAAAATCGATTCTTTTTTAAGATTATTTCCCCTTATAGGTTATTGCAAAATATTCAGTGTAGTTCCCTGTGCTATACAGTTGTTCCTTGTTGATGATCTATTTTATACATAGCAGTGTGTATGTGTTAATCCCAAACTGTTAATTTATCCCTTCTCCTACCTTTCCCCTTTGGTAATAATAAATTATAAGGTTTTATACTTCTCAGAAATGGGGGAGCTGAAAGAGAGGTATCCTTTTCAATGGAAAAGCATTCAAAACAAGATTGAAGCTTCAGCCAAGAATATTTGATGTACATCCATGGAAATAAATCACTTCATTTCTCTAATGTTGACCTGACAAATAAGACAGACGTCTTCACTGAACTTGCTTATAGTAAAGTGATGGAAATATCAAATGTAAGTCTTAGAAACATCTTATTTTACCCGAGCATTATACACTGCTCTATGTTAACTACAGTTTGGCTCACGCATCTGTTCATTGAAGTTACAATGATCTCAATTTCTGTTACTGATCCTCCAGAGTGGACCCCAACAGGAGTCCCCGTGCCCAGTGTCATTGGAGCCAACAGATCAAGACTGAGTTTGGTTCAGAAGCAAAGGAAACATTATTTTGAACACAGAATGGAGAGGTGAGAGCGTGCAGTCACCCACGGGCTGGGGGATGGGCTGCTGTGTAGGGATCCCCGCAGCGTCAGTGGGAGGGAGGGGATGGAGTTCTCGAGGGCTTGGTTGGCTGCAGCTCAGGCTCTATGCCATGGAGTCTGCATGGGACTCCGCTAGCTGAGGTGTCGACCCAGCCATTCTGCACTAGGAAATCGGGTCTGAAGTGCCGGATGTGGGACCTCTGCATGCGGAACTCTAGGAGCACGTGAAATTAGACAAAGCACAAAGGAAAAACAGGTTAGACTTTATTTTATTGCCCAGGTTCTCTTTTTATCTCATAGGAATTTTTAATGAACGTTGCCAGAGACGAACACCTCCTCTGCTTTTTGTTCCGTTCCTCATTCTTGGTGTGTTGAGTGTGCAGACCCCTCTTTTGTAACTGCTTCATGCTGTGGTGGCAGCCATGATACCTGGGGGGAGGGGCAAAACGTCTCCCCACCAGCCTCCAGGTGAGGTTGACTGTCCCAAGGCCTCCTGCCTCACTTCCCGTACGCCTGAGCACCAGCATTGGATGTGTTGTAGATTCTAATGACCTTTAAGTGTCCAGGAAAGAGATGCACAGAGATGCTGAGGTGGCAGGTTTCACCCCACCCCACATTTGTTCGGCGACCTTAGGCTGACAGTTTTTGCCAGCCTAGATGCTCTGACCAGTAGTCTGTGCTTTCTTTAATTAGGTCCCTGAATTAATGTACAAACAGCACCATGTGTCAGAACCCTGCCCACGCAACTCCCAGACAGTCCAGGGTCAGTGGTGATCCAGGACCATGACGTCCACTGAGTCAACGGCATTTAGAAGTAGCCAGCAGTCCAGCCGGTCATATTGGCCACCATCACTGCGGTGTCTGTAGGGTTTTCTATGGTGAAAGCGTGATATACGTTTCCCCCGCCAAGCTTATTAGCTCCCCTCTGGGTGCAGTAAGTCCTGCAAGCAGTAGTCTGCTCTTTCGGGGCACAGTCTTGTTGTTTTCTGAGAGAAACTCCAGGCCAAGTGATGGTCACACCAGTCATCTTGGGGCCCCGTTGCCCCCGTTTGTCTCTCTGGAGGTGGAGTTGGAGGGCCTCCTCACTCGATGTCAGTGTGTCCACAGAGCGACACCTGCAACTTCAGGGCATGATGGGTGGTTAGGATCACGACGTGGGTTCCTTTTCCCTTAGGAGGGAGCTGGCCTTGTGGGCTGCTGATTTCTAGCTTTTTAGATACCCCAGTATCCTGGCCTGATGAGTCGGTGGGCAAAGCCCTTGGTGACCATAGTTTATCATACCTGAAGGGCATTCTTGTGTTGCTCCATTTCAAGTGGTCCCAGTTTTTGCACTAAGTCTCCAAGGGCAATTAACCTTTGACCGGGTATGTAAAGGTCAAAGGGTTTAGCTAAATTAGGGAGTTCCTGGGCAAGGGTCTAAATTGACTGCTCTTTCCATTCTTGAAAGGCTGCTTCTGGATTCTATTCAAAAGGATCATCATCTTTTCGTGTCAGTGTTTCAGGTTGAGGCCCAGCTATCAGACTGTAGTTAGGGATCCAGATGCAGAAAACCTTGGCCTCCCCAGGAACCCCTAAGCTGTCTTCTAGTTTTAGAAGAGGTAAGGCTGCAAATGGCTTCTTCCCTATCCTGGGATGCGTTTCTCTGAATATCTGTGAGAATGAAGCCCAGGCATGTCACCTGAGCCTGGGATATTTGAGCCTTTTTCTTGGACACCTTCTATCCTTTCTTGGCTAGGTAGTTCAGAGGCGTCTTTAGTAGGCCTGGCGATCAGAATGTCATCTGCATATTGAAGGAGGGTTCCCTTTTACAGAGGTAGTACGTTTAGGTCTTTAGAGGACATTTCCCCAATGATGGTGTGGGGATTTTTGAACCATTGGGGCAGGACGGCCCAGCATTATTGCTTTTGTTGCATGTTGTGTCCTGCCACTCACAAGCCAAAAATTCTTGTGACTCTGAGATGAATGGAATACAGAAGAAGGCATCATTGAAGTCTAATACAGAATGTCATGGCCTGGTGGATGGTAGAATGAGCAGCAGGGTGTAGGAAATAGGAGCTACTGGATGTATATCCTCGGTGGCTTCACTGACTGTCCTGATATCCTTTACCAGGTCTCCAGCAGCCCATGGGGCTCTCGTGGTCAGGCCAATCCCAGGATATGGAGCTCACCTGGGCTGCATCCCCCACCCCACAGCCCACGGGGCTCTCGTGTTCAAGTCCCTCCCAGGGTATGGAGCTCACCTGTGCAGCTACCCAGCAGCCCTTGGGGCTCTCCTAGTCAGGCCCTTCCCAGGATACAGAACTCCCCTGGGCAGGTACCCCAGCAGGGCTGGACACACAGGAACTGTGCACATAGCCCACCTTGCAGAGAACCCCCAGCTCACCTGTCGCTCACAGCTGACACAGAACACCTCAGAGCAGGACTTGAACTAACAAACAGCAGCTCTGACAGGTCTGTGACCCTGGCTATCACTCTGTGCAGCCTCTCTGTGCCTGGTCTTCCAGACACTTCCACTGCAGCCAGGGCACCAGGCCTCTGTCTCCACCCACCATCACTCCTCTCCCTGACTCCTGGGTTCCTCTCATTAGGATATGGTCTTCTTGAATTTGTTTTCCACTCATGGACCAGATAAAATGATAAGAAAACAAGCCGCAGCTGCAGCCCCTTGTCTAGCCTGACTCTCAAGGCCCACACCTTTTCCTTGGGCCTGGCGCATTTAGCAAGGTTCATTTTCTGCTACTGTGAGCCTCTGAGGAGTGAGGATTGGCTGATTTGGGCAGCCTGACACTGCCTGCCAACCCTCCCCAGGTGTGCCTGTGTTGAGGTCAATATAAACACCTCTCCAGTCAGCAAGAGCCCCTGTAGCTGTGCCTGACGCCATATTCTCTGCCCCGTCAGCAGTGTCGGGGCTGGGGTGGTGGTAGGGAGGGAGGGGCCGTGGCTTTATGGGTGGCCCAGTGTGAGTGGGGCTCTGCTGGACTTTTCGCAGGAGTTGCTAGGCTGCCACCTGCTAAAGAAGAGGATGTGTCATCCATACCTGCCGCTGGATTTTTTCCCCAGGCAGAGGTGAGGAAGTAAAAAAACAGTGTGGGCCGTGGCAGGAGGCGTATCTCAGGCAGGGAAATGGAAAGCTTCCAGAAGGGCATCTGGAGCCAGGACCATCCTGGCTGGCCTGCAGGCACCAAGTCGGCCTGCGTGCTCTTGCTAGTGTGGCTCCACAGCCCTTCCTCTAGGCTTGCAAGTACTTGTACATATCCAGGTGTTTTACCTGGAAAGGGTGGGAAGAGTTCAGCTGCAGCAGGACTGGGGCTCAGCTCACATTTACTCACAGACGCCTCAACACAGTCCCCCAGCTTTGCAATGAGGATGCTCCTTGTGGGGGGGAGCGCTGCTGAGTGCATGGGAGACGATTTCCCACCTCTGACGAACTTAAGAATTTTTTACCACTGGAGCAAGTGCCCTGATACGATTTTCCTCTGTATCACTGGTGGGTTCTGTTTTATTTTTTTCTTCTTTTTTTCTTTTTGGTTCATGGTAGATTTTATTTATTCCTCTTTTTTTTTTTAATTTTGGAGATATAAACATGGAAATAATGCATTAATATAAAGATATCTATGTGAAGGGAAAAACTTTTTTTCTATTTTATTTTATTAAATGTTATTTATTTATTTTTATTTTTTTAAAATTTATTTATTTCTTTTATACAGCAGGTTCTTATTGGATATCTATTTTATACATATAAGTGTGCACATGTGAATCCTAGTCTCCCAATTCATCCCACCACCACCCTCACATGGTGTTCCCCCCTTGGTGTCCATATGTTTGTTCTCTACATCTGTGTCTCTATCTCTGCCCTGCAAACCGGTTCATCTGTACCATTTTTCTAGGTTCCACATATATGCATTAATATACAATATTTGTTTTTCTCTTTCTGACTTACTTCACTCCGTATGACAGTCTCTAGATCCATCAAGGTCTCTACAAATGACCCAATTTCATTCCTATGTATGGCTGAGTAACATTCAATTGTATATATGTACCACGTCTTTATCCATTCGTCTGTCTGTGGTCACTTAGGTTGCTTTCATTACCTGGCTATTGTAAATAGTGCTGCAATGAACATTGTGGTGAATGTATCTTTTTGATTTATGGTTTTCTCTGGGTATATGCCCAGTAGTGGGATTGCTGGATTATATGGTAATTCTATTTTTAGTTTTTTAAGGAACCTCCATACTGTTCTCCATAGAGACTGTATCGATTTACATTCCCAACAATAGTGGAAGAAGGTTCCTTTTCTCCACACCCTCTCCAGCATTTGTTGTTTGTAGATATTCTGATGATGTGATGTGATACCTCATTGTAGTTTCAATTTCCATTTCTCTAATAATTAGTGATGTTGAGCAGATTTTCATGTGCGTACTGGCCATCTCTATGTCTTCTTGGAAGAAATATCTATTTAGATCTTCTTCCATTTTTGTATTGGGTTGTTTGTTTTATTAATATTGAGCTGTATGAGCTGTTTATATATATTGGAGATTAATCATTTGTCCATTGATTCGTTTGCAATTATTCTCTGCCATTCTGAGGGTTGTCTTTTCACCTTGTTTGTGGTTTCCTTTGCTTTGCAAAAGCTTTTAAGTTTCATTATGTCCCATCTGTATAGTTTTCTTTTTTACTTCATTACTATAGGAGGTGGATCAAAAAAGATCTTGCTGTGATTTACGTCAGAGTATCCTTCGTAAGTTTTCCTCTCAGAGTTTTATACTGTCTGGTCTTACATTAAGGTCTCTAATCCATTTTGAAAATATTTTTATGTATGGTGTTGGGGAGTGTTCTAATTTCATTCTTTTACATGTAGCTCTCCATATTTCCCAGCACCAATGATTGAAGAGACTGTCTTATCTCCATTGTATAGTCTTGCTTCCTTTGTCATAGATTAGTTGATCATAGGTGTGTAGGTTTATCCCTGGGCCTTCTTTCTTTTTATTTTTTTCCTTTTACACGTTTATTGGAGTATAATTGATTTACAATGGAGTGTTCGTTTCTGCTGTATAACAAAGTGAATCAGCTATACATATACAAATATCACCAGATCCCCTCCCTCTTGCATCTCCCTCCCACACTCCATATCCCACCCCTTTATGTGGTCACAAAGCACCGAGCTGATCTCCCTGTTCTATGTGGCTGCTTCCCAGTAGCTATCGGTGTTACATTTGGTAATGTATTTATGTCCTTGACACTCTCTCACTTCGTCCCAGCTTACCCATCCCACTTCTGGTGTCCTCAAGTCCTTTCTCTATGTCTGTGCCCTTAATCCTGTCCTGCCACTAGGTTCTTCAAAATCTTTTTTTTATTCATTAGATTCCGTATATCTCTGTTAACATACAGTATTTGTTTTTCCCTTTCTGACTTACTTCACTGTGTAGGACAGATTCTAAGTCCATCCACCTCAGTACAAATAACTCAGTTTTGTTTCTTTTTATGGCTGAGTAATATTCCATTGTATATATGTGCCAGATCTTCTTTATCCATTCATCTGTCGATGGACACTTAGGTTGCTTCCATGTCCTGGCTATTGCAAATAGAGCTGCAATGAACATTTTTGTACATAACTCTTTTTGAATTATGGTTTTCACAAGGCAAATGTCCAGTAGTTGGATTGTTGTGTCATATGGTACTTCTATTGTTAGTTATTTAAAGGACCCTCCGTACTGTTCTCCATAGTGCCCATATCAATTTACATTCCCACCCACAGTGCAAGTGTGTTCCCTTTTCTCCAATAAAGGCCTCTCCAGCGTTTATTGTTTTGTAGATTTTTTTGATGATTGCCACTCAGACTGCTGTGAGGTGATACCTCAGGGTAGTTTTGATTTGCATTTCTCTAATGATTAGTGATGTTCAGAATCCTTTCATGTGTTTCTTGGTAATCTGTATATCTTCTTTGGAGAAATGTCTATTTAGGTCTTCTGCCCGTTTTTGGATTGGGTTGTTTGTTTTTGTGATATTGAGCTACATGAGGTGCTTGTAAAGTTAGGAGATTAATCCCTTGTCAATTGCTTCATTTGAAAATATTTTCTCCCATTCTGAGGGTTGTTTTTGCATCTTGTTTATGTTTTCCTGTACTGCGTAAAAGCTTTTAAGTTTCATTAGGTCCCATTTGTTGATTTCTGTTTTTATTTCCATTTCTCTAACTGGTGGGTCAAAAAGGATCTTGCTGTGATTTATGTCATAGAGTGTTCTGCCTATGGTTTCCTCTAAGTGTTTTATAGTGTCTGGTGTTTTATTTAGATCTCTAATCAATTTAGAGATTATATTTGTGTATGGTGTTATGGAGTGTTCTAATTTCATTCTTTTATGTGTAGGGGTCCAGTTTTTCCAGCACCAATTACTGAAGAGACTGTCTTTTCTCCATTGTATATCCTTAGCTCCTTTGTCATAGATGAGATAGCCATAGGTATGTAGGTTTATCTCTGGGCTTTCTGTCCTGTTCCATTGATCTGTGTTTATGCCAATCTACATACACTTAATTCCATTATGCAGACATATAAATACATAGGTTTCAAGGTTATTACCAGTCAGATATATTCCTCTTCAGTGAATAGGGTGTTTTGTGTCCAGTTCATTGAGAAAGGAGTAGGTCTTGTCTATTACATATTTGGTATATGGAATGGGATCTGTGCTAATTTCAAACTCTGCTTTTACACATCACCCCACGTCACCTTTCCCCTTAAGGAGGCATAAGTGTGTTTTCTAAATGTGTAACTCTGTTCTCTTTTGAAATTCAGTTCATGTGTGGCCATGTTTACATTTACTCTTTAAGTGATATATTACAATAAGTTTCTTTTCCTTTGTGGCTCATTTCACTTAGCATCATCGTACCTAAAGCCACTCATTATGCTGCTATTGGCCTTATGACATTGATTTTATGTCTGAGTGACATTCCATTGTATATAAGTACCACAACATCTGTATCCATTTTTTTTATTTTACTGGGATATTTAAAGTGTATCGAAGTCGAGGTTCTTGTAAACAGAGCAGCCCTAAACTTTGGGCTGTCTGTGTGTTGTGGATTTTTAGTTTTCCCAAAATACACGCCCATGAGTGGAAGTGTGCTATGTTCTGTAGCTCTGTTTTAGAAAACAACATACAGTTCTCCAGAGAGGCTGTTGGCAATTTACATCCTGTCCATCGGCGTAACCAGGCTCCCTTTTCTCCATGGCCTGTCCTGCATTTGTGGTTTTTACAATATTTGTGGATGGCCCTTTTGACTGGAGGTAAGGGACACTTCTCTGTACTGTGGATTTGTAATGCCTGATGGCTTGCTTGGCCAAGAAGGGCATATGCATTTTTTCCCGAATATATTCAAGAAAATACACATAGTCCCTTTTCAGCCAAGGGCCACATTGTCGAAATTCTGTCGCTTTTCATGTGCTTTAAAGGCGACTCCAATCTACCTCTTGAAATCCGTTTCCTTCAATTCTGCCTTGCATTCAAATCCTCTTCACTGCCTTACCTCAGTATATTTCTGGATGATAGTTGTCCTTTATAACTCTGCAAGTTTGTGAATTGCTGTGCCCCTGATTTCCATTTTTCAACTCGCCTCTTTGTGAGCTGGCTGCAATACCACAGGATGGCTTTAGGTCCTAGTCTGGTTCCGGGGCTTCAGGCTGAGCCTTTGGTTAATTCTTCTTCCTGATGGGAAACTAGAGTAACATGTGCCCATCCAAACACCTACAGCTAATCTCTCATTTATTTCACCTCTTCCTGTTCATCTGCTGCACTATTTGCAAACTGTGCATAACAGGATGGTAAAGACGCTGACACTCAATGTGGGGAGATTTTTAGTAATGCAGATGGAATGGCGAAGCCGAGCACGACAAAAGGAAAAATGAGGTACCTTTTAGAAAACTTTCCCAATTACACAGTGTACCATCCACTGGGTTTCCCATGCATGATTTAACTGTAGGAGGATTCCCTTACACCTGGAGAGTTGGGACCACTAGAATGGGTAGCACACAGTATTGCTCTAAGAGGTGTTCTTTTGTTCACACAACCTCAGAAATCTTGTCCGCCCCAAGTGTCCAGTCTTATGTCTCATCCAGCTGTGGGTGTAAAGGTGGTCAGTCTAGCTTGCATCACAGGCCCTGAACGTAATTTTTAAGACTTTCTCTCTGTTTTTGCATTTTGCTTTTGAAATTTATTTTTATAAGTGGGTTTAACTGAATTTCAGTGCTGTGTTCATGCCGTTATACACACACATGATTCCTTTATGGAGACATGAGAATACATATGTTTTAAAATTCTTAGAGTCATATATATTCCTCAGAAATGAATAAGGGTTTTTGAGTCCAGTTCATTATGCTGGGAGTGGGTGTGGTCTATTAAATACTTGGTTTATGTAACGGTATGTGTGCTAATTTAAAACTGTGGTTTTATGCATCACCTCACCTCGCCTTTCCCATTAAGCAGGAAGAAGATTCTTTTCTAAATGTGTGACTCTGTTGTGTTTCTAATTCATTTCATGTGTAGTCATGTATACACTCCCACTATGAGTGATATCTTATGATAAGACTCGTTACTCTGTTATCTTTCCTAAATCAGTTCATGTGTAGCCATGTTTTCAGGACCTTCATAAGTGATATCTTATGATAAGTTTCTTTTTCTGTGTGACTTATTTCACTTAGAATCATCGTACCTGAGACCACTCATTTTACTGCTACTGGCCTTATGACATTAATGTCATGGCTGAGGGATATTCCATCGTACGTAAGTACCACAATTTCTTGAATCATTTTTGTCTTTCCTGGGATATTTAAGGTGTACCCAAGTTGAGGTTCTTGTAAGCAGTGCAGCCCTAAATTTGGGCATGGATGTGTCTTATCGATTTTCAGTTTTCCAAAGGTATATTCCCTAGACGGGAACTGCCCTTTGATTTTTAGCTCTGTTGTTTATTTGATATAGGGAACACAATGCACTATTCCAGAGAGGTAGTTGGCAATTTATATCCTGCCCTTTAGACTAACAAGGTTCACGTATCTCCAGGGCCTATCTTGACTTTCTGGTTTCTACACATTTTTCGGATATCACTTTTGACCTGTGGGAAGTGATCTTTCTTTTAGTGAAGATTTGCATTGTACGCTTGCTTGCTTGGTCAAAAAGTGCATATGCTTTCTTTCCTGAATATATTCAGGATAAAACACATACGCCCTTTTTGGCCAAGTGCATCACTGTCGAAGTTGTGCCCTTCTTCCTGTGCTTCAAAGTCGATTCCAATGTACTTCATGAAATCTGTATCCTGTTATTCTGCCTCATTTTCAAATCCGCCTCATTGCCTTCCCTCAATAGATTTTTGGACGATAGTTTTCCTTTATTACTCTGCCAATTTGTGAATTGCTGTGCCCCTGAGCTCCATTTTTCAGCTCGCTTTTTTGTGATCTGACCGCAAATCCACAATTTTGGCTCAGTACTTATACTCGTTCCTACAGGCAGGCTGAGACTTTGGTAAATTCTTCTTCCTGATGGGAAATTAGAGTGACATGTGCCCGTCCAAATGCCTAACAACTGCTCTCTAATTGGTTCTCCCTCTTCCCTTTCATCCTCTGCCAAATTGGTAACCTGTGCGAACCAGGAAGTTAAAGGGGATGTCTCTCCAAGTAGGGATATTGATAGTAAAGCAGTTAAAAGGTCAAACCGGAGCACCAGGAGAGGGACTATTCGTTGAGTTTTAGATACCATTCGTATCCACAGTGTGTCCATTCTCTAGGATTCCCGTACATGTTATAGCTCTAGTAATAATCCCTTCAACCAGGAGAGTTGGGACCAATGCAATATGGGCAACGCATTATTGCTTTAAAGGGTCTTCATTTGCTCACCCAATCTCACCAATCCTCTCAATCACAAGTATCCAGCCATAAGACACATCCAGCTGTGATTGTAGATATGGTCATTTCAGGTTTCATCAGAGCCCCTGAAGGAATTGTAAAGAATTTCCCTGTTTTTGTTTTGTTTTTGAAATTCTTTTTATAGTGGGTTAGAGCTGATTCTCACGGCCATGTTTATGCCAGTCGAGACACACTTGAATCCCTTAAGGACACATTTCAATACATAGGTTTTAAGATTTTACTAATCAGATATATTCCTCTGCGGGGAATATGGGGTGTTGAGTCCCTTTCACTGAGGAAGGTGTAGGTCTTGTCTATTCCCTATTAGGGATTTGGATTGGTACCTGTACTAATATCAATCTCTGGTTTTATGCATCACCCCACCTCTCCTTCCCCCTTGAGCAGGCATAAGTGTTTTCTAAATGTGAGACTCTTCTCTTTCCTAACTCAGTTCATGTGTAGCCATGTTTACAGTCTCTTCATAAGTGATATCTTATGATAAGTTTCTTTTTTTGTGTGACTTATTTCACTTAGAATCATCGTACCTGAATCCACTCATTTTGCTCCTACTGGTCTTAAGACAATGATTCCATGGCTGAGGGATATTCCATCGTACGTAAGTACAACAATTTTTTGAACCATTTTTATATTTCATGGGATATTTAAGGTGTACCCAAGTTGAGCTTCTTGTAAGCAGTGCAGCCCTAAATATTGGGGTGTCTCTGTCTTATTGATTTTCAATTTTCCCAAGGTATATTCCCTAGACTGGAAGTGCCCTTGGCTCTGTAGCTCTGTTGTTTACTTGTTTTAGGGAACACAATGCACTCCTTCAGAGAGGCAGTTGGCAATTTACATCCCGGCTATCAGCATAACAAGGCTCCCTGTTCTCCAGGACCTGTCTTGCCTTTCTGATTTTTAAATATTTTGCGGATGTCCCTTTTCACAGGTGGGAACTGATACTTCTTAGTAGTGCAGATTTGCATTGCCTGCTTGCTTGCTTGGCCAAAAAGGGCGTATGCGTTTTCTCCTGAATATATTCAGGAGAAAACACATACACCCTTTTTGGCAAAGTGCATTATTGTAGAAGTTGTGCCCCTCTTCCTGTTTTTAAAGATGATTCCAACGCACCTCTTGAAATCTGTTTTTTGCTATTCTGCCTCGCATTGATGGCCGCCTCGTTGCGTTCCCTCACCAGATTTTTGGATGCTAGTTGTCTTTATTACTCTGCCAGTTTGTGAATTGCTGTGCCCCTGAGGTCCATTTTTCAACTCGATTTTTGTGAGCTGAATGCAAGTCCAAAATTTTGGTTCAGGAACTATACTGGTTCCTGGTGGATGGCTGAGACTTTGGTTAATTCTTCTTCCTGGCAGGAAATCAGAGTGACATATGCCCCTCCAAATGTCTAACAACTACTCTCTCATTGGTTCTCCCTCTTCCCTTTCATCATCTGCCAAATTGGCAACCTGTGTGAAACAGCAGGTTAAAGGGGCTGTCTCTCCAAGTTGGGAGATGGATAGTAAAGCAGTTGGAAACTAAAACCGGAACACCAGGAGAGGGACTATTAGTTGAGGTTTAAAAACCTTTTGTATTCACAGTGTGTCCATTCTCTAGGTTTCCCGTACATGTTATAGCTGAAGTAATATTCCCTTCAACCTGGAGAGTTGGGACCCATGGAATGGGTGCCACACATTATTGCTTTAAAGGGTCTGCATTTCCTTACACAATCTCATCTATCGTCTCACACCCAAGTGTCCAGCCTTATGCCACATCCAGCTCTCGTTGTAGATAGGGTCATTCCAGATTTCATCAGAGACCCTGAAGGAATTGTAAAGAATTTCCCTGTTTTGTTGTTTTGTTTTTGAAATTCCTTTTTATAGTGGGTTTGAGCTGATTCTCACTGCCATGTTTATTCCAGTCTAGACCCACTTGTTTCCCTTATGGAAACATATCAATACATAGGTTTTAAGATTCTTACTAGTAAGATATATTCCTCTGCGGGGAATATGGGGTGTTGAGTCCCTTTCACTGAGGAAGGTGTAGGTCTTGTCTATTCCGTATTAGGTTTTTGGAATGGTACATGTGCTTGTATCAAATTCTGGTTTTATGCATCACCCCACCTCTCCATCACCCTTAAGCAGGCATAAGATTGTTTTCTAAATGTGAGACTCTGTTCTCTTTCCTAACTCAGTTCATGTGTAGCCATGTTTACAGGATCTTCATAAGTGATATCTTATGATAAGTTTCTTTTTCTATGTGACTTATTTCACTTAGAATCATCGTACCTGAATCCACTCATTTTGCTGCTACTGGTCTTATGACATTGATTTCATGGCTGAGGGATATTCCGTCGTACGCATATACCACAATTTTTTGAACCATTTTTATCTTCCTTGGGATATTTAAGGTGTACCCAAGTTGAGGTTCTTGTAAGCAGTGCAGCCCTAAATTTGTGGGTGGCTCTGTCTTACTTATTTTCAGTTTTCCCAAGGTATATTCCCTAGACTGGAAGTGCCCTTGTCTGTAGCTGTCTTGTTTACTTGTTTTAGAGAACACAATGCACTCATCCAAATAGGCAGTTGGCAATTTACTTCCCACCCATCAGCATTACAAGGCTCCAGGTTCTCCAGGGAATGTCTTGTCTTTCTGGTTTTTACACATTTTGTGGATGTCCATTGTGACCGGTAGGAAGTGATACTTCTTTGTAGTTCAGATTTGCATTGCCCGGTTACTTGCTTGGCAAATAATGGCGTTATGCGTTTTCTCCTGAATATATTCAAGAGAAAACGCATATGCTCTTTTTGACCAAGTGCATCATTGTCGAAGTTTTGCCCCTCTTCCTTTGCTTTACAGGTGATTCCAACATACCTCATGAAATCTGTTTCCTGCTATTGTGCCTCGCTTTCAAGTCCGCATCGGAGCCTTCCTTCAAAAGATTTTTGGACGATAATTGTCCTTTATTATTCTGCCAATTTGTGAATTGCTGTGCCCCTGAGCTCCATTGCTCAACTCGTTTTTTTGTGAGCTGACCGCAAGTCCAAAATTTTGGTTCAGGACCTATACTGGTTCCTGGTGGGTGACTGAGACTTTGGTTAATTCTTGTTCCTGCCGGGCAATTATAGTTACATGTGCCCATCCAAATGCCTAACAGCTACTCTCTCATTGGTTCTCCCTCTTCCCTTTCATCCTCTGCCAATTTGGCAACCTGTGTGAACCAGGAGGTTAAAGGGCCTGTCTCTCCAAGTTGGGTGATTGATAGTAAAGCAGTTGGAGAGTGAAACCGGAGCAGCAGAAGAGGGACTATTAGTTGAGTTTTAGAAAACTTTCGTATTCACAGTCTTTCCATTCTCTAGGTTTCACATTCCTGTTATAGCTGTAGTAATATTAACTACAACCTGTTGAGTTGGGACTCATGGAATGGAGCCCACACATTATTGCTATAAATGGTCTGCGTTTGCTCACCCAATCTCACCAATCCTCTCAGTCCCATGTGTCCAGCCTTATGCCACATCCCCTGTCATTGTAGATAGGGTCATTACATGTTTCATCATATAACCTGAAGGAATTGTATAGAATTTACCTTTTCTTTGTTTTTGAAATTACTTTTTATAGTGGGTTTGAGCTGATTCTCGCTGCCATCTTTATGCCAGTCTAGACACACTTGATTCCCTTACGGAGACATATCTGTACATAGGTTTTAAGTTTCTTACTACTCGGATATATTCCTCTGCGGGAAATATGGGACTTTGAGTCCCTTTCACTGAGGAAGGTGTAGGTCTTGTCTATTCCATAGTTGCTTTTTGGAACGGTACCTGTGCTTATATCAAACTCTGGTTTTATGCATCACCCCACCTCTCCTTCCCCCTTAAGCAGGAATAAGAGTGTTTTCTAAATGTGAGACTCTGTTCTCTTTCCTAACTCAGTTCATGTGTAGCCATGTTTACAGGATCTTCATAAGTGATATCTTATGATAAGTTTCATTTTCTGTGTGACTTATTTCACTTAGAATCATCGTACCTGAATCCACTCATTTTGCTGCTACTGGTCTTATGACATTGATTTCATGGCTGAGGGTTATTCCATCGTACGTAAGTACCACAATTTTTTGAACCATTTTTATATTTCCTGGGATACTTAAGGTGTACCCAAGTTGAGGTTCTTGTAAGCAGTGCAGGCCTAAATTTTGTGGTGGCTCTGTCTTATTGATATTCAGTTTTCCCAAGGTATATTCCCAAGACTCGAAGAGCCCTTGGCTCTGTACCTCTGTTGTTTACTTGTTTTAGAGAACACAATGCACTCCTCCAGAGAGGCAGTTGGCAATTTACATCCCGCCCATCAGCATAACAAGGCTCCCTGTTCTCCAGGGCCTCTCTTGCCTTTCTGGTTTTTACACATTTTGTGGATGTCCCTTTTGACTGGTGGGAAGTAGTACTTCTTTGTAGTGCAGTTTTGCATTGCCCGCTTGCTTGCTTGGCCAAAAAGGTCATATGCGTTTTGTCCTGAATATATTCAGGAGAAAACGCATACGCACTTTTTGGCCAAGTGCATCATTGTCGAAGTTGTGCCCCTCTTCCTGTGCTTTAAAGGTGATTCCAAAGTACCTCTTGAAATCGGTTTCCTGCTATTCTGCCTCGCTTTCAGTTCCGCCTCGTTGCCTTCCCTCAACAGATTTTTGGACGATTTTTGCCCTTTATTAGTCTGCCAGTTTGTGAATTGCTCTGCCACATAGCTCCATTTTTTAACTCGTTTTTTGTGAGCTGAACGCAAGTCCAATATTTTGGTTCAGTGCCAATACTTGTTTTCCGTGCGTGGCTGAGACTTTGGTTAATTCTTCTTCCCGGGAAAGAAGAGTGACATGTCCCCGTCCAAATGCCTAACAGCTACTCTCTCATTAGTTCTCCCTCTTCCCTTTCATCCTTTGCCAAATTGGCAACCTGAGTGCACCAGGAGCTTAAAGGTGCTGTCTCTCCATATTTGGAGATTGATAGTAAAGCAGTTGAAAAGTCAAACTGGAGCACAAGGAGAGGTACTTACTCGTTGAGTTTTAGAAAAGTTTTGTATTCACAGTATGTCCATTCCCTAGGTTTCCCATACATGTAATAGCTATATTAATATTCCCTACAACCTGGAGAGTTATGACCCATGGAATGGGTACCATGCATTATTGCTTTAAAGGGTCTGCATTTGCTCACCCAATCTCACCAATCCTCTCAGTCCCATGTGTCCAGCCTTATGCCACATCCAGCTGTCATTGTAGATAGGGTCATTCCTGGTTTCAACAGAGACACTGAAGGAATTGTAAAGAATTTTCCTGTTTTTTTTTATTTTCATTTTGAAATTCCTTTTTATAGTGGGTTTGAGCTGATTCTCACTGCCATGTTTATGCCAGTCTAGACATGTGATTTCCTTACGGAGACATATCAAACATAGGTTTAAGATTCTTACTAGTCATATATATTCCTCTGCGGGAAATATGGGATTTTGAGTTCCTTTCACTGGGGAAGGTGTAGGTCTTGTCTATTCCATAGTTGGTTTTTGGAACGTTACCTGTGCTTATATCAAACTCTGTTTTTATGCATCACCCCACCTCTCCTTCCCCCTTAAGCAGGCATAAGTGTGTTTTATAAATGTGAGACTCTGTTCTGTTTCCTAACTCAGTTCATGTGTAGCCATGTTTACAGGATCTTCATAAGTGGTATCTTATGATAACTTTCTTTTTCTGTGTGACTTATTTCACTTAGAATCATCGTACCTGAATCCACTCATTTTGCTGCTACTGGCCTTATGACATTGATTTGATGGCTGAGAGATATTCCATCGTACGTAAGTACCACAATTTTTTGAAAAGTTTTTATATTTCCTGGGATATTCAATGTGTATCCAATTTGAGGTTCTAGTAAGCAGTGCAGACCTAAATTTTGGGGTGGCTCTGACTTATTGATTTTCAGTTTTCCCAAGGTATATTCCCTAGACTGGATGTGCCCTTGTCTCTGTAGCTCTGTTGTTTACTTGTTTAGGGAACACAATGCACTCCTCCAGAGAGGCAGTTGGCAATTTACATCCCGCCCATCAGCATAACAAGGCTCCCTGTTCTCCAGGGCCTGTCTTGCCTCTGTGAATATTACACATTTTGTGGATATCCATTTTGAGCGGTGGGAAGTGATACTTCTTTGTAGTGCAGATTTGCATTGCCCACTTGCTTGCTTGGCCAAAAAGGGCGTATGCGTATTCTCCTGAATATATTAAGGACAAAACTCATATACCCTTTTTGGCCAAGTGCATCATTGTCGAAGTTGTGCCCCTCTTCCTGTGCTTTAAAGGTGATTCCAACGTACCTCTTGAAATCTCTTTCCTGCTATTGTGCCTCACATTCAAGTCCGCCTCGTTGCCTTCCCTCAACAGATTTTTTGATGATAGTTGGCCTTTATTACTCTGCCAGTTTGTGAATTGCTTTGCCCCATAGCTCAATTTTTTAACTCGTTTTTTGTGAGCTGAACGCAAGTCCAATAATTTGGTTGAGGACATATACTGGTTCCCGGTGGGTGGCTGAGACTTTGGTTAATTCGTCTTCCTGCCAGGAAATAAGAGTGACAGTTGCCCTTCCAAATGGCTAACAGCTACTCTCTGATTGGTTCTCCCTATTCCCTTTCATCCTTTGCCAAATTGGCAACCTGTGCGAACCAGAAGGTTAAAGGTGCTGTCTCTCCAAGTTGGGAGATTGATAGTAAAGCAGTTGGAAAGTCAAACTGGAGCACCAGGAGAGGGACTATTCGTTGAGTTTTAGAAACCTTTCGTATTCACAGTGTGTCCATTCTCTAGGTTTCCCGTACATGTTATAGCTGTAGTAATATTCCCTTCCACCTGGAGAGTTGGGAGCCATGGAAAGGGTGCCATGCATTATTGCTTTAAAGGGTCTGCATTTGCTCACCCAATCTCAACAATCCCCTCAGTCCCAAGTGTCCAGCCTTATGAAACATCCAGCTGTCATTGTAGACAGGGTCATTCCACGTTTCATCAGAGACCCTGAAGGAATTGTAATGAATTTCCCTTTTTTTTTGTTTTGTTTTTGAAATTCCTTTTTATACTGGGTTTGAGCTGATTCTCGCTGCCATATTTATGCCAGTCTAGACACACTTGATTCCCTTACGGAGACATATCAATACATAGGTTTTAAGATTCTTACTAGTCAGATATATTCCTCTGCGCGAAATATGGGGTTTTGAGTCCCTTTCACTGAGGAATGTATAGGTAGGTCTTGTCTATTCCATAGTTGGTTTTTGGAACGGTATTTGTGCTTATATCAAACTCTGGTTTTATGCATCACCCCACCTCTCCTTCCCCCTTAAGCAGGCATAAGAGTGTTTTCTAAATGTGAGACTCTGTTCTCTTTCCTAACTCAGTTCATGTGTAGCCATGTTTACAGGATCTTCATAAGTGATAACTTATGATAAGCTTCTTTTTCTGTGTGACTTATTTCACTTAGAATCATCGTACCTGAATCCACTCATTTTGCTGCTACTGGTCTTATGACATTGATTTCATGGCTGCGGGATATTCCATCGAACGTAAGTACCACTATGTTTTGAACCATTTTTATATTTCCTGGGATATTTAAGGTGTACCCAAGTTGAGGTTCTTGTAAGCACTACAGCCCTAAATTGGAGGGTGGCTCTGTCTTATTGATTTTCAGTTTTCCCAAGGTATATTCCCTATACTGGAAATGCCCTTGGCTCTGTAGCTCTGTTGATTAATTCTTTTAGGGAACTCAATGCACTCCTCCAGTGAGGCAGTTGGCAATTTACATCCCGCCCATCAGCATTACAAGGCTCCCTGTTCTCCAGGGCCTGTCTTGCCTTTGTGGATTTTACACATTTTGTGGATGTCTCTTTTGACCGGTGGGAAGTGATACTTCTTTGTAGTGCAGATTTGCATTGCCTGCTTGCTTGCTTGGCCAAAAAGGGCATATGTGTTTTCTCCTGCATATATTAAGGAGAAAATGCATACGCCCTTTTTGGCCAAGTGCATCATTGTCAAAGATGTGCCCCTCTTCCTGTGCTTTACAGGTGATTCCAACGTACCTCTTGAAATCTGTTTCCTGCTATTCTGCTTCGCTTTCAAGACTGCCTCGTTGCCTTCCCTCAACAGATTTTTGGATGATAGTTGTCCTTTATTTCTTTGCCAGATTGTGAATTGCTGTGCCCTTGAGCTCCATTTTTCAACTCGCTTTTTGTGAGCTGAACGCATGTCCAAATTTTGGTTCAGGACCTATATTGGTTCCTGGTGGGTGGTTGCAACTTTGGTTAATTCTTCTTCCTGCCGGGAAATTAGAGCGACATATGACCATCCAAATGCCTAAGAGCTACTCTCTCATTGGTTCTCCCTCTTCCCTTTCATCCTCTGCCAAATTGGCAAACTGTGAGAACCAGGAGGTTAAAGGGGTTGTCTCTCCAAGTTGGGAGATTGATAGTAAAGCAGTTGGAATGTGAAACTGGAGCACCAGGAGAGGGACTATTCGTTGAGTTTTAGAAACCTTTCATATTCACAGTGTGTCCATTCTCTAGGTTTCCCGTACATGTTATAGCTGTAGTAGTATTCCCTTCAACCTGGAGAGTTGTGACCCATGGAGTGGGTGCCATGCATTATTGCTTTAAAAGGTCTGCATTTGCTCACCCAATCTCACCAATCCTCTCAGTCCCAAGTGTCCAGACTTATGCCACATCCAGCTGTCCTTGTAGACAGGGTCATTCCACGTTTCATCAGAGACCCTGAAGGAATTGTAAAGAATATCCCTGTTTTTTTGTTTTGTTTTTGAAATTCCTTTTTATAGTGGGTTTTAGCTGATTCTAGCTGCCATGTTTATGCCAGTCTAGACACACTTGATTCCCTTATGGAGAAATATCAATACATAGGTTTTAAGATTCTTAGTAGTCAGATATATTCCTCTGCGGGAAATATGGGATTTTGAGTCCCTTTCAGTGTGGAATGTAAAGGTAGGTCTTGTCTATTCCATAGTTGGTTTTTAGAATGGTACCTGTGCTTATATCAAACTCTGGTTTTATGCATCACCCCACCTCTCCTTCCCCCTTAAGCAGGCATAAGAGTGATTTCTGAATGTGAGACTCTGATCTCTTTCCTAACTCAGTTCATGTGTAGCCATGTTTACAGGATCTTGATAAGTGATATCTTATGATAAGCTGCTTTTTCTGTGTGACTTATTTCACTTAGAATCACCGTACCTGAATCCACTCATTTTGCTGCTACTGGTCTTATGACATTGATTTCATGGCTGAGGGATATTCCATCGTACATATGTACCCCAATTTCTTGAACCATTTTTATCTTTCCTGGGATATTTAAGATGTACACAAGTTGAGGTTCTTGTAAGCAGTGCAGCCCTAAATTTGGGGGTGGCTCTGTCTTATTGATTTTCAGTTTTCCCAAGGTATATTCACTAGGCTGGAAGTGCCCTTGGCTCTGTAGCTCTGTTGTTTACTTGTTTTGAAGAACACAATGCACTCCAGTGAGGCAGTTGTCAATTTACGTCCCGCCCATCAGCATAACATGGCTCCCAGTTCTCCAGGGCCTGTCTTGCCTTTCTGCTTTTTACACATTTTGCAGATATCCCTTTTGACTGGTTGGAGATGATAATTCTTTTTAGTGCAGATTTGCATTGCCCACTTGCTGGGTGGCCAAAAAGGGCGTATTCGTTTTCTCCTGAATATATTCAGGAGAAAACGCATACGCACTTTTTGGCCAAGTGCATCTTTGTCGAATTTGTGCCCATCTTCCTGTGATTTAAAGGCGATTCCAACATACCTCTTGAAATCTGTTTCCTGCTATTCTGCCTCGCTTTCAAGTCCGCCTCGTTGCCTTCCATTAAAAAGATATTTGGACGATAGTTGTCCTATATTTCTCTGCCAGTTTGTGAATTGCTGTTCCCCTGAGCTCCATTTTTCAACTCGTTTTTTGTGAGTTGAATGCAAGTCCAAACTTTGGTTCAGGACCTATACTGGTGTCCGGTGGGTGGCTGAGACTTTGGTTAATTCTTCTTCCAGCCGGGAAATTAGAGGGACATGTTCCCTTCCAAATGCCTAACAGCTACTCTCTCATTGGTTCTCCCTCTTCCGTTTCATCCTCTGCCAAATTGGCAACCTGTAAGAACCAGGAGGTTAAAGGGGCTGTCTCTCCAAGTTGGGAGATTGATAGTAAAGCAGTTGGAAAGTCAAACCGGAGCACCAGGAGAGGGACTATTATTTGAATTTTAGAGACCTTTCGTATTCACAGTGTGTCCAATCTCTAGGTTTCCCGTACATGTTATAGCTGTAGTAATATTCCCTTCAACCTGGAGAGTTGGGACCCATGGAATGGGTGCCACTCATTATTGCTTTATAGGGTCTGCATTTGCTCACCCAATCTCACCAATCCTCTAAGTCCCAAGTATTCAGCCTTATGCCACATCCAGCTGTCATTGTAGACAGGGTCATTTCAGGTTTCATCAGAGACCCTGAAGGAATTGTAAGAAATTTCGCTGCTTTTTTTGTTTTGTATTTGAAATTCCTTTTTATAGTGGGTTTGAGCTGATTCTCGCTGTCATGTTTATGCCTGTCTAGACACACTTGATTCCCTTACGGAGACATATCAATACATACGTTTTAAGATTCATACTAGTAAGATATATTACTCTGTGATGAATATGGGGTGTTGAGTCCCTTTCACTGAGGAAGGTGTAGGTCTTGTCTATTCCGTATTTAGTTTTTGGAAACGTACCTGTACTAATATCAAACTCTGATTTTATGCATCACCCCACCTCTCCTTCCCCCTTAAGCAGGCATAAGCGTGTTTTGTAAATGTGAGTCTTTCTTCTTTTTCCTAACTCAGTTCATGTGTAGCCATGTTTACAGGATCTTCATAAGTGATATCTTATGATAAGTTTCTTTTTCTGTGTGACTTATTTCACTTAGAATTATCGTACCTAAATCCACTCATTTTGCTGCTACTGGCCTTATGACATTGATTTCATGGCTGAGGGATATTCCATCGTACGTAAGTACCACAATTTCTTGAACCATTTTTGTCTTTCCTGGGATATTTAAGGTGTACGCAAGTTGAGGTTTTTGTAAGCAGTGGTGCCCTGAATTTTGGTGTCGATCTGTCTTATTTATTTTCAGTTTTCCCAAGGTATATTCCCTAGACTGGAAGTGCCCTTGGCTCTGTAGCTCTGTTGTTTACTTGTTTTAGGGAACACAATGCACTCCTCCAGAGAGGCAGTTGGCAATTTACATCCCGCCCATCAGCATAACAAGGCTCCCTGTTCTGCAGGGCCTCTCTTGCCTTTCTGGTTTTTACACTTTTTGCGGATGTCCCTTTTGACCGGTGGGAAGTGATACTTCTTTGTAGTGCCGATTTGCATTGCCCGCTTGCTTGCTTGTCCAAAAAGGGCATATGTGTTTTCTCTTGAATATATTCACGTGAAAACCCATATGCCCTTTTTGGCCATTTCCATAATTTTCGAAGTTGTAATGCTTTTCCTGTGTTTAAAGGCGATTCCAATGTACCTCTTGAAATCTGTTTCATGCCATTCTTCCTCATTTTCCCTTCCGCCTCGTGGCTTTCCCTCAACAGATTTTTGGCAGCGAGTAGTCCTTTATAACTCTGCAGATTAGTGAATTGCTGTGGCCCTGAGCTCCATTTTTCAACTCGCATTTTTGTGAGCTGACCGCAAATCAACAGTTTTGCTTCTAGACTTATACTGGTTCTGGGGGGCAGGCTGAGACTTTGGTTAATTCCTCTTTGTGCCGGGAAATTAGAGAGACATGTGGCCGTCCAGATGCCTACAGCTACTCTCTCATTGGTTCTCTCTCTGCCCTTATATCCTCTGCACAATTTGCCAACTGTTCGAACCAGGAGGTTATAGTGGCTGACATTCCAAGTTGGGAGATTGATAGTAGAGCAGTTGGAATGTCAAACTGGAGTACAAGTAGAGTTTTAGAGACCTTTCACCATCAGATTGTTTCCATTCTCTAGGTTCCCATACAGGTTATAACTGTAGTGATATTCCCTTCTACCTGGAGAGTTGTGAACCATGGAATGGGGGGCAGGCATTATTGCTTTAAAGGGTCTGCATTTTTTCACCCAATCTCACCTATGCTCTCAGTCCCAAGTGACCAGCCTAATGCCACAGCCAGCTGTCATTGTAGATAGGGTCATTCCAGGTTTCATCAGAACCCCTGAAGGTATTGTGTAAGAATTTTACTGTTTATATGTTTTGTTTTGAAATTCCTTTTTATAGTGGGTTTGAGCTGATTCTCACTGCCATGTTTATGTTGTTCTAGACACACTTGGTTCCCTTATGGAGACATATCAATACATAGGTTTTAAAATTCTTACTAGTCAGATATATTTCTCTGCGGGGAATAGGGATGGTGAGTTCAATTCTCTGAGGAAGGAGTAGGGCTTGTCTCTTTTTTTTTGGATTAAGGAACGGTACATGTGCTAATATCAATCTTATGTTTTGTGCATCTCCCCACCTCTCTTTCCCCTTAAGCAAGCGTTAGATTGTTTTCTAAATCTGAGACTCTGTTCTCTTCCCTAAATCAGTTCATATGTAGACATGTTTACATTCCTTTCATAAGTGATATCTTATGTCAGAATGCACCATGGCCGTTCTCATAATAATGCTCCATATCCCATGTCATCACAATGCACCATGCCCTGGTTATCACAATTCTCCATGTCCCTTGTCATCACAATTCTCCACGCCCTTGTCATCACAATGCTACATGACACTTCTCATCAAAATGTTACATGCTCTTGTCATCACAATTCTCCATCCACTTGACATTGCAATGCTCCATGCACTTGTCATCACAATGCTCCATGCACATGTCATCACAAATCTCCATGCCCTTGTTATCACAATGCTCCATAACCCCTGTCATCACAATGCTCCCTGACACCTGTCATCACAATGCTTCATGCCCCATGTCATTACAGTGCTCCATGATGCTCGACATCACAAATACCCAAGGTCTTTTCATCACAATGCTCATTGGCCAATATCATCACAATGCTCCATGACCACTGTCATCACAACACTCCATGACACCTGACAACACAATGATTCGGGACTATTGTCATCACAATGTTCCATTCCCTAGTCATCACAATGCTCCATGACACCTGTCATCACAATACTCCACGAATATTTTCAGCCCAATGTTCCATGACCCTTGTCATCACAATACTCCAAGCCATTGTCATCACAATGCTCCATTACCTTTGTCATCAGAATCCTCCATAACACTTGGCATCACAATGCTCCATGCCATTGTCATCACAATGGGCCATTACATATGTCATCACAATTCTCCCTGACACCTGTCTTCACAATACTGCATGACCTGGTCATCACAATGCTCCATGCCCTTGTGATCACAATGCGCCATTCCAACTGTCATCGTAAGAATCCTTGAAACTTATTAGAACAATGCTCCATGCCCTTGTCATCACAATGCTCCATGCCCTTTTTATCACAATGGTCCATGACCCCGGTCATCACAGTGCTCCGTGACTCCAGTCATCACAATGCTTCATGAACTTTGTCATCACAATTGTCCATGTCCTCGTCATCAACAGTCTCTGTGACCTTTTTAACGACAATGCTCCATGAAGTTTTCATCACAATGCTCTTTGACCCTTGACATCACAATGCTCTCTGCCTTTCTCAGCACAATCCTCCATGACCTTTGTCATCACAATGCTCCATGCGCTTGTCAGCACAATGCTCCATGACAGATGTCATCACAATGCACCATGCGCTTGTCATCACAGTGCTCCACAAACTTCTCATCACCATGCTGCATAAAACTTCTCATCACAATGCTCCATGCACTTCTCATCAAAATGCTCTCTCACCACTGATATCCCAATGCTACATAACTATTGGTCACAATACCCCCTCACCCCTGTCATCACAATGTTCTCTGACACCTGTCATCACAATGATACATGCACTTATAATCACAATGTTCGATGACCCCTGCCATCACAATGTTCCATAACACCTGTCATCAAAATGCTCCATGACCCTTTTCATCAAAATGCTCCATGACACCTGACATCACAGTGTTCCATAAAACCTGTCATCAAAATGTTCCATGACATTTTTCATCAAATTGCTCCATGACCCTGTCATCAAAAATCTCACTGCTCATCACAATGCACAATGCCCGTGCCATCAGAATGCTCCATGACCTTTGTCATCACAAAGATCCATGACCCTTGGCATCACAATGCTACATTTCATTGTCATCACAATGCTCCATGAACTTTTCATCACAATGCTCTTTGACCCTTGTCATCACAATGCTCTATGCCTTTCTCAGCAAAATACTCCATGACACTTGTCATCACAATGCTCAATACACTTATCATCAAAATGCTCCCTGACACTTGTTGTCTGTATGCTCCTTGAACCCTGTCATAAGAAGGCTCCATGTCTTTTTCATCACAATGATCCATGCCCTTTTCATCACAATGCTCCAAGACCCATATAATCAAAATGCTCCATGCCCTTGTCATCACAAAGCTCAAGGATGCATGCCATCAAAAAGCTCCTTTGTCTTCTCCTCACAATGCTTCATGCCCTTGTCATCACAATGTTCCAAGACAACTGTAATCACAATGCTCCATGCCCCTTTTCATCAGTATGCTCCATGAGACTTTTCATCACAAGGCAACCATGGTTTTGTCATCACAATGCTCCAGGACCTTGTCATCACAATGCTTCTCGACCTTGTCATGAAAATTGTCAATGGCACTTGTCATCACAATGCGCCATTCCAACTGTCATCGCAATAATCCATGAAACTTATTCGACCAATGCTCCATGCCCTCATCATCACAATGCTCCATGCCCTTGTTATCACAATGCTCCATGACCCCTGCCATTACAATGCTCTGTGACTCCAGTCATCACAGTGCTTCATGACCTTTGTCATCACAATGGTCCATGCCCTCGTCATCATCAGTCTCTGTGAGCTTTTTAACCAAAATGCTCCATGAACTTTTCATCACAATGCTCTTTGACCATTGTCATCACAATGCTCTATGCCTTTCTCAGCACAATGCTCCATGCCCCTTGTCATCACAATGCTCCATGCGCTTGTCAGCACAGTGCTCCAAGACACATGTCATCACAATGCTCCGTGACTCCAGTCATCACAGTGTTTCATAACGTTTGTCATCACAGTGGTCCATGCCCGTGTCATCACAAGTCTCTGTGACCTTTTTATCCACAATCATCCATGAACATTTCATCACAATTATCTTTGACACTTGTCATCACAATGCTCCATGTCTTTGTCAGAACAATGCTCCATGACCATTGTCTTAACAATATGCAACGCACATTTCATCACAAAGGTCCACAACCTTGTCATTGCAATGCTCCATAAACCTTGTAATCACAATGCTCCATGCACTTCTCGTCAAAATGCTATCTCACCAGAGATATCACAGTGTTCAGTCAATAGTCATCACAATGCTCCCTCACCCCTGGAATCACAATGATCCATGACCCTGTCAACACACTGCTACATTCCTTTATCATCACAATGTTCCATGAATGCTGACATCACAATGTTCCATAACCCCTGTCATCAAAATGCTCCATGACCCTTTTCGTCCCAAAGCTCCAAGACACCTGACATCACAATGTTCTATAACCCCTGCCATCAAAATGTTCCATTACACTTTTCATCAAATTGCTGAATGACCCGGTCATCAAAATGCTCCCTGCCCTTCTCATCACCATGCCCCATGTGCTAGTCATCAAAATGCTCCATGACTTGTCATCACAAAGCTCCATGACCCTTGGCATCACAATGCTCCATGTCATTGTCGTCACAATGCTCCATGAAAACACTCATTACATTACTCAATGCCCTTGTCATCAGAAGGCTCCATGACACTTGTCATCATAATGCTCGATGCCCTTCTCATCACAATGCTCCATGCCCTTGTCATTACATTCCTGCATGACCCATGTATCATAGTGTTCCGTGCCCTTGTCCTCAAAATGCTTCATGCGCACTCTCATCACAATAATCCATGAAACATTTCAGACCAATATTCGATGCCCTTCTCATCAAAATGCTCCATTACACCTGTCATAACAATGCACCATGACCCCTGCCATCACAATGTTCCACGGCCTAGTCATCACAAGGTTCCATGACACTTGTCATCACAGTGCTCAAGACCACTGAAATCACAATGCTCCATGCCCTTGTCATCACAGAGCTCCATGACGCATGTCATCAGAATGTTCCATGGCCTTCTCATCACAATGCTCCATGCCCTTGTCATCATAATGCTCCAAGACCCTTGTGATCACAATGCTCCATGGCCCTTTTCATCTCAATGCTCCATGAACCCTGTCATCACAATGCACCATGCCCATCATCAAAATGCTTCAGGCTATTGTCATCACAATGAAATCAATATTCTCCATGACCTCTGTCATCAAAATGCTCCAAACCCTTGTGATCACAATGTTACATAACACTTATCATCAAAACACCCCATGACGCTCATCTTCACAATTATCCACGGTCTTCTCATCACAATGCTCCATGATCTTTGTCATCACAATGCTCAATACACTTGTCATCACAATGCTCCCTGACACTTGTCGTCAGTATGCTCCTTGAACCCAGTTATGACTAGGCTCCATGCTTTTTTCATCACAATGATCCATGCCCTTTTCATCACAATGCTCCAAGATCCCTGTAATAACAATGCTCCTTGCCCTTGTCATCAGAAAACTCCATGACGCATGTCATCAGAATGCTCCATGGCCTTCTCATCACAATGATCCATGCCCTAGTCATCACAATGCTCCAAGACCCCTGTAATCACAATGTTCCATGCCCCTTTTCATCAGAATGATCCATAAGACTTGTCATCACAAGTCTCCATGCTACTCTCATCACAATGCTCCAGGACCTTGTCATCACCATGCTCCATTCCCTTGTCATCACAATGTTCCATGACCCCTGTCATCACAATAATCCATTAATATATTCAGCCCAATGCTCCACGACCTACACATCACAATGCTCCATGGCCAATATCATCACAATTCTCCTTGACCACTGTCATCACAACACTCCATGACAACTGACAACAGTATGATCCGGGACTCTTGTCATCACATTGCTCCATTCCCTAGTCATCACAATGCTCCATGACCCATGTCATCACAACACTCCATGAACATTGTCAGCCCAGTGCTCCATGACACTTGTCATCAAAATGATCCATGCCCTTGTCATCCCAATGCTCCATGACCCCTGTATTCACAATGCTCCGTGACACTTGTAATCACAGTGCTCCATGACACATGTCATCACAATGCTCCATGCCTTTGTCAGCAAAACGCTACATGCCCTTGTCATTACACTGCTCTATGCGCTTTTCATCACAATACTCCATTTCCATTGTCATCACAATCCTCCATGAACATTGGGATCACATTCCTTCATGCCCTTGTCATCACAATGTTCCATGCTCCTTGAAATCAAAATGATCCATGACCTCTCTCATCACAATGCTCCAAACCCTTGTGATCACAGTGTTCCATAACACTTGTCATCACAATGCTCCATGATGCCTGTCATCACAATACTCCATGCCCTTTTCATCACAATGCTTCATGACCATTGTCATCACAATTCTCAATACACTTGTCATCACAATGCTCCCTGACACTTGTCATCAGAATGCTCCTTGAACCCTGTCACGAAAAGGCTCCATGCCTTTTTCATCACAATGTGCTATGCCGTTTTCTTCACAATGCTCCATGCCATTGTCATCAAAATACTCCACAAGCTTGTCCTCAGAATGCTCCATGACCCTTGTCATCACAATTCTCCATGCACTTGTCAGCACAATGCTCCCTGACCCTTGTCATCACAATGCTCCAAGCCATTGTCATCACAATGCTCCATTACCTTGTCATTAGAATTCTCCATGACACTTGGCATCCAAGTGCTCCATGACATTGTCATCACAATGGGCCATCACATATGTCATCACAATGCTCCCTAACACCTGTCTTCACAATACTGCATGACCTGGCCATCACAATGCTCCATGACCTTGTCATCACAATGTGCCATTCCAACTGTCATCGCAATAATCCCTGAAACTTATTAGACAAATGATCCATTCCCTGGTCATCACAATGTTCCATGCTCTTGTTATCACAATGCTCCATGACCACTGCCATCACAATGCTCTGTGACTCCAGTCCTCACAATGCTTCATGACCTTTGTCACCACAGTGGTCCATGCACTCGTCATCATCAGTCTCTGTGAGCTTTTTAACAAAAATGATCCATGAACTTTTCATCACAATGCTCTTTGACCCTTGTCTTCACAATGCTCTATGCCTTTCTCAACACAATGCTCCATGACAATTGTCATCACAATGCTCCATGCGCTTGTCAGCACAATGCTCCATGACACATGTCATCACCAGCTCCATGACCCTTGTCATCACAATGCTCCATGCACTTGTCAGCACAATGCTCATTGACACATGCCAACACAATGCTCCATGACCCCTGTCATCACAATGCTACGTTACTCCAGTCATCCCAATGCTTTATAACGTTTGTCATCACAATGGTCCATGCCCGTGTCATCACAATGCGCCATTCCAACTGTCATCACAATAATCCATGAAACATATTAGACCAATGTTCCATGCCCTTGTAATCACAATGCTCCATGCCCTTGTTTTCTCAATGCTCCATGCGCTTGTCAGCACAATGCTCCATGACACATGTCATCACAATACTCCATGACTCCTGTCATCACAATGCTCCGTGACTCCAGTCATCTCAATGCTTCAAAACGTTTGTCATCACAATGGTCCATTCCCGCGTCATGACAAGACTCTGTGACATTTGTAACCACAATGCTCCATGAACATTTCATCAAAATTCTCTGTGACCCTTGTCATCACAATGCTCCATGTCCTTGTCAGAACAATGTTTCATGACCATTTTCTTCACAATGTTCCATGCGCACTTCATCACAATGGTCCTCAACTTTGTCATTGCAATGCTCCATAAAACTTGTAATCACAATGATCCATGCACTTCTCATCAAAATGCTCTCTCACCAGAGATATCAAAGTGTTCCATCTCTAGACATCACAATACTCCCTCACCACTGTAATCACAATGCTCCATTACACTGTCATCACACTGCTACCTCCCCTTATCATCACAATGTTCCATGACCCATGACATCAAAATGCTCTATGACCCTTTTCATCCCAAAGCTCCAAGCACCCTGGCATCATAATGATCTATAACCCCTGCTCTCAAAATATTCCATTACACTTTTAATCAAATTGCTGCATGAACCTCTCATCAGAATGCTCCCTGCCCTTCTCATAAGAATGCACCATGCCCTTGTCATCAAAATGCTCCATGTCTTGTCATCACAAAGCTCCATATCATTGTCATCACAAAGCTCCATGAAACCTCTCATCACATTGCTCCATGCCCTTGTCATCACAAAGCTCCATGACACTTGTCATCACAATGCTCAATGTCCTTCTCATCACAATGCTCCATTTCCTTGTAATTACAATCCTGCATGACCCATGTATCATAGTGTTCCGTACCCTTGTCATTACAATGCCCCATGCCCACTCTCATCACAATAATCCATGAAACATTTCAGACCAATGTTCCATGCCCTTCTCATCACAATGCTCCATTACCCCTGTCGTTACAGTGCACCATGATACCTGCCATCACAAAATTCCACGGCCTGGTCATCACAAGGTTCCATGACACTTGTCATTACAATGCTGGAGACCCCTGTAATCACAATGCTCCATGCCCTTGTCATTACAAAGCTCCTTGACACATGTCATCAGAAAGTTCCACGGCCTTCTCATCACAATGTTCCATGCCCTTGTCATCACAATGCTCCAAGACCCCTGTAAACACAATGCTCTATGCCACTTTTCATCTCAATGCTCCATGAACCCTGTCATCACAATTCACCATGCCCATCATCATAATGCTTCAGGCAATTGTCATCACAATGAAATCAATATTCTCCATGACCTGTGTCATCATAATGCTCAAAACTCTTGTGATCACAATGTTCCATAACACTTATCATCACAATACGCCATGACGCTCATCATCACAATTATCCATGGTCTTCTCATCACAATTCTCCATTATCTTTGTCATCACAATGCTCAATACACATGTCATCACAATGCTCCCTGACACTTGTCGTCAGTATGCTCCTTGAACCCTGTAATGACAAGGCTCCATGCCTTTTTCATCACAATAATCGATGACCTATTCATCACAATGCTCCAAGATCCCTGTAATCACAATGTTCCATGCCCTTGTCATCAAAAAGCTCCATGACGAATATCAGAATGCTTCATGGCCTTCTCATTACAATACTCCATGCCCTTGTCATCACAATGCTCCAAGACCCCTGTAATCACAATGCACCATGCCCCTTTTCATCAGAATGCTCCATGAAACTTGTCATCACAAGTCTCCATGGTCTTCTCATCACAATGCTCCAGGACCTTGTCATCACCATGCTCCATTCCCTTGTCATCACAATGCTCCATGACCCCTGTCATCACAATAGTCCATGAACATTTTCAGCCCAGTGCTCAACGATCTACTCATCACAATGCTCCATGGACAATATCATCACAATGCTCCATGACCACTGTCATCACAACACTCCATGACAACTGACAACAAAATGATCTGGTACTCTTGTCATCACAATGTTCCAAGACCCCTGTAATCACAATGCTCCATGCCCCTTTTCATCAGTATGCTCCATGAGACTTGTCATCACAAGGTTGCATAGATTTGTTATCACAATGCTCCAGGACCTTTTCATCACAATGCTTCACGACATTGTCATGAAAATTCTCAATGGCCCTTGTCATCATAATGCTCCAAGCCCTTGTCATCACAATGCTCCATTATATTTGTCATCACAGTCCTCCATTACATTCGGCATCACCATGTTCCATGCCATTGTCATCACAATGGACCATGACATATATCATCACAATGCTCCCTGACAACTTTCTTCACAATAATCCATGACCTTCTCATCACAATGCTCCATGCCCTTGTCATCACAATGCACCATGCCCACTGTCATCACAATAATCTATGAAATTTGTTAGACGAATGCTCCATTCTCCTGTCATAACAATGCTCCATTCTCTTGTCATTACAATGCTCCATGACACCTGTCATCACAATGCTCCGTGACTCAAGTCATCACAATGCTTCATAACGTGTGTCATTACAATGATCCATGCCAGTGTCATCACAAGGCTCTGTGACCTTTGTAACCACAATGCTCTATGAACATTTCATCAAAATTCTCTGTGACCCTTGTCAACACAATGCTCCATGTCTTTGTCAGAACTATGCTCCATGACCATTGTCATCACAGTGTGCCACGCGCATTTCATCACAACGGTCCACAACCCTGTCATTGCAAGGCTCCATAAACGTTGTAATCACAATGGTCCATGCACTTCTCATCAAAATGCTCTCTCACCAGAGATATCACAATGTTCCATCACTAGTCATCACAATACTCCCTCACCCCTGTAATAACAAGGTTTCATGACCGTGTCATCACAATGCTACATCCCCTTATCATCACAATATTCCATGACCCCTGACATCACAATATTCCATAACCCCAGTCATCAAAATGCTCCATGACCATTGTCAACACAATTCTCCATGCACTTGCGAGCACAATGCTCCGTGACCCTTGTAATCACGATGCTCCAAGCCATTGTCATCACAATGCTCCATTACGTTTGTCATCAGAATCCTCCATGACGCTTGTCATCACAGTGCTCCATGACACCTGTCATCACAATGCTCCATGGCTTTGTCATCACAATGCTCAATACACTTGTCATCAAAATGCTCCCTGAGGGGGCCTCCCTGGTGGCACAGTGGTTGAGAGTCCGCCTGCCGATGCAGGGGATACGGGTTCGTGCCCCGGTCTGGGAGGATCCCATATGCCGCGGAGCGGCTGGGCCCGTGAGCCATGGCCGCTGGGCCTGTGCATCCGGAGCCTGTGCTCCGCAACGGGAGAGGCCACAACAGTGAGAGGCCCGCATACAGCAAAAAGAAAAAAAAATGCTCCCTGACACTCGTTGTCTGTATGCTCCTTGAACCCTGTCATGACAAGGCGCCATGCCTTTTTCATCACTATGATCCATGCTCTTTTCATAACAATGCTCCAAGACACATGTAATCACAATGCTCCATGCCCTTGTCATCACCTAGCTCAATGACGCATGCCATCAGAATGCTCCTTGGGCTTCTCCTCACAATGTTCCATGCCCTTGTCATCACAATGTTCCAAGACCCCTGTAATGACAATGCTCCATGCCCCTTTTCATCAGTATGCTCCATGAGAATTCTCATCACAAGGCTCCATGGTTTTGTCATCACAATGCTCCAGGACCTTGTCATCACAATGCTTCAAGACCTTGTCATGAAAATTTTCAGTGGCCCTTGTCATCATAATGCTCCAAGCCCTAGTCATCACAATGCTCCATTATATTTGTCATCACAATCCTCCATTACTTTTGGCATCACAATGTCCATGCCATTGTCATCACCAAGGACCATGACATATGTCATCACAATGCTCCCTGACAACTCTCTTCACAATACTTAATGACATTCTCATCACAATGCTCCATGCCCTTGTCATCACAATGCACCATGCCCACTCTCATCACAATAATCTATGAAACTTGTCAGACCAGTGATCCATGCCCCTGTCATCACAATGCTCCATGCCCTTGTCATCACAATGCTCCATGACCCCTGTCATCACAACGCTCCGTGACACCAGTCATCACAATGCTTCATAACGTTTGTCATCACAATGGTCCATGCCCGACTCATCACAAGGCTCTGTGACCTTTGTAACCACAATGCTCCATGAAATTTTCATCACAATTCTCTGTGACCCTTGTCATCAAAATGCTCCATGTCTTTGTCAGAACAATGCTCCATGGCCATTGTCATCACAGTGTGCCATGCGCATTTCATCACAACGGTCCAAAACCTTTTCATTGCAATGCTCCATAAACATTGTAATCACAATGGTCCATGCACTTCTCATCCAAATGCTCTCTCACCAGAGATATCACAGTGTTCCATCACTAGTCATCACAATACTACCTCACCCCTGTAATAACAATGATCCATGACACTGTCATCACAATGCTACATCCGATTACCATCACAATGTTCCATGACCCCTGACATCACAATGTTCCATAACCCCTGTCATCAAAATGCTCCATGACCCTCTTCATCCCAAAGCTCCAAGACCACTGACATCACAATGTTCTATAACCCGTGCCATCAAAATGTTCCATTACACTTTTCATCACATTGCTGCATGACCCAGTCATCAAAATGCTCCCTGCCCTTCTCATCACAATGCACCATGCCCTTGTCATCATAATGCTCCATGACTTGTCATCACAAAGCTCCATGTCCCTTGGCATCACAATGCTCCATGTCATTGTCATCACAATGCTCCATGAACCCTCTCATAACATTGCTCCATGCCTTTGTCATCACAAAGCTCCATGACACATGTCATCACAATGCTCGATGCCCTTCTCATCACAATGCTCCATGCCCTGTCATTACATTCCTGCATGACCCATGTATTATAGTGTTCCGTACCCTTGTCATCACAATGCTCCATGCCCACTCTCAACACAATAATTGATGAAACATTTCAGACCAATATTCCATGTCCTTCTCATCACAATGCTCCATTACCCCTTTCATAACAATGCACCATGACCCCCGCCATCACAATGATCCACGGCCTAGTCATCACATGGTTCCATGACAGTTGACATCACCATGCTCAAGACGCCTGAAATCACAATGCTCCATGCCCTTGTCATCACAATGCTCCATGACGCATGTCAACAGAATGTTCCATGGATTTCTCATCACAGTGCTCCATGCCCTTGTCATCACAATGCTCCAAGACCATTGTAATCACAATGCTCCATGCCCCTTTTCATATCAATGCTCCATGAACCCTGTCATCACAATGCACCATGCCCATCATCATAATGCTTCAGGCTATTGTCATCAGAATGAAATCAAAATGCTCCATGACCTCTGTCATCATAATACTCCGAACCCCTGTGATCACAATGTTCCATAACACTTATCATCACAACACCCCATGACGCTCATCATCACAATTATCCATGGCCTTCTCATCACTGTGCTCTATGATTTTTGTCATCACAATGCTCAATACACTTGTCATCACAATGCTCCCTGACACTTGTCGTCAGTATGCTCCTTGACCCCTGTCATGACAAGGCTACATGCGTTTTTAATCACAATGATCCATGCCCTTTTCATCACAATGCTCCAAGACCCCTTTAATCACAATGCTCCATGCCCTTGTCATCACAAAGCTCCTGGACGCATGTCATCAGAATGCTCCATGGCCTTCTCATCACCATGATCCATGCCCTTGTCATCACAATGCTCCAAGACCCCTGTAATCACAATGCTCCATGCCCCTTTTCAACAGAATGCTCCATGAGACTTCTCATCAAAAGTCTCCATGGTCTTCTCATCAAAATGTTCCAGGACATTGTCTTCACCATGCTCCATTCGCTTGTCATCACAATGCTCCATGACCAATATCATCACAATTCTCCATGACCACTGTCATCACAACACTCCATGACACCTGACACCACAGTGATCCGGGACTCTTTTCATCACAGTGTTCCATTCACTAGTCATCACAATGCTCCAGGACACTTGTCATCAAAATGATCCATGCCCTTGTCATCACAATGCGCCATTCCAACTCTCATCGCAATAATTCATGCAACTTATTAGACCAATGTTCCATGCCCTTGTCATCACCATGCTCCATGCCCTTGTTATCACAATGCTCCATGACCCCTGTCATCACAATGCTCCGTGACTCCAGTCATCACAATGCTTCATGAACTTTCTCATCACAATGGTCCATGTCCTCGTCATCAACTGTCTCTGTGACCTTTTTAACAACAATGCTCCATGAATTTTCATCACAATGCTCTTTGACCCTTGTCATCAAAATGTTCTATGCCTTTCTCAGCACAACGCTCCATGATCCTTGTCATCACAATGCTCCATGCGCTTGTCAGCACAATGCTCCATGACACATGTCATCACAATGAACCATGCGCTTGTCATCACAGTGCTCCACAATCTTGTCATCACAATGCTCCATGCACATCTCATCAAAATGCTCTCTCACCACTGATATCACAATGCTACATCACTATTTGTCACAGTACTCCCTCATCCCTCTCATCACAATTTTCCATGACTCCTGTCATCACAATGCTACATGCACTTATCATCACAATGTTCGATGACCCCAGACATCACAATGTTCCATAACATCTGTCATCAAAATGGTCCATGACCATTTTCATCAAAATGCTCCATGACCCCTGACATCACAATGTTCCATAACACATGTCCTCAAAATGTTCCATGACACATTTCATCAAATTGCTCCATGACCCTGTCATCACAATGCTCCCTGCCCTTCTCATCACAATGCACAACGCACTTGCCATCAAAATGCTCCATGACCTTTGTCATCACAATGATCCATGACCCTTGGCATCACAATGCTCCATGTCATTGTCATCACAACGCTCCATGAACACTCTCATCACATTTCTCCATGTCCTTGTCATCACAAAGCTCCATGACACATGTCATCAGAATGCTCCATGGCCTTCTCATCACAATGTTCCATGCTCTTGCCATCACAATGCTCCTTTACGCCTGTCATAACAATATTCCATGACCCCTGCCATCACGATGTTCCATGGCCTTGTCATCACAAGGCTCCATGACCCTTCTCATCACAATGCTCCAAGAACCCTGTAATCACAATGCTCTATGCCCCTTTTCATCTCAATGATCCATGAACCCTGTCATCACAGTGCACCATGCCCATCATCATAATGCTTCATGCTATTGTCATAACAATGAAATCAAAACGCTCCATGACCTCTGTCATAACAATGCTCCAAATCCTTGTGATCACAATATTCCATAACACTTGTCATCACAATGCCCCATGACGCTCGTCATCACAATTATCCATGGTCTTCTCATCACAATGCTCCATGACCTTTGTCATCACTATGCTAAATACACTTGTCATCAAAATGCTCCCTGACACTTGTTGTCTGTATGCTCCTTGAACCCTGTCATGACAAGGTTCCATGTCATTTTCATCACAATGATCCATGCCTTTTTCATCACAATGCTCCAAGAACCATGTCATCACAATGCTCCATGCCCTTGTCATCACAAAGCTCAATGGCGAATGCCATCAGAATGCTCCTTGGACTTCTCCTCACAATGTCCCATGCCCTTTTCATCACAATGTTCCAAGACTCCTGTAATCACAATGCTCTATGCCCCTTTTCATCAGTATGCTCCATGAGAATTCTCATCACAAGGTTCCATGGTTTTGTCATCACAATGCTCCAGGACCTTGTCATCACAATGCTCCATTATATTTGTCAAAACAATTCTCAATTACATTTGGCATCACAATGCTCCATGCCATTGTCATCGCAATGGACCATGACATATGTCATCACAATGCTCCCTGACACCTGTCTTCACAATACTCCATGACCTTCTCATCACAATGCTCCATGCCCTTGTCATCACAATGCACCATGCCCACTGTCATCACAATAATCTATGAAACTTGTCAGACCAATGCTCCATGCCCCTGTCATCACAATGCTCCTTCCCCTTTTCCTCACAATGCTCCATGACCCCTGTCATCACAGTGCTCCGTGACTCCAGTCATCACAATGCTTCATAACGTTTGTCATAACAATGTTCTATGCCCGACTCATCACAGTGTTCCATGCCCGACTCATCACAAGGCTCTGTGACCTTTGTAACCACAATGCTCCATGAACTTTTCATCACAATTCTCTGTGACACTTGTCAACACAATGCTGCATGTCTTTGTCAGAACAATGCTCCATGACACATGTCATCACAATGCACCATGCACTTGTCATCACAGTGTTCCACAATCTTTTTATCACAATGCTCCATAAATCTTGTCATCACAATGCTCCATGCACTTCTCATCAAAATGCTCTCTCACCACAGATATCACAATTTTACATTACTATTCGTCACAATAATCCCTCAACCCTGTTATCACAATGTTCCATGACACCTGTCATCACAATGCTACATGCACTTATCATCACATTGTTCGATGACCCCTGACATCACAATGTTCCATAACCGCTGTCATCAAAATACTCCATGACCATTTTCATTCCAAAGCTCCAAGACCACTGACATCACATTGTTCTATAACCTCTGCCATCAAAATATTCCATTACACATTTCATCAAATTGCTGCATGACCCGGTCATCAAAATGCTCCCTGCCCTTCTCATCACAACGCACCGTGCCCTTGTCATCAAAATGCTCCAAGTCTTGTCATCACAAATCTCCATGAGCCTTGGCATCACAATGAACCATGTCATTGTCATCACAATGCTCCTTGAATGCTCTCATCACATTGCTCAATGCCCTTGTCATCACAAAGCTCCATGAAACTTGTCATCACAATGCTCGATGCCCTTCTCATCACAATGCTCCATGCCCTTGTCATTACAATCCTGCATGACCCATGTATCATAGTGTTCCGTACCCTTGTCATCACAGTGCTCCAAGACCACTCACATCACAATAATCCATGAAATATTTCAGACCAATATTCCATGCTCTTCTCGTCACAATGCTCCATTACCCCTTTCATAACAATGCACCATGACCCCCGCCATCGCAATGTTCCACGGCCTAGTCATCACATGGTTCCATGACAATTGTCATCACAATTCTCAAGACCCCTGAAATCATAATGCTCCATGCCCTTGTCATCACAAAGCTCCATGACACATGTCATCAGAATGTTCCATGGCCTTCTCATCTCAATGCTCCATGCCCTTGTCATTACAATGTTCCAAGACCATTGTAATCACAATGCTCCATGCCCCTTTTCATATCAATGCTCCATGAACCCTGTCATCACAATGCACCATGCCCATCATCATAATGCTTCAGGCTATTGTCATCACAATGAATTCAAAATGATCCATGACATCTGTCATCATAATACTCCGAACCCTTGTGATCACAATGTTCCATAACACTTATCATCACAACACCCCATGACGCTCATCATCACATTTATCTATGGCCTTCTCATCACAGTGTTCTATGACTTTTGTCATCACAGTGCTCAATAAACTTGTCATCACAATGCTCCCTGACACTTGTCTTCAGTATGCTCCTTGAAACCTGTCATGACAAGGCTCCATGCCTTTTTCATCACAATGATCCATGCCCTTTTCATCACAATGCTCCAAGACCGCTTTAATCACAATGCTGCATGCCCTTTTCATCACAAAGCTCCTGGACGCATGTCATCAGAATGCTCCATGGCCTTCTCATCACCATGATCCATGCCCTTGTCATCACAATGCTCCAAGACCCCTGTAATCACAATGCTCCATGCCCCTTTTCAACAGAATGCTCCATGAGACTTCTCATCAAAAGTTTCCATGGTCTTCTCATCAAAATATTCCAGGACTGGGCCTCCCTGGTGGCGCAGTGGTTGAGAGTCCGCCTGCCGATGCAGGGGATACGGGTTCGTGCCCCGGTCTGGGAGGATCCCATATGCCGCAGAGCGGCTGGGCCCGTGAGCCATGGCCGCTGGGCCTGCGCATCCGGAGCCTGTGCTCCGCAACGGGAGAGGCCACAACAGTGAGAGGCCCGCATACCGCAAAAAGAAAAAAAAAAATATTCCAGGACTTTATCATCCCCATGCTCCATTCGCTTGTCATCGCAATGCTCCATGAGCAATATCATCACAATTCTCCATGACCACTGTCATCACAACACTCCATGACACCTGTCAGCACAATGATCCGGGACTCTTTTCATCACAGTGTTCCATTCCCTAGTCATCACAATGCTCCAGGACACTTGTCAACACAATGATCCATGCCCTTGTCATCCCAATGCTCCATGACCCCTGTATTCACAATGCTCCGTGACGCTTGTCATCACAGTGCTCCATGACACCTGTCATCACAATGCTCCAGGCCTTTGTCAGCAAAATTCTTCATGACCTTCTCATTACAATGCTCTGTGTGCTTGTCATCCCAATACTCCATTACCATTGTCATCACAACCCTCCATGAAACTTGGGATCACATTGCTTCATGCCCTTGTCATCACAATGCCCCATGCTCCTTGAAATCAAAATGATACATGACCTCTGTCATCACAATGTTCCATGCCCATGTGATCACAATATTCCATAACACTTGTCATCACAATGATCCATGATGCCTGTTATCACAATACTCCATGCCCTTTTCATCAAAATGCTCCATGACCTTTGTCATCACAATTCTCAATACACTTGTCATCACAATGCTCCCTGACACTTGTCATCAGAATGCTCCTTGAAACCTGTCACGAAAAGGCTCCATGCCTTTTTCATCACAATGCCCCATGCCATTTTCATCACAATGCTCCATGCCATTTTCATCAAAATACTCCACAAGCTTGTCATCAGAATTTTCCATGACCCTTGTCATCACAAATCTCCATGCACTTGTCAGCAAAATGCTCCCTGACCCTTGTCATCACAATGCTCCAAGCCATATTCATCACAATGCTCAATTATCTTTGACAGCAGAATCCTACATGACAATAGGCATCACAATTCTCCATGCCCCAGTCATCATAATGCCCCATTCCAAATGTCATCGCAATAATCCATGAAACATATTAGACCAATGTTCCATGCCCTTGTCATCACAATGCTCCATGCCCTTGTTATAACAATGCTCCATGACCCCTGTCATCACAATGCTCCGTGACTCCAGTCATCACAGTGCTTCATCGCATTTGTCATCACAATGGTCCATGCCCTCGTCATCAGCAGTCTCTGTGACCTTTTTAACCACAGTGCTGCATGAACTTTTCATCACAATGCTCTTTGACCCTTGTCATCACAATGCTCTATGCCTTTCTCAGCAAAATGCTCCATGACCCTTGTCATCACAATGCTCCATGAGCTTGTCAGCACAATGCTCCATGACACATGTCATCACAATGCTCCATGACTCTCGTCATCACAATGCTCCGTGACTCCAATCATCTCAATGCTTCATAACGTTTGTCATCACAATGGTCCATGCCCTTGTCATTACAATCCTGCATGACCCATGTATCATAGTGTTCCGTACCCTTGTCATCACAATGCTCCATGCCCACTCACATCACAATAATCCATGAAATATTTCAGACCTATATTCCATTCCCTTCTCATCACAATGCTCCATTACCCCTTTCATAACAATGCACCATGACCCCCGCCATCCCAATGTTCCACGGCCTAGTCATCACATGGTTCCATGACAGTTGTCATCACAATGCTCAAGACCCCTGAAATCACAATGCTCCATGCCCTTGTCATCACAAAGCTCCATGACGCATGTCATCAGAAATTTCCATGGCCTTCTTATCACAATGCTCCATGCTCATGTCATCACAATGCTCCAAGACCCTTGTAATCACAGTGTTCCATGCCACTTTTCATCTCAATGCTCCATGAACCCTGTCATCACAATACAGCATGCCCATCATCATAATGCTTCAGGCTATTGTCATCACAATGAAATCAAAATGCTCCATGACCTCTGTCATCAGAATACTCCGAACCCTTGTGATCACAATGTTCCATAACACTTATCATCACAACAACCCATGACTCTCATCATCACAATTATCCATGGACTTCTCATCACAATGCTCTATGAACTATGTCATCACAATTCTCAATACACTTGTCATCACAATGCTCCCTGACACTTGTCGTCAATATGCTCCTTGAACCCTGTCATGACAAGGCTCCATGCCTTTTTCATCACAATGATCCATGCCCTTTTCATCACAATGCTCCAAGACCCTTGTAATCACAATGCTCCATGCCCTTGTCATCACAAATCTCCAGGACGCATGTCATCAGAATGCTCCATGACCTTCTCATCACAATGATCCATGCCCTTGTCATCACAATGCTCCAAGACCCCTGTAATCACAATGCTCCATGCCCCTTTTCAACAGAATGCTCCATGAGACTTCTCATCAAAAGTCAACATGGTCTTCTCATCACAATGCTCCAGGACTTTGTCATCAACATGCTCCATTCGCTTGTCATCGCAATGCTCCATGACCAATATCATCACAATGCTCCATGACCACTGTCATCACAACATTCTATGACACCTGACAACACAATGATCCGGGATTCTTGTCATCACAATGATCTATGCCCTTGTCATCCCAATGCTCCATGACCCCTGTATTCACAATGCTCCGTGACGCTTGTCATCACAGTGCTCCATGACACATGTCATCACAATGCTCCATGCCTTTGTCAGCAAAATGCTACATGACCTTGTCATTACAATGCTCGGTGCGCTTGTCATCACAATACTCCATTTCCATTGTCATCACAATCCTCCATGAACCTTGGGATCACATTGCTTCATTCGTTTGTCATCACAATGCTCCATGCTCCTTGAAATCAAAATAATCCATGACCTCTGTCATCACAATGCTCCAAAATCTTGTGATCACAGTGTTCCATTATAGTTGTCATCACAACGCTCCATGATGCCTGTCATCACAATACTCCATGCCCTTTACATCACAATGCTCCATGACAATTGTCATCACAATTCTCAATATACATGTCATGACAATGCTCCCTGACACTTGTCATCAGAATGCTCCTTGATCCCTGTCAAGAAAAGTCTCCATGACTTTTTCCTCACAAATCCCCATGCTGTTTTCATCACAATGCTCCATGCCATTGTAATCAAAATACTCCACAAACTTGTCATCAGAATGCTCCATGACACTTGTCATCACAATTCTCCATGCACTTTTCAGCACAATGCTCCCTGACCCTTGTCATCACAATGCTCCATTACATTTGTCATCAGAATCCTCCATGACACTTGGCATCACAATGCTCCATGCCATTGTCATCACAATGGGACATTATATATGTCATCACAATGCTCCCTGACACCTGTCTTCACAATACTGCATGACCTGGTCCTCACAATGCTCCATGCCCTTTTCATCAGAATGCACCATTCCAACTGTCATCGCAATAATCCATGAAACTTAGACCAAAGTTCCATGCCGTTGTCATCACAATGCTCCATGCCCTTGTTATCACAATGCTCCATGAACCCAGTCTTCACAATGCTCCATGACTCCAGTCATCACAATGCTTCATGACCTTTGTCATCACAATGGTCCATGCGCTCGTCATCAACAGTCTCTGTGACATTTTTATCCACAATGCTCCATGAAATTTTCATCACAATGCTCTTTGACCCTTGTCATCACAATGCTCTATGCCTTTCTCATCACAATGCTCCATGACCCTTGTCATCACAATGCTCCAAGACTTTGTCATCACAATGCTCCATTAACTTGGTCATCAGAATCGTACATGACAGTTGTCATCACAATGCTCCTTGACACTTGTCATCAGACTCCTCCATGACACCTGGTATCACAATGTGCCATGCCATTGTCATCACAATGGGCCATTACATATGTCATCACAATGCACCCTGACACCTGTCTTCACCATACTGCCTGACCTGGTCATCACAATGCTCCATGCCCTTGTCATCACAATGTGCCATTCCATCTGTCATCACAATAATCCATGAAACTTATTAGACCAATGCTCCATCGCTTTTTAATCAAAATGCTACATGCCCTTCTTATCACAATGTTCCAAGACCCCTGTAATCAGAATGCTCCATGCTCATTTCCATCAGAATGCTCCCTGAGAATTGTCTTCACAAGGCTCCATGTTTTTCTATTCACAAATCTCCAGGACCTTGTCATCACAATGCTTCACGACCTTGTCATGAAAATTCTCAATGGCCCTTGTCATCATAATGCTCCAAGCCCTAGTCATCACAATGCTCCATTATATTTGTCATTACAATCCTCCATTACATTTGGCATCTAAATGCTCCCTGCCATTGTCATCGCAATGGACCATGACATATGTCATCACAATGCTCCCTGACACCTCTCTTCACAATACTCTATGACCTTCTCCTCACAATGCTCCATGCCCTTGTCATCACAATGCACCATGTCCACTGTCATCACAATAATCTATGAAACGTGTAAGACCAATGCTCCATGCCTCTGTCATCACAATGCTCCATGACACATGTCATCACAATGCTCCATGACCCCTGTCATCACAATGCTCCGTGACTCCAGTCATCACAATGCTTCATAACGTTTGTCAACACAACGGTCCATGGTTGCGTCATCAAAAGGCTCTGTGTCCTTTGTAACCAGAATACTCCATGAACTATTTATCACAATGCTCCGTGACCATTGTCATCACAATGCTCCATGCGTTTGTCAGAACATTGCTCCATGACACTTGTCATCACAATGTGCCACACGCTTTTCATCACATTGATAAACAACCTTGTCATTGCTATGCTCCATAAACCTTGTAATCACAATGCTCCATGCACTTCTCATCCAAATGCTCTGTCACCTGAGATATCACAATATTCCATCACTAGTTATCACAATCCTCCCTCACCCCTGTAAGCACAGTGTTCCATGACCCCTGTCATCACAATGCTACATCCCCTTATCAGCACAATGTTCCATGACCCCTGACATCACAATGTTCCATAACCCCTGTCATCAAAATGCTCCATGACCATTTTCATCCCAAAGCTCCATGACCCATGTCATCACAATATTCTATAACCCCTGTCATCAAAATGTTCCATTACACTTTTCATCAAATTGCTGCATGACCCTGTCATCAAAATGCTCCCTGCCCTTCTCATCACAATGCACCACACCCTTGTCATCAAAATGCTCTATGAACTTTGTCATCACAAACTCCATGACCCTTGGCATCACAATGCTCCATGTCATTGTCATCACAATGCTCCATAAACCCTCTCATCACATTGCTCCATGCACTTGTCATTACAAAGCTACATGACACTTTTCATCACAATGTTCGATGCCCATCTCATCACAATGCTCCATGCCCTTGTCATTACAATCCTCCATGACCCATGTATCACAGTGTTCCGTGCCCTTGTCATCACAGTGCTCCATGCCCACTCTCATCACAATAATCCATGAAATATTTCAGACCAATGCTCAATGCCCTTCTCATCAAAATGCTCCATTACCTCTGTCATAACAATGCTCCATGACCACTGCCATCACAGTGTTCCACGGCCTTTTCATCACAAGGCTCCATGACCCTTGTCATCACAATGCTCCATGCCCTTGTCATCACAAACTCCATGACGCATGTCATCAAAATGTTAGATGGACTTCTCATCACAATGCTCGATGCCCTTGTCATCACAATGCTCCAAGACCCCTGTAATCACAATGCTCCATGCCCCTTTTCATCTCAATGCTCCATGAAACCTGTCATCACAATGCACCATGCCCATCATCATAATGCTTCAGGCTATTGTCATCACAATGAAATCAAAATTCTGCATGACCTCTGTCATCATAATGCTCCAAACCCATGTGATCACAATGTTCCATAACACTTATCATCACAACACCCCATGACGATCATCATCACAATTATCCATGGCTTCTCATCACAATGCTACATGACATTCGTCATCACAATTCTCAATACACTTGTCATCACAATGCTTCCTGACACTTGTCGTCAGAATGCTCCTTGAACCCTGTCACGAAAAGTCTCCAGGCCTTTTTCATCACAATGTCCCATGCCGTTTTCATCACAAATCTCCATGCCATTGTCATCAAAATACTCCACAAATTTGTCATCAGAATGCTCCATGACCCTTGTCATCACAATTCTCCATGCACTTGTCAGCACAATGCTCCCTGACACTTGTCATCACAATGCTCCAAGCCATTGTGATCACAGTGCTCCATTACCTTTGTCATCAGAATCCTCCATGACACTTGGCATCACAATGCTCCATGCCATTGTCATCACAATGGGCCATTACATATGTCATCACAATGCTCCCTGACACCTCTCTTCACAATACTGCATAACCTGGTCATCACAATGCTCCATGCCCTTGTCATCAGAATGCGCCATTCCAAATGTCATCGCAATAATCCATGAAACTAGTCAGACCGATACTCCATGCCACTGGCATCACAATGCTCCATGCCATTGTTATCACAATGCTCCATGACCCCTGCCATCACAATGCTCTTTGACTCCAGTCATCACAATGCTTCATGACCTTTGTAACCACAATGGTCCATGCCCTCGTCATCATCACTCTCTGTGAGCTTTTTAACGAAATTGATCCGTGAACTTTTCATCACAATGCTCTTTGACCCTTGTCATCACAATGCTCTATGCCTTTCTCAGCACAATGCTCCGTGACCCTTGTCATCACAATGTTCCATGCGCTTGTCAGCATAATGCTCCATGACACATGTCATCAGAATGCTCCATGACCCCTGTCAACACAGTGCTCCGTGACTCCAGTTATCACAATGCTTCATAATGTTTGTCATCACAATGGTCCATGCCCGCATCATCACAAGGCTCTGTGACCTTTTTAACCACAATGCTCCATGAACATTTCATCTCAATGCTGCGTGACCCTTGTCATCACAGTGCTCCATGCCTTTGTCAGAAAAATGCTCCATGACACTTGTCATCACAATGTGCCACGTGCATTTTCTCCCAACGGTCCACATATTTGTCATCGCAATGCTCCATAAAACTTGTAATCACAATGCTCCATGCCCTTCTCATCAAAATGCTCCATTACCCCTGTCATAACCATGCTCCATGACTCTGCGATCACAATGTTCCACGGCCTTGTCATCACGAGGTTCCATGCCCTTGTCATCACAAATCTCCATGACGCAGGTCATCAGAATGCTCCATGGCCTTCTCCTCACAATGCTCCATTACCTTATCATCACAATGCTCCAAGACCCCTGTAATCACAATGCTCCATGCCCCTTTTCATCAGAATGCTCCATGAAACTTGTCATCACAAGTCTCCATGTTCATCTCATCACAATGCTCCAAGACATTTTCATCAGCATGCTCCCTTCCCTTGTCATCACAATGCTCCATGAGCCCTGTCATCACAATACTCCATGAACATTTTCAGGCCAATGCTCCATGAACATTTTCAGGCCAATGCTCCATGACATTCTCATCACAATGCTCCATGACCAGTATCATCACAATGCTCCATGATCACTGTATCACAACACTCCATGACACCTGACAACACAATGATCCGGGACTCTTGTCATCACAATGCTCCAGGACCCCTGGCATCACCATACTCCATGAATATTTTCAGCCCAATGCTCCATGACCCTTGTCATCACAATGATCCATGCCCTTGTCATCCCAATGCTCCATGACCCCTCTATTCACAATGCTCCGTGACGCTTGTCATCACAGTGCTCCATGACACCTGTCATCACAATGCTCCATGCCTTTGTCAGCAAAATGCTACATGACCTTGTCATTACAATGCTCTATGCGCTTGTCATCACACTACCCATTTACCATTTTCATCACAATCATCCATGAACCTTGGGATCACATTGCTTCATGCCCTTGTCATCACAGTGCTCCATGCTCCTTGAAATCAAAATGATCCATGACCTCTGTCATCACAATGCTCCAAACCCTTGTGATCACAATGTTCCATAGCACTTGTCACCAGAACGCTCCATGATGCCTGTCATCAAATACTCCATGCCTTTTTCATCACAATGCTCCACGAACTTTGTCATCACATTTCTCAATACACATGTCATCACAATGCTCCCTGATACTTGTCGTCAGAATGCTCCTTGAACCCTTTCACGAAAATGCTCCATGCCTTTTTCATCACAATGCCCCATGCCGTTATCATCACAATGCTCCAAGCCATTGTCAACAAAATACTCCACAAGCTTGTCATCAGAATGTTCAATAATCCTTTTCATCGCAATGCTCCATGCACTTGTCAGCACAATGCTCCCTGACCCTTGTCAACAAAATGCTCCAAGCCATTGTCATCACAATGCTCCATTACCTTTGTCATCAGAATCCTCCATGACACTTGGCATCACAATGCTCCATGCCATTGTCATCACAATGGGCCATTACATATGTCATCACAGTGCTCCCTGACACCTGTCTTCACAATACTGCATCACCTGGTCATCACAATGCTACATGCCCTTGTCATCACAATGCTCCATGCCCTTGTTATCACAGTGCTACATGACCATTGTCATCACAATGCTCCGTGACACCAGTCATCAAATTGCTTCATGACCTTTGTCATCACAATGGTCCATGCCCTCACCATCAACAGTCTCTGTGACATTTTAACCACAATGCTCAACGAACTTTTCATCACTATGCTCTTTGACCCTTGTCATCACAATGCTCTATGCCTTTCTCAGCACAATGCTCCATGCCCTCGTCATCAAAATGTTCCTTGCCACCTGTCATCACAGTGCTCCATGACTACAGTCATCACAATGCTTCATAACATTTGTCAACACAATGGCCCATGCCCACGTCATCACAAGGTTCTGTTACATTTGTAACCACATTGCTCCAAGAACTTTTCATCACAATGCTCCGTGACCCTTGTCATCACAATCCTCCATGCCTTTGTCAGAAAATTGCTCAATGACCCTTGTCGTCACACTGTGTCATGCGCTTTTCATCACAATGGTCTGCAAATTTGTCATTGCAATGCTCCATAAATATTGTAATCACAGAGCTCCATGCCCTTCTCATCACAATGTTCCATTACCCCTGTCATAACAATGCTCCATGACCCCTGTCATCACAATGTTCCACGGCCTTGTCATCACAAGGCTCCATGACACTTGTCATCCCAATGCTCCAAGACCCCTTTAATCAGAATAATCCATGCCCTTGACATCAAAAAGCTCCATGACACATGTCATCAGAATGGTCCATGAACTTCTCATCAAAATGCTCCATGCCCGTTTCATCACTATGCTCCAATACCCATGTGATCACATTGCTCCATGCCCCTTTTCATCTCAATGCTCCATGAACCCTGTCATCACAATGCATCATGCCCATCATCATAAAGCTTCCGGCTATGGTCAGCACAATGAAATCAAAATTCTCCATGACCTCTGTCATCACTAAGCTCCATGACCCCTGTCATCACAATACTCCATGAATATTTTCAGCCAAATGCTCCATGACCTTTGTCATCACAATTACCCATGCGCTTTTCATCACAATCCTCCCTCACCCCTGTTATCACAATATACCATGACCCCTGTCATCACAATGCTACATCCCCTTATCAGCACAATGTTTCATGACCCCTGATATCACAATGTTCCATAAAACCTGTCATCAAAATGCCCCCTGACCCTTTTCATCCCAAAGATCCATGACCCCTGGCATTACAAGGTTCTATAACCCCTGTCAACAAAATGTTCTATTACAATTTACATCAAATTGCTGCATCACCCTGTCATCAAAATACTCCTTGCCCTTCTCATCACAATGCACCACACCCTTGTCAACAAAATGCTCCATGACCTTTGTCATCACAAAGCTCCATGACCTTTGGCATCACAATGCTCCATGTCATTGTCATCACAATGCTCCATGAACACTCTCATCACATTTCTCCATGCCCTTGTCATCACAAAGCTCCATGACACTTGTCATCACAATGCTCGATGCCCTTCTCATCACAATGATCCATGCCCTTGTCCTTACAATCCTCCATGACCCATGTATCACAGTGTACCGTGCCCTTGTCATCACAATGCTCCATGCCCACTCTCATCACAATAATCCATGAAACATTTCAGACCAATGCTCAATGCCCTTCTCATCACAATGATCCATTACCTCTGTCATAACAATTCTCCATGATCCCTGCCTTCACAATGTTCCACAGCCTTGTCATCACAAGGCTCCATGACCCTTGTCATCACAATGCTCCAAGACCCCTGTAATCACAATGCTCCATGGCCCTTTTCATCAGAATGCTCCATGAGAATTGTCATCACAAGTCTCCATGGTCATCTCATCACAATACTCCAGGACATTCTCATCACCATGCTCCATTCGCTTGTCATCAGAATGCTCCATGAGGCATGTCATCACAATAATCCATGAATATTTTCAGCCCAATGCTCCATGACCTTCTCATCACAATGCTCCACGACCAATATCATCACACTGCTCCATGACCACTGTCATCACAACACTCCATGACACCTGACAACACAATGATCCGGGTCTCTTGTCATCACAATTCTCAAAGACCCCTGTAATCACAATGCTCCATGACCTCTGTCATCACTATGCTCCATGCACTTGTCATCACAATTCTCCATGCACTTGTCATCACAATGCTCCCTGACCCATGTCATCAAAATGCTCCAAGCCATTGTCATCACAATATTCCATTACCTTTGTCATCACAATCCTCCAAGACACTTGGCATCACAATGTTCCATGCCATTGTCATCACAATTGGCCATTACATATGTCATCAAAATGCTCCCTGACACCTCTCTTCACAATACTGAATGATCTGGTCATCACAAAGCTCCATGCCCTTGTCATCACAATGCGCCATTCCAACTTTCATCACAACAATCCATGAAATTTATTAGACTAATGTTCCATGCCCTTGTCATCACAATGCTCCATGCCTTTGTTATCACAATGCTCCCTGACTCCTGTCATCACAAAGCTTCGTGACTCCAGTCATCGCAATGATTCATGACCTTTGTCATCACAGTGGTCCATACCCTCGTCATCAACAGTCTCTGTGACCATTTTAACCACAATGTTGCATGAACTTTTCATCACAGTGCTCTTTGACCCTTGTCATCAAAGTGCTCTATGCCTTTCTCAGCCCAATGCTCCATGACCCTTGTCATCACAGTGCTCCATGCGCTTGTCTGCACAATGCTCCATGACACATATCATCACAATGCACCATGCACTTGTCATCACAGTGCTCTACAATCTTGACATCACAATGCTCCATCCACTTCTCATCAAAATGCTCTCTCACCACTGATATCACAATGCTACATCACTATTTGTCAGAATACTCCCTCACCCCTGGCATCACAAAGTCCCATGACTCCTGTCATTACATTGCTATATACACTTATCATCACAATGGTCGATGAACCCTGACATCACAATGTTCCATAACATCTGTCATCAAAATATTCCATGACAATTTTCATCAAATTGCTCCATGACCCTGTCATCACAATACTCCCTGACCTTCTCATCACAATGCACAACGCCCTTGCCATCAAAATGCTCCATGACCTTTGTCATCACAAAATCCATGACCCTTGGCATCACATTGCTCCATGCCCTTGTCTTCACAAAGCTCCATGACACATGTCATCAGAATGCTCCATGCCCTTCTCATACCAATGCTCCATGCCCTTGCCATCACAATGCTCCATTACACCAGTCATAACAATGCTCTATGACCCCTGCCATCACGATGTTCCATGGCCTTGTCATCACAAAGCTCCTTGACCCTTCTCATCACAATGTTCCAAGAACACTTTAATCACAGTGCTCTATGCCCCTTTTCATATCAATGATCCATGAACCCTGTCATCACAATGCACCATGCCCTTCATCATAGTGCTTCATGCTATTGTCATCACAATGAAATCAAAATGTTCCATGACCTCTGTCATAACAATGCTCCAAACCCTTGTGATCACAATATTCCAAAACACTTGTCACCACAATGCCCCATGACGCTCGTCATCACAGTTATCAATGGTCTTCTCATCCCAATGCTCCATGACTTTGTCACCACAATGCACAATACACATGCCATCAAAATGCCCCCTGACCCTTGTTGTCTGTATGCTACTTGAACCCTGTCATGACAAGGCTCCATGCCTTTTTCATCACAATGATCCATGCCCTTTTCATCACAATGCTCCAAGACCCATGTAATCACAATGCTCCATGCCATTGTCATCACAAAGCTCAATGACGCATGCCATCAGAATGCTCCTTGGAATTCTTCTCACAATGCTCAATGCCCTTGTCATCACAATGTTCCAAGACCCTGGTCAACACAATGATCCATGCCCCTTTTCTTCAGTATGCTCCATGAGACTTGTCATCACAAGGCTCCATGGTTTTCTCATCACAATGCTCCAGGAACTTGTCATCACAGTGCTTCTCGACATTGTTATGAAAATTTTCAATGGCCCGTGTCAACATAATGCTCCAAGCCTTAATCATCACAATGCTCCATTATATTTGTCATCACAATTCTCCATTACATTTGGCATCATAATGATCCATGCCATTCTCATCGCAATGGACCATGACATATGTCATCACAATACTCCCTGACACCTGTCTTCACAATACTCCATGATCTTCTAATCACAATGCTCCATGCCCTTGTCATCACAATGCTCCATGAACCCTGTCATCACAATAATCCATGAACATTTTCAGCACACTGCTCCACGACCAACTCATCACAATGCTCCATGGCCAATATCATCACAATGCTCCATGACCACTGTCATCAAAACATTCCATGACACCCGACAACACAATGATCCTGGACTCTTGTAATCACAATGCTCCATTCCCTAGTCATCACAATGCTCCATGAACCCTGTCATCACAACACTCCATGAACATTTTCAGCCCAGTGCTCCATGAAACTTGTCACCACAATGATCCATGCCCTTGTCATCCCAATGCTTCATGACCCCTGTATTCACAATGATCCGTGACGCTTGTCATCAGAGTGCTGCATGACACATGTCATCACAATGCTGAATGCCTTTGTCAGCAAAATGCTACATGACATTGTCATTACAATGCTCTATGCGCTTGTCATCACAATACTCCATTACTATTGTCATCACAATCCTCCATGAACCTTGGGATCACATTGCTTCATGCCCTTGTCATCACAATGCTCCATGCTCCTTGAAATCAAAATGATCCATGACCTCTGTCATCACATTTCTCCAAACCCTAGTGATCACAATGTTCCATAACACTTGTCATCACAATGCTCCATGATGCCTGTCATCACAATATTCCATGCCCTTTTCATCACAATGTTCCATGACATTTGTCATCACAATTCTCAATACACTTGTCATCACAATGCACCATGCACTTCTCATCACAATGCTGCTTAAAATATGTCATCACAATGCACCATTCACTTCTCATCACAATGCTGCTTAAAATATGTCATCACAATGCTCCATGCACTTCTCATCAAAATGCTCTCTCACCACTGATATCACAATGCTACATCACTAATTGTCACAGTACTCCCTCAACCCTGTCATCACAATGTTCCATGACTCGTGTCATCACAATGCTACATGCACTTATCATCACAATGTTTGATGACCCCTGACATCACAGTGTTCCATAACACCTGTCATCAAATTGTTCCATGACACTTTTCATCAAATTGCTCCATGACTCTGTCATCAGAATGCTCCCTGCCTTTCACATCACAATGCACAACGCCCTTGCCATCAAAATGCTCCATGACCTTCGTCATCACAAAGATCCATGACACTTGGCATCACATTCTCCATGCCCTTGTCTTCACGAAGCTCCATGACACGTCATCAGAATGCTCCATAGCCTTCTCATCACAATGCCCCATGCCCTTGCCATCACAATGCTCCATTACACCAGTCATAAAAATGCTCCATGTCCCCTGCCATCACGATGTTCCTTGGCCTTGTCATCACAAAGCTCCATGACCCTTCTCATCACAACGCTCCAATAACCCTTTAATCACAATGCTCTATGCCTCTTTTCATCTCAATGATCCATGAACACTGTCATCACAATGCACCATGCCCATCATCATAATGCTTCTTGCTATTGTCATCACAATGAAATCAAAATGTTCCATGACCTCTGTCATAACAATGCTCCAAACCAGTGTGATCACAATATTCCAAAACTCTTGTCATCACAATGCCCCATGACGCTCATCATCACAATTATCAATGGCCTTCTCATCACAATGCTCCATGACCTTTGTCACCACAATGCTCAATACACTTGTCATAAAAATGCTCCCTGATACTTGTTGTCTGTATGCTCCTTGAACCCTGTCATGACAAGGCTCCATGCTTTCTTCATCACAATGATCCATGCCATTTTCATCACAATGCTCCAAGACCCATGTAATCACAATGCTCCATGCCCTTGTCATCACAAAGCTCAATGACGCATGCCATCAGAATGCTCCTTGGTCTTCTCCTCACAATGCTCATTGCCCTTGTCATCACAGTGTTCCAAGAACCCTGTAATCACAATTCTCCATGCCCCTTTTCATCAGTATGCTCCATGAGACTTGTCATCACAAGGCTCGATTCTTTGTCATCACAATGCTCGAGGACCTTGTCATCACAACGCTTCTCGAACTTATCATAAAAATTTTCAATGGCCCTTGTCATCATAATGCACAAAGCCCTAATCATCACAAAGCTCCATTATATTTGTCATCACAATTCTCCATTACATTTGGCATCATAATGCTCCATGCCATTGCCATCGCAATGGACCATGACATATGTCATCACAATGCTCCCTGACACCTGTCTTCACAGTACTCCATGACCTTCTCATCACAATGCCCCATGCCCTTGTCATCACAATGCACCATGTCCACTGTCATCACAATAATCTATGAAACTTGTCAGACCAATGCTCCATTCCCCTGTCATCACAATGCTCCATGCCCGTGTTATCACAATGCTCCATGACCCCTGTCATCACAATGCTCCGTGACTCCAGTCATCACAATGCTTAAAACGTTTCTCATCACAACGTTCCATGCCCGCCTCATCACAAGGCTCTGTGACCTTTGTAACCACAATGCTCAATGAACTTTTCATCACAATGCTCCGTGACCCTTGTCATCACAATGCTCCATGCCTTTGTCAGAGCAATGCTCCATGATGCTTGTCATCACAATGATCCATGCCTTTGCCATCCCAATGCTCCATGACACCTGTATTCACAATGCTCCTTGACACTTGTCATCACAGTGCTCCATGACACCTGTCATCACAATGCTCCATGCCTTTCTCAGCAAAATGCTACATGACCTTGTCATTACAATGCTCTATGCTCTTGTCGTCACAATACTCCATTTCCATTGTCATCACAATCCTCCATGAACCTTGGGATCACATTGCTTCATGCCCTTGTCATCACAATGCTCCATGTTCCTTGAAATCAAAATGATCCATGACCTCTCTCATCACAATGCTCCAAAACCTTGTGATCACAAAGTTCCATAACACTTGTCATCACAATGCTCCATGATGCCTGTCATCACAATACTCCATGCCCTTTTCATCACATTGCTCCATGACCTTTGTCATCACAATTCTCAATACACTTGTCATCACAATACTCCCTGACATTTGTCATCAGAATTCTCCTTGAACCCTGTAACGAAGAGGCTCCATGCCTTTTTTATCACAATGACCCATGCCGTTTTCATCACAATGCTCCATGCCAATGTCATCAAAATACTCCACAAGCTTGTCATTAGAATGCTCCATGACCCTTGTCATCACAATTCTCCATGCACTTGTCAGCACAATGCTCCCTGACCCTTGTCATCACAATGCTCCAAGCCATTGTCATCACAATGCTCCATTACCTTTGTCATCAGAATCCTCCATGACACTTGGCATCACAGTGCTCCATGCCATTGTCATCACAATGGGCCATTACATATGTCATCACAATGCACCATGACACCTGTCTTCACAATACTGCATGACCTGGTCATCACAATGCTCCATGCCATTGTCATCACAATGCTCCATGTCCTTGTTATCACAATGTTCCAAGACCCCTGTAATTAGAATGATCCATGCCCATTTCATCAGTATGCTCCATGAGACTTGTCTTCACAAGGCTCCATGGTTTTCTCATCACAAAGCTCCAGGGCCTTGTCATCACAATTCTTCATGACCTTGTCATGAAAATCCTCAATAGCGCTTGTCATCATAATGCTGCAAGCCCTAGTCATCACAATGCTCCATTATATTTGCCATCACAATCCTCCATTACATTTGGCATCACAGTGCTCCCTGCCATTGTCATCGCAATGGACCATGACATATGTCATCACAATGCTCCCTGACACCTGTCTTCACAATACTCCATGACCTTCTCCTCACAATGCTCCATGCCCTTGTCATCACAATGCACCATGTCCACTGTCATCACAATAATCTATGAAACTTCTCAGACCAATGCTCCATGCCCCTGTCTTCACAATGCTCCATTCCCTGGTTATCACAATGCTCCATGACCCCTGTACTCACAATGCTCCATGACTCCAGTCATCACAATGATTCATAACGTTTGTCATCACAGCGGTCTATGCCAGCGTCATCACCAGCCTCTGTGTCCTTTGTAACCACAATGCTCCATGAACATTTCATCACAATGCTCCATGACCTTTGTCATCACAATGCTCCATGCCTTTGTCAGAACAATGCTCCATGACACTTGTCATCACAGTGTGCCACGCACTTTTCATCACAATGATCCACAACCTTGTCATCGCTATGATCCATAAACCTTGTAATCACAACGCTCCATGAACTTCTCATCCAAATGCTCTCTCACCTGAGATATCACAATGTTCCATCACTAGTTATCACAATGCCCCCTCACCCCTGTAATCAGAGTGTTCCATGGCCCCTGTCATCACAATGCTACATCCCCTTATAAGCACAATGTTCCATGACCTCTGACATCACAATGTTCCATAACCCCTGTCATCAAAATGCTCCATGACACTTTTCATCCCAAAGCTCCATGACCCCTGGCATCATAATGTTCTATAACCCCTGTCATCAAAATGTTTGATTACAATTTTTATCAAATTGCTGCATGACCCTGTCATCAAAATGCTCCCTGCCCTGCTCATCACAATGCACCACACACTTGTCATCAAAATGCTTCATGACCTTTGTCATCACAAAGCTCCATGACCCTTGGCATCACAATGCTCCATGAACACTCTCATCACATTGCTCCATGCCCTTGTCATCACAAAACTCCGTGACACTTGTCATCACAATGTTCGATGCTTTCTCATCACAATGCTCCATGCCCACTCTCATCAAAATAATCCATGAAATATTTTAGACCAATGCTCAATGCCCTTCTCATCAAAATGCTCCATTACTTCTGTCATAACGATGATCCATGACCCCTGCCGTCATGATGTTCCATGGCCTTTTCATCACAAGGCTCCATGACCCTTCTCATCACAATGCTCCAAGAACACTGTAATCACAAAGCTCTATGCCCCTTTTCATCTCAATGATTCATGAGCCCTGTCATCACAATGCACAATGCCCATCATCATAATGCTTCCTGCTATTTTCATAACAATGAAATCAAAATGCTCCATGACCTCTGTCATAACAATGCTCCAAACCCTTGTGATCACAATATTCCATAACACTTGTCATCACAATGCCCCATGACGCTCATCATCACAATTATCCATGGTCTTCTCATCACAATGCTCCATGACTTTTGTCATCACAATGCTCAATACACTTGTCATCCAAATGCTCCCTGACACTTGTTGTCTGTATGCTCCTTTTACCCTGTCATTACAGGGCTCCATGCCTTTTTCATCACAATGATCCATGCCCTTTTCATCACAATGCTCCAAGACACATGTAAGCACGATGCTCCATGCCATTGTCATCAAAAAGCTCAATGACGCACGCCATCAGAATGCTCCTTGGTCTTCTCCTCACAATGCTCCATGCCCTTGTCATCACAAAGTTCCAAAACCACTGTAATCACAATGCTCCATGCCCTTTTTCATCAGTATGCTCCATGAGAATTGTCATCACATGTCTCCATGGTTTTGTCATCATAATGCTCCAAGCCCTAGTCATCACAATGCTCCATTATATTTGTCATCATAATCCTCCATTACATTTGGCATCACAATGTTCCCTGCCATTGTCATCACAATGGACCATGACATATTTCATCACAATGCTCCGTGACACCTGTCTTCAAAATATTCCATGACCTTCTCATCTCAATGCCCCATGCCCTTGTCATCACAATGCACCATGTCCACTGTCATCACAATAATCTATGAAACTTGTCAGACCAATGCTCCATTCCCCTGTCATCACAATGCTCCAAGCCATTGTCATCACAGTGCTCTATTACATTTATCATCAGAATCCTCCATGACACTTGGCATCACAATGCTCCATGCCATTGTCATCACAATGGGTCATTACATATGTCTTCACAGTGCTCCCTGAGACCTCTCTTCACAATACTGCAAGATCTGGTCATCACAATGATCCATGCCCTTTTCATCACAATGCGCCATTCCAACTGTCATCAAAATTCTCCATGGAACTTATTAGAACAATATTCCATGCCCTTGTCATCACAATGCTCCATGCCCTTATTATCACAATGTTCCATGACCCCTGTCATCACAATGCTCCGTGACTCCAGTCATCACAATGTTCCAAAACCCCTGTCATCAAAATGTTCCATGACCCTTTTCATCCCAAAGCTCCATGATACCTGGCATCACAATGTTCTATAACCCCTGTCATCAAAATGTTCCATTACATTTTTCATCAAATTGCTGCATGACCCTGTCATCAAAATGCTCCCTGCCCTTCTCATCACAATGCACCACACACTTGTCATCAAAATGCTCCATGACATTTGACATCACAAAGCTCCATGACCCTTGGCATCACAATGCTCCATGTCATTGTCATCACAATGCTCCATGAACACTCTCATCACATTGCTCCATGCCATTGTCATAACAAAGCTCCATGACATTTGTCATCACAATGCTCGATGCCCTTCTCATCACAATGCTCCACGCCCTGGTTATTACAATCCACCATGACCCATGTATCACAGTGTACCGTGCCCTTGTCATCACAATGCTCCATGCCCACTCTCATCACAATAATCCATGAAACATTTCAGACAAATGCTCAATGCCATTCTAATTACAATGCTCCATTACTTATGTCATAACTATGCTCCAGGACCTTGTCATCACCATGCTCCATTCCCTTGTCATCACAATGCTCCTTGACACCTGTCATCACAATACTCTATAAACATTTTCAACCCAATGCTCCATGACGGTCTTTTCACGATGCTCCATGAGCAGTATCATCACAATGCTCCATGACCACTGTCATCACAATGTGCCATTCCAACTGTCGTCAGAATAATCCATGAAACTTTTTAGACCAATGCTCCATGCACTTGTCATCACAGTGCTCCATGCCCTTGCTATCACAATGGTCCAAGACCCCTGTAATTAGAATGCTCCATGCCCCTTTTCATCAGTATGCTCCATGAGACCTGTCATCACAAGGTTCCCTGCCATTTTCATCACAATGCCCCATGCCGTTTTCATCACAATGCTCCATGCCATTGTCATCAAAATACTCCACAAGCTTGTCACCAGAATGCTCCATGACCCTTGTCATCACAATTCTCCATGCACTTGTCAACACAATGCTCCTTGACCCTTGTCATTGCAATGCTCCAAGCCATTGTCATCACAATGCTCTATTAACTTTGTCATCAGAATCCTCCATGACACTTGGCATCACAATGCTCCATGCCATCGTAATCACATTGGGCCATTACATATGTCATCACAATGCTCCCTGACACCTGTCTTCACAATACTGCATGACCTGGTCATCACAATGCTCCATGCCCTTGTTATCACAATGTGCCATTCCAACTGTCATCGCAATAATCCATGAAACTTATTAGACCAATGCTCCATGCCCTTGTCATCACAATGCTCCACGACCACTGTAAACACAGTGTTCCATGCCACTTTTCATCTCAATGTTCCACGATCCCTGTCATCACAATGCTCCATGCCCATCATCATAATGCTTCAGGCTATTGTCATCACAATGAAATCAATATTCTCCATGACCTCTGTCATCATAATGCTCCAAACCCTTGTGATCACAATATTCCATAACACTTATCATCACAACACACCATGACGCTCATCATCACAATTATCCATGGTCTTCTCATCACAATGCTCCATGACCTTTGTCATCACAATGCTCAATACACTTGTCATCACAATGCTCCCTGACCCTTGTCTTCAGTATGCTCCATTAACCCTGTCATGACAAGTCTCCATGACATTTTCATCACAATGATCCGTGCCCTTTTCATCACAATGCTCCAAGACACCTGTAATCACAATGCTCCAAGCCCTTGCCATCACAAAGCTCCATGACCCATGTCATGAGAATGCTGCATGGCCGTCTCTGACAATGCTCCATGCCCTTGTCATCACAATGCTCCAAGACCACTGTAATCACAATGATCCATGCCACTTTTCATCAGAATGCTCCATGAAACTTGTCATCACAAGCCTCCAAGGACTTCTCATCACAATGCTACATGACCTTGTCATCACTATGCTCCATGATCAATATCATCACAATGCACCATGACAACTGTCATCACAACACTCCATGACACCTGACAACACAATGATCCGGGACTCTTGTCATCACTATGCTCCATTCCCTAGTCATCACAATGCTGCATGAACCCTGTCATCACAATGCTCCATGACAACAGTCTTCACAATACAGCATGACCTCTTTATCACAATGCTCCATGCCCTTGTCACCACAATGCACCATTCCAACAGTCATCACAATAATCCATGAAAATTATGAGACCAATGATACATGCCCTTGTCATCACAATGCTCCATGCCGCTTTTCATCGCAATGCTCCATGACCCCTGTCATCACAGTGCTCCGTGACTCCAGTCATCACAATGCTTCATGACCTTTGTCATCACAATGGTCCATGCCCTCGTCATCAACAGTCTCTGTGACCTTTTTAACCACAATGCTCCATGAACTTTTCATCACAATTCTCTTTGACCCTTGTCATAACAATGCTCTATGCCTTTCTCAGCACAATGCCCCATGACCCTTTTCCTCACAATGCTCCATGCGCTTGTCAGCAAAATGCTCCATGACACATGTCATCACAATGCACCATGCGCTTGTCATCACAGTGCTCCACAATCTTGTCATCACAGTGCTCCATAAACCTTGTCATCACAATGCTCTATGCACTTCTCATCAAAATGCTTTCTCACCACTGATATCACAATGTTACTTCACTATTCGACACAATACTCCTTCACCTCTGTCATCACAATGTTCCATGACTCCTGTCATCAAAATGCTACATGCACTTATCATCACAATGTTCGATGACCCATGACATCACAATGTTCCATAACATCTGTCATCAAAATGTTCCTTGACACTTTTCCTCAAATTTCTCCGTGACCATGTCATCACAATGCTCCCTGAACTGCTCATTACAATGCACAATGCCCTTGTCATCAAAATGTTCCATGACCATTGTCATCACAAATATCCATGACCCTTGGCATCCCATTGCTGCATGCCCTTGTCATCACTAAGCTCCATGACACATGTCGTCAGAATGCTCCATGGACTTCTCATCACAATGCTCCATGACCTTTGTCATCACAATGCTCAATACACTTGTCATCAATATGCTCCATGACACTTGTTGTCTGTATGCTCCTTGAACCCTGTCATGGCAAGGCTCCATGCATTTTTCATCACAATATTCCATGCCCTTTTCATCACAATGCTCCAAGACCCATGTAATCACAATGGTCCATGCCCCTTTTGATCAGTATGCTATATGAGATTGTCATCACAAGGCTCCATGGATTTCTCATCACAATGCTCCAGGACTTGTCACCACAATGCTTCACGACCTTGTCATGAAAATTCTCAATGGCCCTTGTCATCATAGTGCTCCAAGCCTTAGTCATCACAATGCTCCATTTTATTTGTCATCCCAAACCTCCATTACATTTGGCATCACAATGCTCAGTGCCATTATCATCGCAATGGACCATGACAAATGTCATCACAATGCTCCCTGACACCTGTCTTCACAATACTCCATGACCTTCTCATCACCATGATCCATACCCTTGTCATCACAATGCTCCATGCCCATGTCATCACAATGCTCCATGACCCCTATCATCACAGTGCTCCATGACTCCAGTCATCACAATGCTTCATAATGTTTGTCATCAAAACGGTCCTTGCCCGTGTCATCACAAGGCTCTGTGACCTTTGTAACCAAAATGCTCCATGAACATTTCATCACAATGCTCCGTGACCCTTGTCATCAAAATGCTCCATGCCTTTGTCAGAACAATGCTCCATGACTCTTGTCATCACAATGTGCCACGTGATTTTCATCACATTGGTCCACAACTTTGTCATCGCTATGCTTCATAAACCTTGTAATCCCAATGCTCCATGCACTTCTCATCCAAATGCTCTCTCACCAGAGATATCACAATGTTCCATCACTAGTCATCACAATACTCCCTCACCCCTGTAATCATAATGTTCCATGATCCCTGTCATCACAGTGCTACATACCCTTATCATCACAATGTTCCATGATCCCTGACATCACAATGTTCCATAACCCCTGTAATCAAAATGCTCCATGACCCTTTTCATCCCAAAGCTCCATGACCCCTGACATCACAATGTTCTATAACCCCTGCCCTCAAAATATTCCATTATATTTTAATCAAATTGCTGCATGAACCTGTAATCAAAATGCTCCCTGCCCTTCTCATCACAATGCACCACACCATAGTCATCAAAATGCTCCCTGTTATTTGTCATCACAAATCTCCATGACCCTTGGCATCACAATGCTCCATGTCATTGTCATCACAATGCTCCATGAACACTCTCATCACATTGCTCCATGCCCTTGTCATCACAAAGCTCCATGACACTTGTCATCACAATGCTCGATGCCCTTCTCATCGCAATGCTCCATGTCCTGGTCATTACAATCCTCCATGAACCATGTATCACAGTGTTCCGTGCCCTTGTCATCCCAATGCTCCATGCACACTCTCATTACAATAATCCATGAAATATTTTAGACCAAAGCTCAATGCCCTTCTCATCACAATGCTCCATTACCTCTTTCATAACAATGCTCCATGACACCTTCCATCACATTGTTCAACGGCATATCATCACAAGGCTCCATGATCCTTGTCATCATAATTCCCCAAGACCCCTGTAATCACCATGCTCCATGCCCTAGTCATCACAATGCTCCAAGACCCCGGTAATCACAATGCTCCATTCCCATTTTCATCTCAATGCTCCATTAACCCAGTCATCACAATGCACCATGCCCATCATCATAATGATTCATGCTATTGTCATCACAATGAAATCTAAATTCTCCATGACATCTGTCATCATAATGCTCCAAACCCTTGTGATCACAATGTTCCATAAGACTTATCATCACAACACCCCATGACGCTCATCATCACAATTATCCATGGTCTTCTCATCACAATGCTCTATGACCTTTGTCATCAAATGCTCAATACACTTGTCATCACAATGCTACCTGACACTTGTCGTAAGTATGCTTCTTGAACACTGTCATGACAAGGCTCAATGCCTTTTTCTTCACAATGATACATGCCGTTTTCATCACAATGCATCAAGACACCTGTAATCACAATGCTCCACGACCTACTCATCACAATTCTCCATGGCCAATATCATCACAATGCACCATGACCACTGTCATCTCAACACTCCATGACACCTGACAACACAATGATCCGGAATTCTTGTCATCAAAATGCTCCATTCCCAAGTCATCACAATGCTCCATGACCCCTGTCATCACAATACTCCATGAACATTTTCAGCCCAATGCTCCATGACACTTGTCATCACATTGAAACATGCCCTTGTCATCCCAATGCTCCATGACCACTGTATTCTCAATGCTCCGTGACGCTTGTCATCACAGTGCTCCATGACACCTGTCATCACAATGCTCCATGCCTTTGTCAGCAAATGCTACATAACCTTGTCATTACAATGCTCTATGCGCTTGTCATCACAATAGTCCTTTACCATTGTCATCACAATCCTCCATGAACCTTGGGATCACATTGCTTCATGCCCTTGTCGTCACAATGCTCCATGCTCCTTGAAATCAAAATGATCCATGACCTCTGTCATCACAATGCTCCAAAACCTTGTGATCACAATGTTTCATAACACTTGTCATCACAACGCTCCATGATGCCTGTCATCACAATACTCCATGCCCTACTCATCACAATGCTCCATGACATTTGTCATCATAATTCTCAATACACTTGTCATCACAATGCCACATGCCTTTTTCATCACACTGTTCCATGCCATTGTCATCAAAATACTCCACAAGCTTGTCATCAGAATACTTCATGACCGTTTTCATCACAATTCTCCCTGCACCTGTCAGCAAAATTCTCCCTGACCCTTGTCATCACAATGCTCCAAGCCATTGTCATCACAATGCTCCATTACCTTTGTCATCAGAATCCTCCATGACACTTGGCATCACAATGCTCCATGCCATTGTCATCACTATGGGCCATTACATATGTCATCACAATGCTCCTTGACACCAGTCTTCACAATACTGCATGACCTGGTCATCACAATGCGCCATTAAAAGAGTCATCACAATAATCCATGAAACTTATTAGACCAATGCTCCATTCCCTTGTCATCACAATGCTCCATGTCCTTGTTATCACAATGCTCCATGACGCCAGTCATCACAATGCTCCATGCCTCCATTCATCACAATGATTCATGACCTTTTTCATCACAGTGGTCCATGCCCTCGTCATCAACTGTCTCTGTGACATATTTAACCACAATGCTCCAATAACTTTTCATCACAATGCTCTTTGACCCTTGTCATCACAATGTTCTATGCCTTTCTCAGCACAATGCTCCATGACCCTTGTCATCACAATGCTCCATGCGCTTGTCAGATCAATGCTCCATGACCCATGTCATCACAATGCACCCTGCACTTCTCATCAGAGTGCTCCACAATCTTGTCACCACGATATTCCATAAACCTTGTCATCACAATTCTCCATGCACTTCTCATCAAAATGCTTTCTCACCAATGATATCACAATGTTACAGCACTATTCATCACAATACACCCTCACCCCTGTCATCACAATGTTCCATGACTTTTGTCTTTGCAATGCTACATGCACATATCATCACAAAGTTCGGTGACCCCTGACATCACAATGTTCCATAACCCGTGTCATCATAATGCTCCATAACACTTTTCCTCAAAATGCTCAATGACCCCTGACATCACAATGTTCCATAACCCCTGTCATCATAATTCTCCATGATCATTTTCATCAAAATGCTCCATGAACGCTGACATCACAATGTTCCATAACCCCTGTCATTAAAATATTCCATGACACTTTTCATCAAATTGCTCTATGACCCTATCATCACAAGGCTCCCTGCCCTTCTCATCACAATGTACCACGCCCTTGTCATCAAAATGCTCCATGACCTTTGTCATCACAAAGCTCCATGACAATTGGCATATCAATGCTCCATGCCATTGTCATCACAATGCTCCATGAACCCTCTAATCACAATGCTCCATGCCCCTTTGCATCTCAATGCTCCATGAACCCTGTCATCAAAATGCACCATGACCATCATCATAATTCTTCAGGCTATTGTCATCACAATGAAATAAAAATATTCGATGATCTATCTCATCACAATGCTCCAAATCCTTGTGATCACAATGTTCCATAACACTTATCATCACAACGCCCCATGAAGCTCATCATCACAGTTAACCATGGTCTTCTCATCACAGTGCTCCATGACCTTTGTCATCACAATGCTCTATACACATGTCATCACAATGCTCCCTGACCCTTCTCATCAGTATGCTCCTAGAATCCTGTCATGAAAAGGCTCCATACCATTTTCATAACAATGATCCATGCCAATTTCATCACAATGCTCCAAGACACCAGTAATCACAATGCTCCATGCCCTTGTCATCACAAAGCTCCATGACGCATGTCATCAGAATGTTCCATGGCCTTCTCCACACAATGCTCCATGCCCTTGTCATCACAATGCTCCAAGACCCATGTAATCACAATGCTCCATGCCCTTTTTCATCAGAATGCTCCATGAGACTTGTCATAACAAGTCTCCATGGTCATCTCATCACAATGCTCCAGGACCTTGTTATCACCATGCTCCATTCCCTTGTCATCACAATGCTCCATGACCCCTGTCATGACAATACTCCATGAATATTTTCAGCCCAATGCCCCATGACCTTCTCATCACAATGCTCCAAGACCAATATCATCAAAATGCTCCATGATCACTGTCATCACAACACTCCACGACACCTGACAACACAATTATCCGGGACTCTTGTCATCACAATGCTCCATGACCCCTGTATTCACAATGCTCCGTGACGCTTGCCATCACAGTGCTCCATGACACCTGTCATCACAATGCTCCATGCCTTTGTCAGCAAAATGCTACATGACCTTGTCATTACAATGCTCTATGTGCTTGTCATCACAATACTACATTACCATTGTCATCACTATCTTCCATGAAACTTGGGATCACATGGCTTCATGCCCTTGTCATCACAATGCTCCATGCTCCTTGAAATCTAAATGATCCATGACCTCTGTCATCACAATGCTCCAAACCCTTGTGATCACAATGTTCCACAACACTTTTCATCACAACGCTCCATGATGCCTGTCATCACAATACTCCATGCCCTTTTCATCGCAATGCTCCATGACCTTTGTCATCACAATTCTCAATACACTTGTCATCACAATGCTCCCAGACACTTGTCGCCAGAATGCTCCTTGAACCCTGTCACGAAAAGACTCCTTGCCTTTTTCATCACAAAGCCCCATGCCATTTTCATCAGAATGCTCCATGCCATTGTCATCAAAATACTCCACAAGCTTGTCATCAGAATGCTCCATGACCCTTGTCATCACAATTCTCCATGCAATTGTCAGCACAATGCTCCCTGAACCTTGTCATCACTATGCTCCAAGCCATTGTCATCACAATGCTCCTTTACCTTTGTCATCAGAATCCTCCATGACACTTGGCATCACAATGCTCCGTGCCATTGTCATCACAATGGGCTAAAACATATATCATCACAATGCTCCGTGACAACTCTTCTCACAATACTGCATCACCTGGTCATCACAATGCTCCATGCCCTTGTCATCACAATGCGCCATTCCAACTGTCATCACAATAATCCATGAAACTTATTAGACCAAAGCTCCATGCCCTTGTCATCACAATGCTCCATGCCCTTGTTATCACAATGTTCCAAGACCCCTGTAATCAGAATGCTCCATGCCCCTTTACATCAGTATGCTCCATGAGACTTATCATCACAAGGCTCCATGGTTTTCTCATCACAGTGCTCCAGGACCTTGTCATCACAATGCTTCACAACATTGTCATGAAAATTCTCAATGGCCCTTGTCATCATAATGCTCCAAGCCGTTGTCATAACAATGCTCCATTATATTTGTCATTACAATCCTCCATTACATTTGGCATCACAATGCTCCAGGCCATTGTCATCGCAATGGACCATGACATATGTCATCACAATGCTCCCTGACACCTGTCTTCACAATACTCCATGCCCTTGTCATCGTAATGCTCCATGCCCTTGTCATCACAATGTACCATGTCCACTGTCATCACAGTCATCTATGAAACTTGTCAGACCAATGCTCCATGCCCCTGTCATCACAGTGCTCCATGCCCTTGTCATCACAATGCTCCATGACCCCTGTCATCACAATGCCCCGTGACTCCAGTAATCATAATGCTTCATAACGTTTGTCATCACAACGGTCCATGCCCACGCCACCACAAGGCTCTGTGACCATTTTAACTACAATGCTCCATGAACTTTTCATCACAATGCTCCATGACACTTGTCATCACAATGCTACATACCCTTATCTGCAAAATGTTCCATGACCCCTGACATCACAGTGTTCCATAACCCCTGTCATCAAAATGCTCCATGACCATTTTTATCCCAAAGATCCATGACCCCTGGCATCACAATGTTCTATAACCGCTGTCATCAAAATGTTCCATTACAATTTTCATCAAATTGCTGCATGACCCTGTCATCAAAATGCTCCCTGCACTTCTCATCACAATGCACCACACCCTCGTCATCAAAATGCTCCATGACCTTTGTCATCACAAAGCTCCATGACACTTGGCATCACAATGCTCCATGTCATTGTCATCACAATGCTCCATGAACACTCTCATCACATGGCTCCATGCCCTTGTCATCACAAAGCACCATGACACTTGTCATCACAATGCTCGATGCCCTGCTCATCACAATGCTCCATGCCCTTGTCATTACAATCCTCCATGACCGATGTATCACAGTGTTCCGTGCCCTTGTCATCACAGTGCTCCAAGACCCCTGTAATCACAATGCTCCATGCCCTTTTCATCACAATGCTCCATGACGCATGTAATCAGAATGTTCCATGGCCTTCTCCACACAATGCTCCATGCCCTTGTCATCACAATGCTTCAAGACCCCTGTAATCACAATGCTCCATGCCCCTTTTCATCAGTATGCTCCATGAAACTTGTCATCTCAAGTCTCCCTGGTCATCTCATCACAATGCTCCAGGACCTTGTTATCACCATGCTCCATTCCCTTATCATCACAATGCTCCATGACCCCTGTCATCACAATAATCCATGAACATTTTCAGCCCAATGCCCCATGACCTTCTCATCACAATGCTCCAAGACCAATATCATCACAATGCTCCATGATCACTGTCATCACAACACTCAATGACACCTGACAACACAATGATCTGGGACTCTTGTCATCACAATGCTCCATTCCCTAGTCATCACAATGCTCCATGACCCCTGTCATCACAATACTCCAGGAACAATTTCAGCCCAATTCTCCATGACCCTTGTCATCACAATGATCCATGCCCTTGTCATCCTAATGCTCCATGACCCCTGTATTCACTGTGCTCCGTGACGCTTGTCATTACAATGCTCCATGACACATGTCATCACAATGCTCTATTCCATTCTCAGCACAATGCTCCATGCCCTTTTCATCACAATGCTCCGTTACTCCAGTCATCACAATTCTTCATAATATTTGTCATCACAATGGTCGATAACCGTGTCATCACAAGGCTCTGTTACCTTTGTAACAACAATGCTCCATGAACTTTTCATCACAATGCTCCGTGACACTTGTCATCACAATGCTCCATGCCTTTGTCAGAGAAATGCTCCATGACCCTTGTCATCACAATGTGCCACACGCTTTTCATTCCAATGGTCCAGAAATTTGTCATCGCAATGCTCCATAAACCTTGTAATCAAAATGCTCCATTCCCTTCTCATCACAATTCTCCATTACCTCTGTCATCACAATGCACCAAGACCCCTGTAATCACAAAGCTCAATGCCCTAGTCATCACAAAGCTCCATGACGCATGTCATCACAATGTTCCATGGGCTTCTCCACACAGTGCTCCATGCCCTTGTCATCACAATGCTCCAAGACCCAAGTAATCACAATGCTCAATGCCCCTTTTCATCAGAATGCTCCATGAGACTTGTCATCACAAGTCTCCATGGTCTTATCATCACAATGCTCCAGGACCTTGTCATCACCATGGTCCATTCCCTTGTGATCACAATGCTCCATGACCCCTGTCATCACAATACTCCATGAACATTTTCAGCCCAATGCCCCATGACCTTCTCATCACAATGCTCCAAGACCAATATCATCACAATGCTCCATGATCACTGTCATCACAACACTCAATGACACCTGACAACACAATGATCTGGGACTCTTGTCATCACAATGCTCCATTCCCTAGTCATCACAATGCTCCATGACCCCTTTCATCACAATACTCCATGAACATTTTCAGCCCAATGCTCCATGACCATTGTCACCACAATTATCCATGCCCTTGTCATCCCAATGCTCCATGACCCCTATATTCACAATGCTCTGTGACGCTTGTCATTACAGTGCTCCATGACACCTGTCATCACAATGTTCCATGCCTTTGTCAGCAAAATGCTACATGACCTTGTCATTACAATGCTCTATGTGCTTGTCATCAAAATACTGCATTACCATTGTCATCACAATCCTCCATGAATCTTGGGATCACTTTTCTTCATGCCCTTGTCATCACAATGCTCCATGTTCCTTGAAATCAAAATGATCCATGACCACTGTCATCGCAATGCTCCAAACCCTTGTGATCACAATGTTCCATAACACTTTTCATCACAGTGCTCCATGATGCCTGTCATCACAATACTCCATGCCCTTTTCATCACAATGCTCCATGACCTTTGTCCTCACAATTCTCAATACACTTGTCATCACAGTGCTCCCTGACACTTGTCATCAGAATGCTCCTTGAAACTTGTCACGAAATGGCTCCTTGCCTTTTTCATTACAAAGCCCCATGCTGTTTTCATCACAATGCTCCATGCAATTGTCATCAAAATACTCCACAAGCTTGTCATCAGAATGCTCCATGAACCTTGTCATCACAGTTCTCCATGCACTTGTCAGCACAATGCTCCCTGAACCTTGTCATCACTATGCTCCAAGCCATTGTCATCACAATGCTCCTTTACCTTTGTCATCAGAATCCTCCATGAAACTTGGCATCACAATGCTCCATTCCATTGTCATCACAATGGGCCGATACATATGTCATCACAATGCTCCGTGACACCTCTTCTCACAATACTGCATGAACTGGTCATCACAATGCTCCATGCCCTTGTCATCACAATGCATCATTCCAACTGTCATCACAATAATCCGTGAAACTTATTAGACCAATGATCCATGCCATTGTCATCACAATGCTCCATGCCCTTGTTATCACAATGTTCCAAGACCCCTGTAATCAGTATGCTCCATGCCCCTTTTCATCAGTATGCTCCATGAGACTTGTCATCACAAGGCTCCATGGTTTTCTCATCACAGTGCTCGAAGACCTTGTCATCACAATGCTTCACGACATTGTCATGAAAATTCTCAATGGCTGTTGTCATCATAATGCTCCAAACCGTAGTCATAACAATGCTCCATTATATTTGTCATTACAATCCTCCATTATATTTGGCATCACAATGCTCCATGCCATTGTCATCGCAGTGGACCATGACATATGTCATCACAATGCTCCCTGACAACTGTCTTCACAATACTCCATGCCCTTGTCATCATAATGCTCCATGCCCTTGTCATCACAATGCACCATGTCCACTGTCATCACAATCATCTATGAAACTTGTCAGACCAATGCTCCATGCCGCTGTCATCACAGTGCTCCATGCCCTTGTCATCACAATGCTCCATGACCCCTGTCATCACAATGCCCCGTGACTCCAGTCATCAAAATGCTTCATAACGTTTGTCATCACAACGGTCCTTTCCCGCATCATCACAAGGCTCTGTGACCTTTGTAACCACAATGCTCCATGAACTTTTCATCACAATGCTCCGTGACCCTTGTCATCACAATGCTCCATGCCCTTGTCAGAACAATGCTCCATGACCTTTGTCATCACAATGTGCCATGCACTTTTCATCACAATGATCCACAACCTTGTCATCGCTATGCTCCATAAAACTTGTAATCACAATGCTCCATGAACTTCTCATCCAAATGCTCTCTCACATGAGATATCACAATGTTCCACCACTAGTCATCACAATCCTCCCTCACCCGTTATCACAATGTTCCATGACCCCTGTCATAACAATGCTACATCCCCTTATCTGCACAATGTTCCATGACCCCTGACATCACAATGTTCCATAACCCCTGTCATCAAAATGCTCCATGACCCTTTTCATCCCAAAGATCCATGAACCCTGGCATCACAATGTTCTATAACCCCTGTCATCAATATGTTCCATTACACTTTTCATCAAATTGCTGCATGACCCTGTCATCAAAATGCTCCCTGCCCTTCTCATCACAATGCACCACAGCCTCGTCATCAAAATGCTCCTTGACCATTGTCATCACAAAGCTCCATGGCCCTTGGCATCACAATGCTCCATGTCATTGACATCACAATGCTCAATGAACACTCTCATCACATGGCTCCATGCCTTTGTCATCACAAAGCACCATGACACTTGTCATCACAATGCTCGATGCCCTGCTCATCACAATGCTCCATGCCTTTGTCAGTACAATCCTCCGTGACCCATGTGTCACAGTGTTCCGTGCCCTTGTCATCACAATGCTCCATGCCCACTCTCATCACAATAATCCATGAAACATTTCAGACCAATGCTCAATGCCCTTCTCATCACAATGCTCCATTATCTCTGTCATAACAATGTTCTATGAACCCTGCCATCACAATGTTCCATGGCCTTGTCATCACAAGGCTCCATGACCCTTGTCTTCACAATGCTCCAATCCCCCTGTAATCACAATGCTCCATGACCTTGATATCACAAAGCTACATGATGCATGTCATCAGAATGTTCCATGGCTTCTCCTCACAATGCTCCATGCCCTTGTCATCACAATGCTCCAAGACCCCTGTAATCACAATGCTCCATGCCCCTTATCATCAGAATGCTCCATGAGACTTGTCATCACAAGTCTCCATGGTCTTCTCATCACAATGCTCCAGGACCTTGTCATCACCATGCTCCATTTCCTTGTCATCACAATGCTCCATGACCCCTGTCATCACAATACTCCATGAATTTTTTCAGCCCAATGCTCCGTGAACTTCTCATCACAATGCTCCAAGACCAATATCATCACAATGCTCCATGACCACTGTCATCACAACATTCCATGACACCTGACAACACAATGATCCGGGACACTTGTCATCACAATGCTCCATTCCCTAGTCATCACAATGCTCCATGACCACTGTCATCACAATACTCCATGAATATTTTCAGCCCAATACTCCATGATGCTTGTCATCACAATGATCCATGCCCTTGTCATCCCAATGCTACATGACCCCTGTATTCACAATGCTCCCTGACGCTTGTCATCACAGTGCTCCATGACACCTGTCATCACAATGTTCCATGCCTTTGTCAGCAAAATGCTACATGACCTTGTCATTACAATGCTCTATGTGCTTGTCATCACAATACTTCATTACCATTGTCATCACTATCCTCCATGAACCTTGGGATCACATTGCTTCATGCCCTTGTCATCACAATGCTGCATGCTCCTTGAAATCAAAATGATCCATGACCTCTGTCATCGCAATGCTCCAAACACTTGTGATCACAATGTTCCATAGCACTTGTCATCACAACGCTCCATGATGCCTGTCATCACAATACTCCATGCCCTTTTCATCACAATGCTCCAAGACCTTTGTCATCACAATTCTCAATACACTTGTCATCACAATGCTCCATGACACTTGTCGTCTGCATGCTCCTTGAAACCTGTCATGAAAAGGCTTCATGCATTTTTCAACACAAAGCCCCATGCCGTTTTCATCACAATGCTCCATGCCATTGTCATCAAAATACTCCACAAGCTTTTCATCAGAATGCTCCATGAACCTTGTCATCACAATTCTCCATGCACTTGTCAGCACAATGCTCCCTGAACCTTGTCATCACTATGCTCCAAGCCATAGTGATCACAATGCTCCATTACCTTTGTCATCAGAATCCTCCATGACATTTGTCATCACAATGCTCCATGCCATTGTCATCACAATGGGCCAATACATATGTCATCACAATGCTCCGTGACGCATCTTTTCACAATACTGCATGACCTGGTCATCACAATGCTCCATGCCCTTGTCATCACAATGCGCCATTCCAACTGTCATTACAATAATCCATGAAACTTATTAGACCAATGCTCCATGCCCTTGTCATCACAATGCTCCATGCCCTTGTTATCACAATGTTCCAAGACCCCTGTAATCAGAATGCTCCTTGCCCCTTTTCATCAGTATGCTCCATGAGACTTGTCACCACAAGGCTCCATGGTTTTCTCATCACAATGCTCCAGGACATTGTCATCACAATGCTTCACGACATTGTCATGAAAATTCTCATTGGCTCTTGTCATCATAATGCTCCAAGCCGTAGTCATCACAATGCTACATTATATTTGTCATTACAATCCTCTTTTACATTTGGCATCACAATGCTCCATGACATTGTCATCGCAATGGACCATGACATATGTCATCCCAATGCTCCCTGACACATGTCTTCACAATACACCATGCCCTTTTCATCACAATGCTCCATGCCCTTGTCATCACAATGCACCATGTCCACTGTCATCACAATCATCTATGAAAATTTTCAGACCAATGCTCCATGCCGCTGTCATCACAGTGCTCCATGCCCTTGTCATCACAATGCTCCATGACCCCTGTCATCACAATGCCCCGTGACTCCAGTCATCAAAATGCTTCATAACGTTTGTCATCACAACGGTCCATGCCCGCGTCATCACAAGGCTCTGTGACCATTTTAACCACAATGCTCCATGAACTTTTCATCACAATGCTCCGTGACCCTTGTCATCACAATGCTCCATGCCTTTGTCAGAACAATGCTCCATAAACTTTGTCATCAAAATGTGTCATGCACTTTTCATCACAATGATCCACAACCTTGTCATCGCTATGCTCCATAAACCTTGTAATCACAATGCTCCATGAACTTCTCATCCAAATGCTCTCTCACATGAGATATCACAATGTTCCACCACTAGTCATCACAATCCTCCCTCACCCCTGTTATCACAATGTTCCATGACCCCTGTCATCACAATGCTACATCCCCTTATCTGCACAATATTCCATGACCCCTGACATCACAATGTTCCATAACCCCTGTCATCAAAATGCTCCATGACACTTTTCATCCCAAAGATCCATGAACCCTGGAATCACAATATTCTATAACCCCTGTCATCAAAATGTTCCATTACACTTTTCATCAAATTGCTGCATGACCCTCTCATCAAAATGCGCCCTGCCCTTCTCATCACAATGCACCACACCCTTGTCATCAAAATGCTCCATGACCATTGTCATCACAAAGCTCCATGGCCCTTGGCATCACAATGCTCCATGTCATTGTCATCACAATGCTCCATGAACCCTCTCATCACATGGCTCCATGCCCTTGTCATCACAAAGCACCATGACACTTGTCATCACAATGCTCGATGCCCATCCCATCACAATGCTCCATGCCTTTGTCATTACAATCCTCCATGACCCATGTATCGCAGTGTTCCGGGCCCTTGTCATCACAATGCTCCATGCCCACTCTCATCACAATAATCCATGAAATATTTCAGACCATTGCTCAATGCCCTTCTCATCACAATGCTCCATTATCTCTGTCATAACAATGCTTCATGACCCCTGCCATCACAATGTTCCACGGCCTTGTCATCACAAGGCTCCATGACCCTTGTCATCACAATGCTCTAAAACCCCTGTAATCACAATGCTCCATGTCATTGTCATCACAATGATCCATGAACCATCTCATCACATTGCTCCATGCCCTTGTCATCAAAAGCTCCATGACACTTGTCATCACAATGCTCGATGCCGTTTTCATCACAATGCTCCATGCCCTTGTCATTACAATCCTCCATGACCCATGTATCACAGTGTACCGTGCCCTTGTCATCACAATGCTCCATGCCCACTCTCATCACAATAATCCATGAAACATTTCAGACCAATGCTCAATGCCCTTCTCATCACAATGCTCCATTACCTATGTCATAAAAATGCTCCATGACCCCTGCCATCAAAATGTTCCACGGCCTTGTTATCACAAGGCTCCATGGCCCTTGTCATCACAATGCTCCAAAACCCCTGTAATCACAATGCTCCATGCCCTTGTCATCACAATGCTCCATGACCTTTGTCATCACAATTCTCAATACACTTGTCATCACAATGCTCCCTGACACTTGTCGTCAGAATGCTCCTTGAACCCTGTCACGAAATGGCTGCATGCCTTTTTCATCACAAAGCCCCATGCGGTTTTCATGACAATGCTCCATGCCATTGTCATCAAAATACTCCACAAGCTTGTCATCAGAATGCTCCATGACTCTTGCCATCACAATTCTACATGCACTTGTTAGCACAATGCTCCCTGAACATTGTCATCACTATGCTCCAAGCCATTGTCATCAAAATGCTCCATTACCTTTGTCATCAGTATCATCCATGACAATTTGCATCACAATGCTCCATGCCATTGTCATCACAATGGGTCAATACATACATCACCACAATGCTCCGTGACACCACTTTTAACAATACGGCATGACCTTGTCATCACAATGCTCCATGCCCTTCTCATCACAATGCTCCATTACCTCTGTCATCACAATGCTCCAAGACCCATGTAATCATAAATCTCCATGCCTTTATCATCACAAAGCTCCATGACGCATGTCATCAGAATGTTCCATGGCCTTCTCCACACAATGCTCCATGCCCTTGTCATCACAATGCTCCAAGACCCCTGTAATCACAATGCTCCATGCCCCTTTTCATCAGAATGCTCCATGAGACTTGTCATCACAAATCTTCATGGTCATCTCATCACAATGCTCCAGGACCTTGTTATCACCATGCTCCATTCCCTAGTGATCACAATGCTCCATGACACCTGTCATCACAATAATCCATGAAAATTTTCAGCCCAATGCCCCATGACCTTCTCATCAAAATGCTCCAGGACCAATATCATCACAATGCTCCATGATCACTGTCATCACAACACTCAATGACACCTGACAACACAATGATCTGGGACTCTTTTAATCACAATGCTCCATTCCCTAGTCATCACAATGCTCCATGACCCCTGTCATCACAATACTCCAGGAACATTTTCAGCCCAATTCTCCATGACCCTTGTCATCACAATGATCCATGCCCTTGTCATCCTAATGCTCCATGACCCCTGTATTCACAATGCTCCGTGACGATTGTCATCACAGTGATCCATGACACATGTCATCACAATGCTGTATGCCATTCTCAGCACAATGCTCCATGCCCTTTTCATCACAATGCTCCATGACCCCTGTCATCACAATGCTCCGTGACTCCAGTCATCACAATTCTTCATAACATTTGTCATCACAATGGTCGATACCCATGTCATCACAAGGCTCTGTGAGTTTTGTAAACACAATGCTCCATGAACTTTTCATCACAATGCTCCGTGACACTTGTCATCACAATGCTCCATGCCTTTGTCAGAAGAATGCTCCATGACCTTTGTCATCACAATGTGCGAGACACATTTCATCCCAACGGTCCACAAATTTGTCATCGCAATGTTCCATAAACCTTGAAATCACAATGCTCCATTCCCTTCTCATCACAATGCTCCATTACCCCGGTCATAACAATGCTCCATTACCACTGCCATCACAATGTTCCATGGCCGTGTCTTCACAAGGCTCCATGACACTTGTCATCACAATGCTCCAAGACTCCTGTAAGCACAATGCTCCATGCCCTTGTCATCACAAAGCTCCATGACACATGTCATCAGAACGTTCCATGTCCTTCTCCACACAATGCTCCATTACCTTGTCATCAAAATGCTCCAAGACCCCTGTAATCACAATGCTCCATGCCCCTTTTCATCTCAATGCTCCATGAACCCTCTCATCACAATGCATCATGCCAATCATCATAATGCTTCCGGCTATTGTCAGCACAATGAAATCAAAATTCTCCATGACCTCTGTCATCACAATGCTCCATGACCCCTGTCATCACAATACTCCATGAATATTTTCAGCCCAATGCTCCATGACCTTTGTCATCAAAATGATCTTTGCCCTTGTCATCCCAATGCTACATGACCCCTGTATTCACAATGCTCCGTAACGCTTGTTATCACAGTGCGCCATGACACTTGTCATCACAATGCTCCATGCCTTTGTCAGCACAAACCTACATGACATTGTCATTATAATGCTCTATGTGCTTGTCATCACAATACTCCATTACCATTGTCATCACAATCCTCCATGAACATTGGGATCACATTGCTTCATGCCCTTGTCATCACAATGCTCCATGCTCCTTGAAATCAAAATGATCCATGACCTCTGTCATCACAATGCTCCAAACCCTTGTGATCACAATGTTCCATAACACTTGTCATCACAACGCTCCATGATGCCTGTCATCACAATACTCCATGCACTTTTATCAGAATGCTCCATGACCTTTGTCATCACAATTCTCAATACACTTGTCATCACAATGCTCCCTGACACTTGTCATCAGAATGCTCCTTGAAACCTGTCTCGAAAAGGCTCCATGCCTTTTTCATCAGTATGCCCCATGCCGTTTTCATCACAATGCTCCATGCCATTGCCATCAAAATAGTCCACAAGCTTGTCATCAAAATGCTCCATGACCCTTGTCATCACAATTCTCCATGCAATTGTCAGCACAATGCTCCCTGACCCTTGTCATCACAATGCTCCAAGCCATTGTCATCACAATGCTCCATTACCTTTGTCATCAGAATCCTCCATGACACTTGGCATCACAATGCTCCATGCCATTGTCATCACAATGGGCCATTACATATGTCATCACAATGCTCCCTGACACCTGTCTTCCCAATACTGCATGACCTGGTCATCACAATGCTCCATGCCGTTGTCATCACAATGCGCCATTCCAACTGTCATCGCAATAATCCATGAAACTTATTAGACCAATATTCCATGCCCTTGTCATCACAATACTCCATGCCCTTGTAATCACAATTCTCCATGACCCTTGTCATCACAATGCTCCGTGACTCCAGTTATCATAATGCTTCATGACCTTTGTCATCACAATGGTCCATGACCGTGTCATCAACAGTCTCTGTGACCTTTTTAACCACAATGCTCCATGAACTTTTCATCACAATGCTCTTTGACCTTTGTCATCACAATGCTCTATGCCTTTCTCAGCACAATGCTCCATGACCCTTGTCATCACTATGCCTCATGCGCTTGTCAGCACAATGCTCCATGACACATGTCATCCCAAAGCACCATGCGCTTTTCATCACAGTGCTCCAAAATCTTGACATCACAATGCTCCATGAACCTTTTCATCACAATACTCCATGGAATTCTCACCAAATGCTCTCTCACCACTGATGTCACAATGTTACATCAATATCCGTCACAATATTCCCTCACCCCTGTCATCAAAATGTGCCATGACTCCTGTCATCACAATGCTACTTGCACTTATCATCACAATGTTCGATGACCCCTGGCATAACAATGTTCCATAACCACTGTCATCAAAATGTTCCTTGACACTTTTCATCAAATTGCTCCATGACCCTGTCATCACAATGCTCCCTACCCTTCTCATCACAATGCACAACGCCCTTGTCATCAAAATGCTCCATGACCTTTGTCATCACAAAGATCCATAACCCTTGTCATCACAATGCTCCATGTCATTGTCATCACAATGCTCCATTAAGGTTCTCATCACATTGTTTCATGTCCATGTCATCACAAACCTCCATGACACATATCATCAGAATGCTCCATGGCCTTCTCATCACAATGCTTCTTGCCCTGCCATCACAATGCTCCATTATCCCTGTCATACCCATGATCCATGACCCCTGCCATCACGGTGTTCCATGGCCTTGTCATCACAAGGCCCCATGACCCTTCTCATCACAATGCTCCAAGAACCCTGTAACCACAATGATCCATGCCCATTTTCATCTCAATGTTTCATGAACCCTGTCATCACAATGCACCAAGACCATCATCATAATGCTTCATGCTATTGTCATCACAATGAAATCAAAATGCTCCATGATCTCTGTCATAACAATGCTCCAAACACTTGTGATCGCAATATTCCAAAACACTTGTCATCACAATGCACCATGACGCTCGTCATCACATTTATCCATGGTCTTCTCATCACAATGCTCCATGACCGTTGTCATCACGATGCTCAATACACTTGTCATCAAAATGCTCCCTGACACTTGTTGTCTGTATGCTCCTTTAACCCTGTCATGACAAGGCTCCATGCTTTTTCATCACAATGCTCCAAGACCCATGTAATCACAATGCTCAATGCCCTTGTCATCACAAAGCTAAAGGACGCATGTCTTCAGAATGCTCTTGGTTTTCTCCTCACAAAGCTCCATGCACATGTCATCACAATGTTCCAAGACGCCTGTAATCACAATGGTCCATGTCCATTTTCATCAGTATGCTCCATGAGATTTCTCATCACAAGGCTCCATGTTTTTCTCATCACAATGCTCCAGGACATTGTCATCACAATGCTTCACGACCTTGTTCTGAAAATTCTCAATGGCCCTTGTCATCATAATGCTCCAAGCCCTAGTCATCACAGCTCCATTATATTTGTCAACACAATCCTCCATTACATTTGGCATCACAAGGCTCCCTGCTATTGTCATCGCAATGGACCATGACGTATGTCATCACAATGCTCCCTGACAACTGTCTTCACAATACTCCATGACCTTCTCATCACAATGATCCATGCCCTTGTCATCACAATGCACCTTGTCCACTGTCCTCACAATAATCTATGAAAGTTGTCAGTCGAATGCTCCATGCCCCTGTCATCACAATGCTCCATGCCCTTGTCATCACAATGCACCATGACCCCTGTCATCACAATGCTCCGTGAATCCAGTCATCACAATGCTTCATAACATTTGTCATCACAATGCTCCATGCCCGCGTCATCACAAGGCTCTGTGTCGTTTGTAACCACAATGATCCATGAACATTTCATCACAATACTCCTTGACTCTTGTCATCACAATGCTCCATGCCTTTGTCAAAAAAATGCTCCATGATCCTTTTCATCACAATTTGCCACGCACTTTTCATCACAACGGTCTACAATTTTCTCATTGCAATGCTCCATAAAACTTGTAATCACAATGCTCCATAACCTTCTCATCACAATGCTCCATTACCACTGTCATTAACAGTGCTCCATGACGCCATCCATCACGATGTTCCATGGCCTTGTAATCACAAGGCTCCACCACACTTCTCATCACAATGCTCCAAGACCCCTGTAATCACAATGCTCCATGCACTTGTCATCACAAAGCACCATGACACATGTCATCAGAAGGTTCCATGGCCTTCTCATTAAATGCTCCATGCCATTGTCATCACAGTGCTCCAAGACCCCTGTAATCACAATGCTCCATGGCACTTTTCATCTCCATGCTCCCTGAACCATGTCATCACAATGCATCATGCCCATCATCATATTGCTTCCGGCTATTGTCAGCACAATGAAATCAAAATTCTCCTTGACCTCTGTCATCACAATGCTCCATGACCCCTGTCATCACAATACTCCATGAACATTTTCAGCCCACTGCTCCATGACACTTGTCATCACAATGATCCATGCCCTTGTCATCCCAATGCTCCATGTCCCCTGTATTCACAATGCTCCGTGACGCTTGTCATCACAGTGCTCCATGACACCTGTCATCACAATGCTCCATGACTTTGTCAGCAAAATGTTACATGACCTTGTCATTACAATTCTCTATGTGCTTGTCATCAAAATACTCCATTTCCATTGTCATCACAATCCTCCATGAACCTTGGGATCACATTGCTTCATGCCCATGTCATCACAATGCTCCATGCTCCTTGAAATCAAAATGATCCATGACCTCTGTCATCACAATGCTCCAAACCATTGTGATCCCAAAGTTCCATAACACTTGTCATCACAATGCTCCATGATGACTGTCATCACAAAATTCCATGCCCTTTTCATCACAATGCTCCATGACCATTGTCATCACAATGCTCAGTACACTTCTCATCAAAATTCTCCCTGACACTTGTCATCAGAATGCTCCTTGAACCCTGTCACGAAAAGGCTCCATGCCATTTTCATCACAATGCCCCATGCCGTTTTCATCACAATGCTCCGTGACCATTGTCATCAAAATGCTCCATGCCTTTGTTTGAAAAATGTTCCTTGACACTTCTCATCACAATGTGCCATTCGCTTTTCATCACAACGGTCCAGAAACTTGTCATTGCAATGCTCCATAAACCATGTAATCACAATGCTCCATACACTTCTCATCAAAATGCTCTCTCATCAGAGATATCACAGTGTTTCATCACTAGTCGTCACAATACTCCCTCACCCTAGTAATCTCAATGTCCCATGACCCCTGTCATCAATATGCTACATCCCCTTATCATCACAAAGTTCCATGACCCCTGACATCACAATCTTCTATAACCACTGTCATCAAAATGTTCAAATACACTTTTCATTAAATTGCTGCATGACCCTGGCATCAAAATACTCCCTGCCATTCTCATCACAATGCACCATGCACTTGTCATCAAAATGCTCCATGACCTTTGTCATCACAAAGCTCCATGACCCCTGGCATCACAGTGCTCAATGTCATTGTCATCACAATGCTCCATGAACACTCTCATCATATTTCTCCATGCCCTTGTAATCACAAAGCTCCATGACACTTGTAATCACAATGTGCGATGCCCTTCTCATCACAATGCACCATGCCCTTGTCATTAGAATCCTCCATGACCCATGTATCACAGTGTTCCATGCCCTTATCATCACAATGCTCTATGCCCACTCTCATCACACTAATCCATGAAACATTTAAGACCAATGCTCCATGCCCTTCTCATCACAATGCTCCTTTACCTCTGTCATAACTATGCTCCATGACACCTGCCATCACAGTGTTCCACGGCCTTGTCATCACAAGGCTCCATGACACTTGTCATCACAATGCTCCACGACCCATCTAATCAAAATGCTCCATGCCCTTGTCATCAAAAAGCTACATGACGCATGTCATCAGAATGTTCCATGGACCTGTCATCAAAATTCTCCATGACCTTGTCATCACAATGCTCCAAGACCCTTTTAATCAAAATGCTCCATGCGTCTTTTCATCTCAATGCTCCATGAACCCTGTCATCACAATGGACGATGCCCATCATCATAATGCTTCAGGCTATTGTCATCACAATGAAATCAAAATGCTCCATGACCTCTGTCATCACAATGCTCCAAACCCTGGTGATCACAATGTTCCATAACACTTATCATCACAACACCCCTTGACGCTCATCATCACAATTATCCATGGTCTTCTCATCACAATGCTCCATGACCTTTGTCATCACAATGCTTAATACACTTGTTATCACAATGCTCCCTCACAGTTGTCATCAGTATGCTCCATTCACCCTGTCATGACACGTCTCCATGCCTTTTTCATCACAATGATTCATGTCATTTTAATCACAATGCTCCAAGACCCCTGTAATCACAATGCTCCATGCCCTTGTCATCATAATGCTCAATGATGCATGTCATCAGAATGCTCCATGGCCTTCTCATCACAATGCTCCATGCCCTTGTCATCACAATGCTCCAAGACCCCTGTAATCACAATGCTCCATGTCCCTTTTAATCAAAATGCTCCATGAGACTTGTCATTACAAGTCTCCATTGTCTTCTCATCAAAGTGCTCCAGGAACTTTTCATCAAAATGCTCCATGATCCCTGTCATCACAATACTCCATGAACATTTTCAGCCCAATGCTCCATGACCCTTGTCATCACAATCATCCATGCCCTTGTCATTCCAATGCTCCATGACCCCTGTATTCACAATGCTCCGTGACGCTTGTCATCACAGGGCTCCATGACACCTGTCATCACAATGCTCCATGCCTTTGTCAGCAAAATACTACCTGACCTTGTCATTGCAATGCTCTATGCGCTTGTCATCACAATACTCCATTCCCATTGTCATCACAGTCCTCCATGAACCTTGGGATCACATTGCTTCATGCCCTTGTCATCACAATGCTCCATGCTCCTTGAAATCTAAATGATCCATGACCTCTGTCATCACAATGCTCCAAACCCTTGTGATCACAATGTTCCATAGCACTTGTCATCACAACGCTCTAAGATGCCTGTCATCACATTACTCCATGCCTTTTTCATCACAATGCTCCATGACCTTTGTCATCACAATTCTCAATACACTTGTCATCACAATGCTCCCTGACACTTGTCATCAGAATGCTCCTTGAACCCTTTCACGAAAATGCTCCATGCCTTTTTCATCACAATGCCCATGCCGTTTTCATCACAATGATCCATGCCATTGTCATCAATATACTCCACAAAAATGTCATCAGAATGCTCCATGACGCTTGTCATCACAATTCTCCATGCACTTGTCAGCACAATGCTCCCTGACCCTTGTCATCATAATGCTCCAAGCCATTGTCATCACAATGCTCCATTTCCATTGTCATCAGAATCCTCCATGACACTTGGCATCACAATGCTCCATGCCATTGTCATCACAATTGGCCATTACATATGTCATCACAATGCTCCCTGACACCTCTCTTCACAATACTGCATGACCTGGTCATCACAATGCTCCATGCCCTTGTCATCACAATGCGCCATTCCAACTGTCATCGCAATAATCCATGAAACTTATTAGACCAATGTTCCCTGCCCTTGTCATCACAATGCTCCATGACCTTGTTATCACAATGGTCCATGACACCTGTCATCACAATGCTCCATGAATCGATTCATCACAATGCTTCATGACCTTTGTCATCACAATGGTCCATGCCCTCATCATCCACAGTCTCTGTGACATATTTAACCACATTGCTCCATGAAATTTTCATCACAATGCTCTTTGACCCTTGTCATCACAATGCTCTATGCCTTCCTCAGCACAATGCTCCATGACGCTTGTCATCACAATGCTCCATGCGCTTGTCAGCACAATGCACCATGACCCATGTCATCACAATGCACCCTGCGCTTGTCATTACAGTGCTCCACAATCTTGTCACCACAATGCTCCATAAAACTTGTCATCAAAATTCTCCATGCACTTCTCATCAAAATGCTCTCTCACCACAGATATCACAATGTTACATCACTATTCATCACAATACTCCCTCACCACTGTCATCACAATGTTCCATGACTCCTGTCTTTGCAATGCTACAAGCACTTATCATCACAAAGTTCGATGACCCCTGACAGCACAATGTTCCATAACCCCTGTCATCAAAATATTCCATTAAAATTTTCATCAAATTGCTCTATGACCCTGTCATCACAATGCTCCCTGCCCTTCTTATCACATTGCACCACCCCTTGTCATCAAATTGCTCCATGATCTTTGTCATCACAAATCTCCATGACCCTTGGCATCTCAATGCTCCATTCCATTGTCATCACAATGCTCCATGAACCCTCTAATCACAATGCTCCATGCCCCTTTGCATCTCAATTCTCCATGAACCCTGTCATCAAAATGCACCATGCCCATCATCATAATGCTTCAGGCTATTGTCATCACAATGAAATCAAAATATTCGATGATCTGTCTCATCACAATGCTCCAAATCCTTGTGATCACAATGTTCTATAACACTTATCATCAAATCGCCCCATGACGCTCATCATCACAATTATCCCTGCTCTTCTCATCACAGTGCTCCATGACCTTTGTCATCACAATGCTCTATAAACTTGTCATCACAATGCTCCCTGACACTTGTCATCAGTATGCTCCTGGAACCTTGTCATGACAAGTCTCCATACCATTTTCATAACAATGATCCATGCCAATTTCATCACAATGCTCCAAGACACCAGTAATCACAGTGCTCCATGCCCTTGTCATCCCAATGCTCCAAGACCCCTGTAATCACAATACTCCGTGCCCCTTTTCATCAGAATGCTCCATGAGACTTGTTATTACAAGGCTCCATGTACTTCTCATCACAATGCTCCAGGAACTTTTCATCACAGTGCTCCATTCCCTTGTCATCACAATGCTCCATGACCCCAGTCCTCACAATACTTCCTGAATATTTTCAGTCCAATTCTCCAGGAACTTCTCTTCACAATGCTTCATGATCCCTATCATCACAGTGCTCCATGACCACTGTCATCACAACGCTCCATGACCGCTGACAACACAGTGATCCGGGACTCTTGTCATCACAATACTCCATTCCCTACTCATCACAATGCTCCATGAATATTTTCAGCCCAATGCTCCATGACACTTGTCATCACAATGATCCATGTCCTTGCCATCCCTATGCTCCATGACCCCTGTAATCACAATGATCCGTGATGCTTCTCATCACAGTGCTCCATGACCCTTATCATCACAATGCTCCATGCCTGTGTCAGCAAAATGCTCCATTTGCTTGTCATCACAATGCTCCATTTGCTTGTCATCACAATACTCCATTACCATTGTCATCACAATCCTCCATGAACCTTGGAATCACATTGCTTCATGCCCTTGTCATCACAATGCTCCATGCTCCTTGAAAACAAAATTATCCATGAATTATATCATCACAATGCTCCAAACCCTTGTGATCACAATGTTCCATAACACTTGTCATCACAACGCTCCTTGATGCCTGTCATCACAATACTCCATGCCCTTTTCGTCAAAAGGCTCCATGATCTTTTTCATCACCATTCTCAATACACTTGTCATCACAATGTTCCCTGACACTTGTCGTCAGTATGCTCCTTGAAACCTGTCATGAAATGGCTTCATGCCTTTTTTATCACAATGCTTCATGCCCTTTTCATCACAATGCTCCATGCCATTGTCGTCACAATACTCCACAAGCTTGTCATCAGAATGCTCCATGACACTTGTCATCACAATGCTCCATGGCCACTGTCATCAAAATGCTCCATATCCCTTGTCATTACTGTGCTCCATGACGCTCATCATCACAATTATCCATGGTCTTCTCATCAAAATTCTCCACGCCCTTGTCATCAAAATGCTCCATGACCCTTGTCATCACAATGCTCCATGGCCACTCTCATCACAATGTTCCATTCCCCTTCTCATTACAGTGCTCCAAGACGCTCGTCATCACAATTATCCATGGTCTTCTCATCACAAAGCTCCACGGTCTTGCCATCACAATGCTCCATGCCCTGGTCATCACAATGCTCCAGGTCCCCTGTCATCACAATTCTCCTCGTTCTTGGCATCACTATGCTCCATGACACTTCTCATCACCGTGTTACATGATTTGTCATCACAATTCTGTATGCACTTTTCATCACAATGCTCCATGACCCCTGTCATAGGAAGCTCCATGTGCTTCTCATCACAATGCTTCATGAAATTGTAATCAAAATTCTCAATGGCCCTTGTCATCACAATGCTCCATGCCCTTGTCATCACAATGCTCCATGTCCATTGTCATCACAATGTTCCAAGCCCTTGTCATCAAAATGCTCCATTACATTTGTCATCACAATCCTCCATGACACTTGGCATCACAATATTCCATTCCATTGTCATCGCAATGGACCATGACATATGTCATCACAATGCTCCCTGAGACCTGTCTTCATAATACTCCATGACCTTCTCATCACAATGCTCCATGCCTTTGTCATCACATTGCACCATGCCCACTGTCATCACAATAATCCACGAAACATGTCAGGCCAATGTTCCATGCCCCTGTCATCACAATGCTCATTGCCTTTTAATCACAAAGCTCTATGACCCCTGTCATCACAATGCTCCGTGACTCCAGTCATCACAAAGCTTCAAGACCTTTGTCATCACAATGTTCCATGCCCTCGTCATCACTAGGCTCTGTGACCTTTGTCAGCAAAATGCTCCATGAAATTTTCATCACAATGCTCGGTGACACTTGTCATCACATTGCTCCATGACCCATGTCATCACAATGCGCCATGAGCTTGTCATCACAGTGCTCCACAATCTTGCCATCACAATGCTCCTTTACCCCAGTCATAACAATACTCCATGCCCCTGCCATCACGATGTTCCATGGCCTTGTCATCACAAGGCTCCATGACCCTTCTCATCACAATGCTCCAAGAACCCTGTAATCACAATGCTCTATGCCCCTTTTCATCTCAATGATCCATGAACCCTGTCATCACAAGGCACCATGCCCATCATCATAATGCTTCATGCTATTGTCATCACAATGAAATCAAAATGCTCCATGACCTCTGTCATAACAATGCTCCAAACCCTTGTGATCACAATATTCCATAACACTTGTCATCACAGTGCCCCATGACGCTCGTCATCACAATTATCCATGGTCTTCTCATCACAATGCTCCATGACCTTTGTCATCACAATGCTCAATACAATTGTCATCAAAATGCTCCCTGACACTTGTTGTCTGTATGCTCCTTGAACCCTGTCATGACAAGGCTCCATGCCTTTTTCATCACAATGATCCATGCCCTTTTCCTCACAATGCTCCAAGACCCCTTTAAACACAATGCTCCATGCCCTTGTCATCACAGAGCTCAATGAAATATGTCTTCAGAATGCTCCTTGACCTTCTCCTCACAATGCTCCATGCCCATGTCATCACAATGTTCCAAGACCCCTGTAATCACAATGGTCCATGCCCCTTTTCATCAGTATGCTCCATGAGATTTGTCATCACAAGTCTCCATGGATTTCTCATCACAATGCTCCAGGACCTTGTCATCACAATGCTTCACGACCTTGTTCTGAAAATTCTCAATGGCCCTTGTCATCATAATGCTCCAAGCCCTAGTCATCACAATGCTCCATTATATTTGTCATCAAAATCCTCCATTACATTTGGCATCACAGTGCTCCCTGCCATTGTCATTGCAATGGACCATGACATATGTCATCACAATGCTCCCTGACACCTGTCTTCACAATACTCCATGACCTTCTCATCACAATGATCCATGCCCTTTTCATCACAATGCTCCAAGACACATGTATTCACAATGCTCCATGCCCTTGTCATCACAAAACTCAATGACGCTTGCCATCAGGATTCCCCTTTGTCTTCTACTCACTATGCTCCATGCCCTTGTCATCACAATGTTCCAAGACCCCTGTAATCACAATACTCCATGCCCCTTTTCTTCAGTATGCTCCATGAGACTTGTCATCACAAGGATCCATGGTTTTGTCATCACAATGCTCCAGGACATTGTCATCACAATGCTTCACGACCTTGTCATGAAAATTTCCAATGGCCCTTGTCATCATAATGCTCCAAGCCCTAATCATCACAATGCTCTATTATATTTGTCATCACAATTCTCCATTACATTTGGCATCACAATGCTCCATGCCATTTTCATCGCAATGGCCAATGACATATGTCATCACAATGCTCCCTGACACCTGTCTTCACACTACTCCATAACCTTCTCATCACAATGCTCCATGCCCTTGTCATCACAATGCACCATGTCCACTCTCATCACAATAATCTATGAAACTTCTCAAACCAATGCTCCATGCCCGTGTCATCACAATCGTCCACGACCCCTGTCATCACAATGCTCCATGACTCCAGTCATCACAATGCTTCATAACGTTTGTCATCACAATGGTCCATGCCCGTGTCATCACAAGGCTCTGTGACCTTTGTAACCACAATGCTCCATGAAATTTTCATCACAATTCTCTGTGACACTTGTCATCACAGTGCTCCATGTCTTTGTCAGAACAATGCTCCATGACCATTTTCATCACAATGTGCCACGCGCATTTCATCACAACGGTCCACAAACTTGTCATTGCAATGCTCCGTAAACGTTTTAATAACAATGGTCCATGCACTTCTCATCAAAATGCTCTCTCACCAGAGATATCACAATGTTCCATCACTAGTCATTACAATACTCCCTCACCCCTGTAATACCAAGGTTCCATGACACTGTCATCACAATGCTACATCCCCTTATCATCACAAAGTTCCATGACCCCTGCCATCACAAAGTTCCATAACCCCTGTCATCAAAATGCTCCCTGACCCTTTCCATCCCAAAGCTCCAAGTCCCCTGACATCACAATGGTCTATAAACCATGCCATCAAAATATTCCATTACACTTTTTATCAAATTGCTGCATGACACGGTCATCAAAATGCTCCCTGCCCTTCTCATTACAATGCACCATGCCGTTGTCATCAAAATGCTCCATGACTTGTCATCACAAAGCTCCATGACCCTTGGCATCACAATGCTCCATGTCATTGTCATCACAATGCTCCATGAACACTCTCATCACATTGCTCCAAGCCCTTGTCATCACAAAGCTCCATGACACCTGTCATCACAATGCTCGATGCCATTCTCATCACAATGCTCCATGCCCTTGTCAATACTATCCTGCATGACCCATGTATCACAGTGTTCCTTGCCCTTGTCATCACAATGCTCCATGCCCACTCTCATCACAATAATCCATGAAACATTTCAGACCAAAGTTCCAAACCCTTCTCATCACAATGCTCCATTACTCCTGTCATAACAATGCACCATGACCACTGCCATCACGATCTTCCATGGCCTAGTCAACACAAGGTTCCATGACACTTCTCATTACAATGCTCAAGACCCCTGAAATCACAATGCTCCATGCCCTTGTCATCACAAAGCTTCATGACGCATGTCATCAGAATATTCCATGGCCTTCTCATCACAATGTTCCATGCCCTTGTCAGCACAATGCTCCAAGACCCTTGTAATCACAATGCTCCATGCCACTTTTCATCTCAATGCCCCATGAACCCTGTAATCACAATGCACCATGCCCATCATCATAATGCTTCAGGCTACTGTCATCACAATGAAATCAATATTCTGCATGTCCTCTGTCATCATAATGCTCCAAACACTTGTGATCACAATTTTGCATAACACGAATCATCACAACACCCCATGATGCTCATCATCACAATTATCCATGGTCTTCTCATCACAATGCTCCATGATCTTTGTCATCACAATGCTCAATACAGTTGTCATCACAATGCTCCCTGACACTTGTCGTCCGTATGCTCCTTGAACCCTGTCATGACAAGGCTCCATGCCTTTTTCATCACAATGATCCATGCCCTTTTCATCACAATGCTCCAAGATCCCTCTAATCACAATGCTCCATGCCCTTGTCATCACAAAACGCCAGGACACATGTCATCAGAATGCTCCATGGCCTTCTCATCACAATGCTCCTTGCCCTAGTCTTCACAATGCTCCAAGACCCCTGTAATCACAATGCTCCATGCCCCTTTTCATCATAATGCTCCATGAGACTTGTCATCACAAGTCTCCATGGTCTTCTCATCACTGTGCTCCAGGACCTTGTCATCACCATGCTTCATTTTCTTGTCATCACCATGCTTCATTTACTTGTCATCACAATGCTCCAGTACCCCTATCATCACAATCCTCCATGCACATTTTCAGCCCAATGCTCCACGACCTACTCATCACAATGCTCCATGGCCAATATCATCACAATGCTCCATGACCACTGTCATCACAACATTCCATGACACCTCACAACACAATGATCCGGGATTCTTGTCATCACAATGATCCATGCCCTTATCATCCCAATGCTCCATGACACCTGTATTCACAATGCTCCGTGACGCTTGTCATCACAGTGCTCCATGACACATGTCATCACAATGCTCCATGCCTTTGTCAGCAAAATGCTACATGACCTTGTCATTACAATGCTTTGTGCGCTTGTCATCACAATACTCCATTTCCATTGTCATCACAATCCTCCATGAACCTTGGGATCACATTGCTTCATTCCTTTGTCATCACAATGCTCCATGCTCCTTGAAATCAAAATGATCCATGACCTCTGTCATCACAATGCTCCAAATCCTTGTGATCACAGTGTTCCATAACACTTGTCATCACAACGCTCCATGATGCCTGTCATCACAATACTCCATGGACTTTACATCACAATGCTCCATGACCTTTGTCATCACAATTCTCAATATACATGTCATCACAATGCTCCCTGACACTTGTCATCAGAATGTTCCTTTAACCCTGTCACGAAAAGTCTCCATGCCTTTTTCATCACAAAGCCCCATACCGTTTTCATCACAATGCTCCATGCCATTGTCATCAAAATACTCCACAAGCTTGTCATCAGAATGCTCCATGACCCTTGTCATCACAATTCTCCATGCACTTGTCAGCTCAGTGCTCCCTGACCCTTGTCATCACAATGCTCCATTACCTTTGTCATCATAATCCTCCATGACACTTGGCATCACAATGCTCCATGCCATTGTCATCACAATGGGCCATTACATATGTCATCACAAAGCTCCCTGACAACTGTCTTCACAATACTGCATGATCTGGTCAACAGAATGCTCCATGCCCTTGTCATCACAATGCGCCATTCCAACTGTCATAGCAATAATCCATGAAACTTATTAGACCAATGTTCCATGCCCTTGTCATCACAATGCTCCATGCCCTTTTTATCACAATGCTCCATGACCCCTGTCATCACAATGCTCCGTGACTCCAGTCATCACAATGCTTCATGACCTTTGTCATCACAATTGTCCATGCCTTCGTCATCAACAGTCTTTGTGACATTTTTATCCACAATGCTCCATGAACTTTTCATCACAATGCCCTTTGACCCTTGTCATCACAATGCTCTATGCCTTTCTCAGCACAATGCACCATGACCCTTGTCATCATAATATTCCAAGCCTTTGTCATCACAATGCTCCATTATATTTGTCATCAGAATCCTCCATGACACTTGTCATCACAATGCTCTTTGACAATTGTGATCAGACTCCTCCATGATACCTGGCATCACAATGCTCCATGCCATTGTCATCACAATGGGCCATTACATATGTCATCACAATGCTCCCTGAAACCTGTCTTCACAATACTGCATGACCTGGTCATCAAAATGCTCCATGCCCTTGTCATCACAATGCGCCATTCCAACTGTCATCACAATAATCCATGAAACTTATTAGACCAATGCTCCATGCCCTTGTCATCACAATGTGCCATTCCAACTGTCATCACAATAATCCATGAAACGTATTAGACCAATGCTCCATGCCCTTGTCATCACAATGCTCCATGCACTTGTTATCACAATGTTTCAAGACCCCTGTAATCAGAATGTTCCATGCCCCTTTTCATCAGTATGCTCCATGAGACTTGTCTTCACAAGGCTCCATGGATTTCTAATCACAAAGCTCCAGGACTTTGTCATCACAATGCTCTTCGACCTTGTCATGAAAATTCTCAATGGCCCTTTTCATCATAATGCTCCAAGCCGTAGTCATCACAATCCTCCATTACATTTGGCATCTCAATGCTCCCTGACATTGTCATCACAGTGGACCATGACATATGTCATCACAATGCTCCCTGACACCTGTCTTTACAATACTCCATGACCTTCTCATCACAATGATCCATGCCCTTGTCATCCCAATGATCCATGGCCCCTGTATTCACAATGCTCCGTGACCCTTGTCATCACAGTGCTCCATGACAACTGTCTTCACAATAATCCATGACCTTCTCATCACAATGCTCCATGCCCTTGTCATCACAATGCACCATGTCCACTGTCATCACAATAATCTATGAAATTGTCAGACCAATGCTCCATGTCCCTGTCATCGCAATGCTCCATGCCCTTGTCATCACACTGCTCCATTACCCCTGTCATCACAATGCTCCCTGAATCCAGTCATCACAATTCTTCATAACGTTTGTCAACACAACGGTCCATGCTCGTGTCCTCAAAAGGCTCTGTGTCCTTTGTAACCTCAATGCTCCATGAAATTTTCATCACAATGCTCCGTGACCTTTGTCATCACAATGCTCCATGCCTTTGTCAGAACAATACTCCATGACCCTTGTCATCACAATGTGCCACGCGCTTTTCATCACAATGATCCACAACCTTGTCATCGCTATCCGCCATAATCCTTGTAATCACAATGCTCCATGCACTTCTCATCCAAATGCTCTCTCACCTGAGATATCACAATGTTCCGTCACCAGTTATAACAATCCTCCCTCACCCCGGTAATCACAATGTTCCATGACCCCAGTCATCACAATGCTACATCCCCTTATCAGCACAATGTTCCATAACCCCTGAAATCACAATCTTCCATAACCCCTGTCATCAAAATGCTCCATGACCCTTTTCATCCCAAAGATCCATGACCCCTGGCATCAAGATGTTCTATAACCCCTGTCATCAAAATGTTCCATTACACTTTTCATCAAATGGCTGCATGAGCCTGTCATCAAAATGCTCCCTGCCTTTCTCATCACAATGCACCACACACTTGTCATCAAAATGTTCTATGACATTTGTCATCACAAAGCTCCATGACCATTGGCATCACAGTGCTCCATGTCATTGTCATCACAGTGCTCCATAAACGCTCTCATCACATTGCTCCATGCCCTTGTCATTACAAAGCTCCATGACACTTGTCATCACAATGCTCGATGCCCTTCTCATCACAATGCTCCATGCCATTGTCATTACAGTCCTCCATGACCCACGTATCACAGTGTTCCGTGCCCTTGTCATCACAATGCTCCATGCGCACTCTCATCACAATAATCCTTGAAACACATCAGACCAATGCTCAATGCCCTTCTCATCAAAATTCTCCATTTCCTCTGTCATAACAATGCTCCATGACCACTGCCATCACAATGTTCCATTACACTTTTCATCAAATTGCTGCATGACCCGGTCATCAAAATGCTTCCTGCCATTGTCATCACAAAGCACCATGCCCTTGTCATCAAAATGCTCCATGACTTGTCATCACAAAGCTCCATAACACCTGTCATCACAATGCTCCATGCATTGGTCAGCAAAATTCTACATGACCTTGTCATTAGAAAGCACTATGCGCTTGTCATTACAATGCTCCAAGAACTCTGTAATCACAATGCTCCATGCCCTTTTTCATCTCAATGCTCCATGAACCGTGTCATCAAAATGCACCATGCCCATCATCATAATGCTTCAGGCTATTGTCATCACAATGAAATCAAAATTCTCCATGAACTCTGTCATCATAATGCTCCAAACCCTTGTGATCACAATGTTTCATAACACTTATCATCACAACACCGCATGACGATCATCATCACAATTATCCATGGTCTTCTCATCACAATGCTCCATGATCTTTGTCATCACAATGCTCAATACACTTGTCATAACAATGCTCCCTGACACTTGTCGTCAGTATGCTCCTTGAAACCTGTCATGACAAGGCTCCATGCCTTTTTCATCACAGTGATCCATTCCCATTTCATCGCAATGCTCCAAGACCCCTGTAATCACAAAGCTCTATGCCCTTGTCATCACAAAACTCCATGACGCAAGACATCAGAATGCTCCATGGCCTTCTCCTCACAACGCTCGATGTCATTGTTATCACAGTGCTCCAAGAAACCTCTCATCACATTGCTTCTTGCCCTTGACATTACAATCTTCCATGACCCATGTATCACAGTGTTCCGTGCCCTTTTCATCACAATGCTCCATGCCCAATCTCATCACAATAATCAATAAAATATTTCAGACCAATGCTCAATTCCCTTCTCATAACAATGCTCCATTACCTCTGTCATAACAATGCTCCATGACCATTGCCATCAAAATGTTCCACGGCCTTGTCATCATAAGGCTCCATTACCCATGTCATCGCAATGCTCCAAGACACCTTTAATCAAAATGCTCCATGATCTTGTCATAACAAAGCTCCATGACGCATGTCATCAGTAGGATCCATGGCCTTCTCTTCACAATGTTCCATGCCCTTGTCATCACAGTGTTCCAAGACCCCTGTAATCACAATGCTCCATGCCCCTTTTCATCTCAATGATCCATGAACCCTGTCATCACAATGCACCATGCCCATCATCATAATGCTTCATGCTATTGTCATCACAATGAAATCAAAATGCTCCATGACCTCTGTCATAACAATGCTCCAAACCCTTGTGATCACAATATTCCATAACACTTGTCATCACAGTGCCCCATGACACTCGTCATCACAATTATCCATGGTCTTCTCATCACAATGCTCCATGACTTTTGTCATCACAATGCTCAATACACTTGTCATCAAAATGCTCCCTGACACTTGTTGTCTGTATGCTCCTTGAACCCTGTCATGACAAGGCTTCATGCCTTTATCATCACAATGATCCATGCCCTTTTCCTCACAATGCTCCAAGACCCCTTTAAACACAATGCTCCATGCCCTTGTCATCACAAAGCTCAATGAATCATGTCTTCAGAATGCACCTTGGCCTTCTCCTCACAATGCTCCATGCCCATGTCATCACAATGTTCCAAGACCCCTGTAATCACAATGGTCCATGCCCCTTTTCAACAGTATGCTCCATGAGATTTGTCATCACAAGTCTCTATGGATTTCTCATCACAATGCTCCAGGACCTTGTCATCACAATGCTTCACGAACTTGTTCTGAAAATTCTCAATGGCCCTTGTCATCATAATGCTCCAAGCCCTAGTCATCACAATGCTCCATTATATTTGTCATCAAAATCCTCCATTACATTTGGCATCACAATGCTCCCTGCCATTGTCATTGCAATGGACCATGACATATATCATCACAATGCTCCCTGACACCTGTCTTCACAATAATCCATGACCTTCTCATCACAATGATCCATGCCCTTGTCATCACAATGCACCATGTCCAATGTCATCACAATAATCTATGAAACTTGTCAGACAAATGCTCCATGCCACTGTCACCACAATGCTCCATGCCCTTGTCATCACAATGCTCCATGACCACTGTCATCACAATGCTCGGTGACTCCAGTCATCAAAATGCTTCATAACATTTGTCATCACAATGGTCCATGCCCGCGTCATCACAAGGCTCTGTGACCTTTATAACCACAATGCTCCATGAACTTTTCATCACAGTGTTCCGTGACCCTTGTCATCAAAATGCTCCATGCGTTTGTCAGAAAAATGTTCCATGACCCTTGTCATCACAATGTGCTACGCAATTTTCATCACAACGGTCCACAAATTTGTCATTGTAATGCTCCATCAACCTTGTAATCACAATGCTCCATGCACTTCTCATCACAATGCTCCATTTCCCCTGTCATAACAATGCTCCATGACCCCTGCCATCACAATATTCCACGGCCTTGTCATCACAAGGCTCCATGACACTTGTCATCACAATGCTCCAAGACCCCTGTAATCACAATGCTCCATGCCCTTGTCATCACAAAGCTCCATGACACATGCCATCAGAATGTTCCATGTCCTTCTCATCAAAATGCTCCATGTCCTTGTCATCACAGTGCTCCCAGACCCCTGTAATCACAATTCTCCATGCCCCTTTTCATCTCAATGCTCCATGAACCCTGTCATCACAATGCACCATGCCCATCATCATAATGCTTCCGGCTATTGTCAGCACAATGAAATCAAAATTCTCCATGACCTCTGTCATCAAAATGCTCCATGACCCCTGTCATCACAGTACTCCATGAATATTTTCAGCCCAATGCTCTATGACCCTTGTCATCACAGTGATCCATGACCTTGTCATCCCAATGCTCCATGACCCATTTATTCACAATGCTCCGTGACGCTTGTCATCTCGGTGCTCCATGACACCTGTCATCACAATGCTCCATGCCTTTGTCAGCAAAATGCTACATGAACTTGTCATTACAATGCTCTATGCGCTTGTCATCACAATACTCCATTACCATTGTCATCACAATCCTCCATGAACCTTGGGATCACATTGCTTCATGTCCTTGTAATCACAATGCTCCATGCTCCTTGAAATCAAAATGATCCATGACCACTGTCCTCACAATGCTCCAAACCCTTGTGATCAAAATGTTCCATAACCCTTGTCATCACAACGCTCCATGATGACTGTCATCACAATACTCCATGCACTTTTATCAGAATGCTCCATGACCTTTGTCATCACAATTCTCAATACACTTGTGATCAAAATGCTCCCTGACACTTGTCATCAAAATGCTCCTTGAACCCTGTCACGAAAATGCTCCATGCCTTTTTCATCACAATGCCCCATGCAGTTTTCATCACAATGCTCCACGCCACTGTAATCAAAATACTCCACAAGCTTGTCATGAGAATGCTCCATGACCCTTGTCATCACAATGCTCCATGCACTTGTCAGCACAATGCTCCCTGACCCTTGTCATCACAATGCTCCAAGCCATTGTCATTACAATGCACCATTACCTTTGTCATCAGAATCCTCCATGACACTTGACATCACAATGCTCCATGCCATTGTCATCACAATGGGTCATTACATATGTCAACACAGTGCTCCCTGACACCAGTCTTCACAATACTCCATGACCTGGTCATCACAATGCTCCATGCCCGTGTCACCACAGTGCACCATTCCAACAGTCATCGCAATAATCCATGAAACTTATTAGACCAATGCTCCAAGCCCTTCTCATCACAATGCTCCTTGACCCTTGTAATCACAATGCTCCATGAACTTTTCATCACAATGCTCTTTGATCCTTGTCATCACAATTCCCTATGCCTTTCTCAGCACAATGCTACATGACCCTTGTCATCACAATGCTCCATGCGCTTGTCAGCACGATGCTCCAAGACACATGCCATCACAATGATCCATGCGCTTGTCATCACAGTGCTCCACAATCTTGTCACCACAATGCTCCATAAAACTTGTCATCAAAATGCTCTCTCACCACAGATATCACAATGTTACATCCCTATTTGTCACAATACTCCCTCACCCCTGTTATCACAGTTTTCCATGACTCCTGACATCACAATGCTACATGCACTTATCATCACAATGTTCGATGACCCCTGACATCACAATGCTCCATAACACCTGTCATCAAAATGCTCCATTTCCTTTTAATCAAAATGCTCCATGACCCCTGACATCACAATGTTCCATAACCCCTGTCATCAAAATGTTCCATAAGCCTTTTCTTCAAATTCCTCCATGACCCTGTCATCACAATGCTCCCTGCCCTTCTCATCACATTGCACAACACACTTGTCATCAATATGCTACATGACCTTTGTCATCACAAAGATCCATGACCCTTGGCATCACAATGCTCAATGTCATTGTCATCACAATACTCCATGAACGCTCTCATCACATTGACCCATGCTTTTGTCATCACAAAGCTCCATGACACATGTCATCAGAATGCTCCATGGCCTTCTCATCACAATGCTCCATGCACTTGCCATCACAATGCTCCATTACCCCTGTCATAAAAATGCTCCATGACCCCTGCCATCACGATGTTCCGTGGCCTTGTCATCACAAGCCTCCATGACCCTTCTCATCACAATGCTCCAAGACCCCGTAATCCCAATGCTCCATGCCCATTTTTCATCTCAATGATCCATGAACACTGTCATCACAATGCACCATGCCCATCATCATAATGCTTCATGCTATTGTCATCACAATGAAATCAAAATGCTCCATGACCTCTGTCATAACAATGCTCCAAACCCTTGTGATCACAATATTCCATAACACTTGTCATCACAGTGCCCCATGACACTCGTCATCACAATTATCCATGGTCTTCTCATCACAATGCTCCATGACCTTTGTCATCACAATGCTCAATACACTTGTCATCAAAATGCTCCCTGACACTTGTTGTCTGTATGCTCCTTGAACCCTGTCATGACAAGTCTCCATGCCTTTTTCATCACAATGCTCCATGCCCTTTTCCTCACAATGCTCTAAGACCCCTTTAAACACAGTGCTCCATGCCCTTGTCATCACAAAGCTCAGTGAAACATGCCTTCAGAATGCTCCTTGGCCTTCTCCTCACAATGCTCCATGCCCATGTCATCACAATGTTCCAAGACCCCTGTAATCACAATGGTCCATGCCCCTTTTCAACAGTATGCTCCATGAGATTTATCATCACAAGTCTCTATGGATTTCTCATCACAATGCTCCAGGACCTTGTCATCACAATTCTTCACGACCTTGTTCTGAACATTCTCAATGGCCCTTGTCATCATAATGCTCCAATCCCTAGTCATCACAATGCTCCATTACATTTGTCATCAAAATCCTCCATTACATTTGGCATCACAATGATCCCTGCCATTGTCATTGCAATGGACCATGACATATGTCATCACAATGCTCCCTGACACCTGGGTTTACAATACTCCATGACCTTCTCATCACCATGATCCATGCCCTTGTCATCACAATGCACCATGTCCAATGTCATCACAATACTCTATGAAAATTTTCAGACCAATGCTCCATGCCCCTGTCACCACAATGCTCCATGCCCTTGTCATCACAATGCTCCATGACCCCTGTCATCACAATGCTCCGTGACTCCAGTCATCACAATGCTTCATAACATTTTTCATCACAATGGTCCATGCCCGCGTCATCACAAGGCTCTGTGACCTTTATAACCACAATGCTCCATGAACTTTTCATCACAATGCTCCTTGACCCTTGTCATCAAAATGCTCCATGAGTTTGTCAGAAAAATGCTCCATGACCCTTGTCATCACAATGTGCTACGTGATTTTCATCAAAACGATCCAAAAATTTGTCATGGTAATGCTCCATAAACCTTGTAATCACAATGCTCCATGCCCTTGTCATCCCAATGCTCCATGCTCCTTTAAAACAAAATGATCCATGACTTCTATCATCACAATGCTCCAAACCCTTGTGACCACAATGTTCCATAACACATGTCATCACAACGCTCCATGATGCCTGTCATCACAATACTCCATGTCCTTTTCGTCAAAATGCTCCATGATCTTTTTCATCACAATTCTCCAAACCCTTGTGATCACAATGTTCCATAACACTTGTCATCACAACGCTCCATGATGCCTGTCATCACAATACTCCATGTCCTTTTCGTCAGAATTCTCCATGATCTTTTTCATCACAATTCTCAAAACACTTGTCATCACAATGTTCCCTGACACATGTCGTCAGAATGCTCCTTGAAACCTGTCATGAAATGGCTTCATGTCTTTTTCATCACAATGCTCCCTGTCCTTTTCATCACAATGCTCCATGCCATTGTCGTCACAATACTCCACAAGCTTGTCATCAGAATCCTCCATGACACTTGTCATCAAAATGCTCCATGGCCACTGTCATCACAATGCTCCATACCCATTGTCATTACTGTGCTCCATGACGCTCGTCATCACAATTATCCATGGTCTTCTCATCACAATGCTCTACGCCCTTGTCATCAAAATCCTCCATGACCCTTGTCATCACAATGCTCCATGGCCACTCTCATCACAATGCTCCATTCCCCTTGTCATTACAGTGCTCCATGACGCTGGTCATCACAATGCTCCACGGTGTTGCCATCACAATGCTCCATTCCCTGGTCATCACAATGCTCCATGCCCTGGTCATCACAATGCTCCATGTCCTCTGTCATCACAATTCTCTTCGTTCTTGGCATCACTATGCTCCATGACATTTCTCATCACCGTGTTACATGATTTGTCATCACAATTCTCTATGCACTTTTCATCGCAATGCTCCATGACCCCTGTCATAGGAAGCTCCATGTGCTTCTCATCACAATGCTTCATGAACTTGTCATCAAAATTCTCAATGGCCCTTGTCATCACAATGCTCCATGCCTTTGTCATCACAATGCTCCATGTCCCTTGTCATCACAATGCTCCAAGCCCTTGTCATCAAAATGCTCCATTACATTTGTCATCACAATCCTCCATGATACTTGGCATCACAATGTTCCATTCCATTGTCATCGCAATGGACCATGACATATGTCATCACAATGCTCCCTGAGACCTGTCTTCAAAATACTCCATGACCTTCTCATCACAATGCTCCATGCCTTGGTCATCACATTGCACCATGCCCACTGTCATCACAATAATCCATGAAACATGTCAGGCCAATGCTCCATGCCCCTGTCATCACAATGATCATTGCTTTATCATCACAATGCTCTATGAACCCTGTCATCACAATGCTCCATGACTCCAGTCATCACAATGCTTCATGACCTTTGTCATCACAATGGTCCATGCCCTCGTCATCACAAGGCTCTGTGACCTTTGTCACCAAAATGCTCCATGAAATTTTCATCACAATGCTCGTTGACCCTTCTCATCACAATGCTCCATGCCTTTGTCAGCACAGGGCTCCATGACCCATGTCATCACAATGCGCCATGTGCTTGTCATAACAATGCTCCACAACCTTGTCATCACAATGCTCCATAAAACTTGTCATCACAATGCTCCATGCACTTCTTATCAAAATGCTCTCTCACGAATGATATCAAAATGTTCCCTCACTAGTCATCACAATGCACCCACTCCCCTGTCATCACAATGGTCCACAACTCCATCATGAAAATGTTCCATGACTCCTGACATCACAATGTTCCATAACCCCTGTCATCAAAATGTTCCATGACACTTTTCATCAAATTGCTCCATGACCCTGTCATCACAATGCTCCCTGCCCTTCACAAGAGAATTCACCACACCCTTGTCATCAAAATGCTCCATGACCTTTGTCATCACAAAACTCCATGACCATTGGCATCACAATGCTCCATGCCATTGTCATCACAATGCTCCAAAAACCTCTCATCACATCGTCCCAAGCATTTGTCATCACAGGATCCATGATGCTTTTCATCACAATGCTCGATGCCATTCTTCTCACAATGCTCCATGCGCTTGTCATTACAATCCTCCATCAACCATGTATCACAGTGTTCCATGCCCTTGTTATCACAATGCTCCTTTCCCCCTCTCATCACAATAATCCATGAAACATCTCAGACCAATGTTCCATGCCCTTTTCATCACAATGATCCAAGACTCCTCTAATCATAATGCTCCATGCCCCTTTTCATCTCAATGCTCCATGAACGCTGTCATCACAGTGCACCAATGCGCATCATCATAATGCTTCATGCTATTGTCATCACAATGAAATCAAAATGCTCTATGACCTCTGTCATCACAATGCTCCAAATCCTTGTGATCACAATATTCTATAACACTTATCATCACAGCTCCCCATAACGCAAGTCATCACAATTATCCATGGTCTTCTAATCACAATGCTCCATGACATTTGTCATCACAATGCTCAATACCCTTGTCATCACAATGGTCCCTGACACTTGTCATCAGTATGCTCCTTGAACCCTGTCATGACAAGTCTCCATGCATTTTTCATCACAATGTTACATGCACTTTTCCTCACAGTGCTCCAAGACAACTGTAATCACAATGCTCCATGCCCTTGTCATCACAAAGCTCCATGATGCATGTCATCAGAACGCTCCATGACATTCTCATCCCAATATTCAATGCCCTTGTCATCACAATGCTCCATGCCCACTCTCATCACAATAATCCATGAAACATTTCAGACCAATGTTCAATGCCCTTCTCATCACAATGCTCCATTACCTCTGTCATAACAATGCTCCATGACCCCTGCCATCACAATGTTCCACGGACTTGTCATCACAAGGCTCTATGACCCTTGTCATCACAATGCTCCAAAACCACTGTAATCACAATGCTCCATGCCCTTGTCATCACAAAGCTCCATGACGCATGTCATCAGAATGTTCCATGGACTTCTCCTGAGAGTTCTCCATGCCCTTGTCATCACAATGCTCCAAGACCCCTGTAATCACAATGCTCCATGCCTCTTTTCATCAGAATGCTCCATGAGACTTGTCATCACAAGTCTCCATGGTCATCTCATCACAATGCTCCAGTACCTTGTCATCACCATGCTCCATTCCCTTGTCATCACAATGTTCCATGACACCTGGCAACATAATTCTCCATGAATATTTTCAGCCAAATGCTCCATGACCTTCTAATCACAATGCTCCATGGCAAATATCATCAAAATGCTCCATGACCACTGTCATCACAACACTCCATGACACCTGACAACACAATGATCCGGGACTCTTTTCATTAACAATGCTCCAAGACGCCTGTAATCACAATGCTCCATGACCCCTGTCATCACAATACTCCATGAACATTTTCAGCCCAATGATCCATGACCCTTGTCATCAAAGTGATCCATGCCCTTGTCATCCCAATGCTCCATGATCCCTGTATTCACAATGCTCCATGACGCTTGTCCTCACAGTGCTCCATGACACATGTCATCACAATGCTCCATGCCTTTGAGAGCAAAATTCTACATGACCTGGTCATTACAATGCTCTATGTGCTTGTCATCACAATACTCCATTACCATTGTCACCACAATCCTCATGAAACTTGGGATCACATTGCTTCATGCCATTGTCATCAAAATGCTCCATGCTCCTTGAAATCAAAATGCTCCATGACCTTTGTCATCACAAAGCTCCATGACCCTAGGCATCACAGTGCTCCATGCCATTGTCATCACAATGCTCCATTAACTCTCTCATCACATTTCTCCATGCCCTTGTCATCACTCATCTCCATGACACTTGTCATCACAATGCTCGATGCCCGTCTCATCACAATGCTCCATGCCCTTGTCATTACAATCCACCATGACCCATGTATCACAGTGTACGTGCCCTTATCATCACAATGCTCCATGCCCACTCTCATCACAATAATTCAAGAAACATTTCCGACCAATGCTCAATGCCCTTCTCATCACAATGCTCCATTACATCTGTCATAACAATGCTCCATGACCCCTGCCATCACATTGTTCCACGGACTTGTCATCACAAGGCTCCATGACCCTTGTCATCACAATGCTCCAAGACGCCTGTAATCACAATGCTCCATGCCCTTGTCATCACAAAGCTCCATGACGCATGTTATCAGAATGTTCCATGGCCTTCTCTTCACAGTGCTCCATGCCCTTGTCATCACAATGCTCCAAGACCCCTGTAATCACAATGCTCCATGCACCTTTTCATCAGAATGCTCCATGAGAATTGTCAACACAAGTCTCCATGGTCATCTCATCACAAGGCTCCAGGACCTTGTCATCACCACGCTCCATTCCCTTGCCATCACAATGCTCCATGAACATTTTCAGCCCAATGCTCCATGACCTTCTAATCACAATGCTCCATGACCAATATCATCAAAATTCTCCATGACCAATGTCATCAAAACACTCCATGACACCTGACAACACAATGATCCGGGACTCTTTTCATCACAATGCTCCAAGACCCCTGTAATCACAATGCTCCATGCCCTTGTCATAACAAAGCTCCATGACGCATGTCATCAGAATGTTCCATGGTCTTCTCCTCACAGTGCTCCATGCCCTTGTCATCACAATGCTCCAAGACCCCTGTAATCACAATGCTCCTTGCCCCTTTTCATCAGAATGCTCCATGAGACTTGTCATCAAAAGTCTCCATGGTCACCTCATCACAATGCTCCAGGACCTTTTCATCAGCATGCTCCATTCCCTTGTCATCACAATGCTCCATGAACCCTGTCATCACAATACTCCATGAACATTTTTAGCCCTATGCTCCATGACCTTCTCATCACAATTCTCCATGACAAATATCATCACAATGCTCCATGACCACTGTCATCACAACACTCCATGACACCTGACAACACAATGATCCGGGACTTCTTTCATCACAATGCTCCAAGACCCCTGTAATCACAATGCTCCATGACCCCTGTCATCACAATACTCCATGAACATTTTCATCCCAATGCTCCATGACAATTGTCATCACAATGATCCATGCCCTTGTCATCCCAATTCTCCATGACCCCTGTATTCACAATGCTCTGTGACGCTTGTCATTACAGTGCTCCATGACACATGTCATCACAATGCTCCATGCCTTTGTCAGCAAAATGCTACATGACACTGTCCTTACAATGCTCTATGCGCTTGTCATCACAATACTCCATTACCATTGTCATCACTATCCTCCAAGAACCTTGGGATCCCATTGCTTCATGCCCTAGTCATCACAATGCTCCATGCTCCTTGAAATCAAAAGTATCCTTGACCTCTGTCATCGCAATGCTCCAAACCCTCGTGATCACAATGTTCCATAACACTTGTCATCACAACGCTCCATGATGACTGTCATCACAATACTCCATGCCCTTTTCATCACAATGCTCCATGACCTTTGTCTTCACAATTCTCAATACACTTGTCATCACAATGCTCCCTGACACTTGTCGTCAGAATGCTCCTTGAACCCTGTCACGAAAAGGCTCCATGCCTTTTTCATCACAAAGCCCCATGCCATTTTCATCACAATGCTCCATGCCATTGTCATAAAAATACTCCACAAGCTTGTCATCAGAATTCTCCATGACCCTTGTCATCACAATTCTCCATGCACTTTTCAGCACAATGCTCCCTGACCCTTGTCATCACAATGCTCCAAGCCATTGTCATCACAATGCTCCATTACCTTTGTTATCAGAATCCTCCATGACACTTGGCATCAAAATGATCCATGCCATTGTCATCACAATGGGTCATTACATATGTCATCACAATGCTCCCTGACACCTCTATTTACAATACTGCATGACCTGGGCATCACAATGCTCCATGCCCTTGTCATCACAATGCGCTGTTCCCACTCTCATCACAATAATCCAAGAAACTTAATAGACTAATGCTCCATGCCCTTGTCATCACAACGCTCCATGATGCCTGTCATCACAATACTCCATGCCCTTGTCATCACAATGCTCCATGCCCTTGTTATCACCATGTTCCAAGACCCAAGTAATCAGAATGCTCCATGCCCCTTTTGATCAGTATGCTCCATGAGACCTGTCATCACAAGGCTCCATGATTTTCTCATCACAATGCTCCAGGACATTTTCATCACAATGCTTTATGACATTTTCATGAAAACTCTCAATGGCCCTTGTCATCATAATGCTCCTAGCCCTAGTCATCACAATGCTCCATTATATTTGTCATCACAATCCTCCATTATATTTTGCATCACAATGCTCCATGCCATTGTCATCGCAATGGACCATGACATATGTCATCACAATGCTCCCTGACACCTGTCTTCACAATATTCTATGCCCTTGTCATCACACTACTCCATGCACTTGTCATCAAAATGCACCATGTCCACTGTCATCACAATAATCTATGAAACTTTTCAGACCGATGCTCCATGCACCTGTCATCACAATGCTCCATGCCCTTGTCATCACAAAGCTCCATGACCCTTCTCATCACAATGCTCCGAGAACACTTTAATCACAATGCTCCATGCCCTAGGCATCACAATGCTCCACGACCCCTGTAATCACAATGCTCCATTCCACTATTCATCAGAATGCTCCATGAGACTTGCCATCACAATTCTTCATGGTCTTCTCATCACAACGCTCCAGGACCTTGTCATCACCGTGCTCCATTCCCTTGTCATCACAATTCTCCATGACCATTCTCATCACAGCACACCATGATACCTGACAACACAATGATCCCGGACACTTGTCATCACAATGCTCCATGACCCGTGTCATCACAACACACCATGAACATTTTCAGCCCAGTGCTCCATGACCCTTGTCATCACAATGATCCATGCCCTTGTCATCCCAATGCTCCATGACCCCTGTATTCACAAAGATCCGTGACGGTTATCATAACAGTGCTCCATGACACCTGTCATCACAATGCTCCATGCCTTTGTCAGCAAAATGCTACATGACCTTGTCATTACAATGCTCTCTGCGCTTGTCATCACAATACTCCATTTCCATTGTCATCACAATCCTCCATGAACCTTGGGATCACATTGCTTCATGCCCTTTTCATCACAATGCTCCATGCTCCTTGAAATCAAAATGATCCATGACCTCTCTCGTAACAATGCTCCAAACCCTTGTGATCACATTGTTCCATAATACTTGTCATCACAACGCTCGATGATGCCTGTACATCACAATACTCCATGCACTTTTCATCACAATGCTCCATGACCTTTGTCATCACAATGCTCAATACACTTGTCATCAAAATGCTCCCTGACACTTGTTGTCTGTATGCTCCTTGAACCCTGTCATGACAAGGCTCCATGCCTTTTTCATCACAATGATCCATGTCCTTTTCATCACAATGCTCCAAGACCCATGTAATCTCAATGCTCCATGCCATTGTCAAGACAAAGCTCAATGACACATGCCATCAGAATCCTCCGTGTTCTTCTCCTCAAAATGTTCCATGCCCTTGACATTACAATGTACCAAGACCCCTGTAATCACAATATTCCATGGCCTTGTCATCAAAAAACTCCATGACGCATGTCATCAGAATGCTACATGGTCTTCTCATCACAATGCTACATGCTCTAGTCATCACAATGCTCCAAGACCCCTGTAATCACAATGCTCCATGCCCCTTTTCATCAGAATGTTCCATGAGACTTGTCATCACAAGTCTTCATGGCCTTCTCATCACAATGCTCCAGGACCTTGTCATCCCCATGCTCCATTCACTGGTAATCACAGTGCTCCATGACCACTGTCATCACAACACTCCATGACACCTGACAACACAATGATCCGGGACTCTTGTCATCACAATGCTCCATTCGCTCGTCATCACAATGCTCCATGACCCGTGTCATTACAATAATACATGAACATTTACAGCCAAGTGATCCATGACCTTGTCATCCCAATGATCCATGCCCTTGTCATCCCAATGCTCCATGACACCTGTATTCACAATGCTCCGTGACGCTTGTCATCACAGTGCTCCATGACACATGTCATCACAATGCTCCATGCCTTTGTCAGCAAAATGCTACATGACCTTTTGATTATAATGCTCTATGCGCTTGTCATCTCAATACTCCATTTCCATTGTCATCACAATCCTCCATGAACCTTGTGATCACATTGCTTCATGCCCTTGTCATCACAATGCTCCATGCACCTTGAAACCAAAATGATCCATGACCTCTGTCTTCACAATGCTCCAAACCCTTGTGATCACATTGTTCCATAACACTTGCCATCACAACACTCCATGATGCCTGTCATCACAATACTCCATGCCCTTTTCATCACAATGCTCCATGACCTTTGTCATCACAATTCTCAATACACTTGTCATCACAATGCTCCTTGACACTTGTCGTCAGATGCTCCTTGAACCCTGTCAGGAAAAGGCTCCATGCATTTTTAATCACAATGCCCCATGCCGTTTTCATCACAATGCTCCATGTCATTGTCATCAAAATACTCCACAAGCTTGTCATCAGAATGCTCCATGACCCTTGTCATCACAATTCTCCATGCACTTCTCAGCACAATGCTCCATGGCCCTTGTCATCACAATGCTCCAAGCCATTGTCATCATAATGCTCCGTTACTTTTGTCATCAGAATCCTCCATGACACTTGGCATCACAATGCTCCATGCCATTGTCATCACAAAGGGCCATTACATATATCATCACAATGCTCCCTGACACCTGTCTTCACAATACTGCATGACCTGGTCATCACAATGCTCCATGCCCTTGTCATCACAATGTGCCATTCCAACTGTCATCGCAATAATCCATGCAACTTATTAGACCAATGCTCCATGCCCTTGTTATCACAATGCTCCATGAACCCTGTCATCACCATGCTCCGTGACTCCAGTCATCACAATGCTTCATGACCTTTGTCATCACAATGGTCCATGCCCTCGTCATCAACAGACTCTGTGACCTTTTTAACCACAATGCTCCATGAACTTTTCTTCACAATGCTCTTTGACATTTGTCATCACAATGCTCCATGTGCTTGTCAGCAAAATGCTCCATGACACGTCATCACAATGCACCATACGCTTGTCATCACAGTGCTCCACAATCTTTTCATTACAATGCTCCTTAAAATTTGTCATCACAATGCTCCATGCACTTTTCATCAAAATGCTCTCTCACAACTGATATCACAATGCTACATCACTATTTGTCACAATACCCCCTCACCTCTGTTATCACAATGTTCCATGACTCCTGTCATCACAATGCTACATGCACTTATCATCACAATGTTCGATGACCCCTGACATCAAAATGTTCCATAACACCTGTCATCAAAATATTCCATGACACTTTTCATCAAATTGCTCCATGAACCTGTCATCACAATGCTCCCTGCGCTTCTCATCACAATGCACAATGCCCTTGCCATCAAAATGCTCCATGACCTTTGTTATCACAAAGATCCATTACCCTTTGGATCACAATGCTCCATGTCATTGTCATCACAATGCTCCATGAACGCGCTCATCACAGTGCTCCAGGACCTTGTCTTCACAAAGCTCCATGACACATGTCATCAGAATGCTCCATGGCCTTCTCATCACAATGCTCCATGCCCTTGCCATCAAAATGCTCCATTACCCAAGACATAAAAATGCTCCATGGCCCCTGCCATCACGATGTTCCATGGACTTGTCATCACAAAGCTCCATGACCCTTCTCATCACAATGCTCCAAGAACCCTGTAATCACAATGCTCTATGCCCTTTTTCATCTCAATGATCCATGAACCCTGTCATCACAATGCACCATGCCCATCATCATAATGCTTCATGCTATTGTCATCACAATGAAATCAAAATGCTCCATGACCTCTGTCATAACAATGCTCCAAACCCTTGTGATCACAATATTCCGTAACACTTGTCATCACAAATCTCAATGACGCATGCCAACAGAATGCTCCTTGTTCTTCGCCTCACAATGCTCCATGCCCTTGTCATCACAATGTTCCAAGACCCCTGTAATCACAATGCTCCTTTCCCTTGTCATCAAAAAACTCCATGACGCATGTCATCAGAATGCTCCATGGCCTTCTCATAACAATGCTCCATGCCCTAGTCATCACAATGCTCCAAGACCCCTGTAATCACAATGTTCCATTTCCCTTTTCATCAGAATGCTCCCTGAGACTTGTCATCACAAGTCTCCATGGTCTTCTCATCACAATGCTCCAAGACCTTGTCATTACCATGCTCCATTCCCTTGTCATTACAATGCTCCATGACCCCTGTCATCACAATAATCCATGATTATTTTCATCCCAATGCTCCACGACCTACTCATCACAATGCTCCATGGCCAATATCATCACAATGCTCCATGACCACTGTCATCACAACACACCATGACACCTGACAACACAATGATCCGGGACTCTTGTCATCACGATGCTCCATTCCCTAGTCATCACAATGCTCCATGACCCCTGTCATCCCAACACTCCATAAACATTTTCAGCGCATTGCTCCATGACCCTTGTCATCACAATGATCCATGCCCTTGTCATCCCAATGCTCCATGACCCCTGTTTTCACAATGTTCCGTGACGGTTGTCATCACAGTGCTCCATGACACCTGTCATCAAAATGCTCCATGCCTTTGTCAGCAAAATGCTACATGACCTTGTCATTACAATGCTCTATGCGCTTGTCATCACAATACTCCATTTCCATTGTCATCACAATCCTCCATGAACCTTGGGATCACATTGCTTCATGCCCTTTTCATCACAATGCTCCATGCTCCTTGAAATCAAAATGATCCATGACCTCACTCATCACAATGCTCCAAACCCTTGTGATCACAGTGTTCCATAACACTTGTCATCACAACACTCCATGATGACTGTCATCACAGTATTCCATGCACGTTTCATCACAATGCTCCATGACATTTGTCATCACAATGCTCAATACACTTGTCATCAAAATGCTCCCTGACACTTGTTGTCTGTATGCTCCTTGAACGCTGTCATGACAAGTCTCCATGCCTTTTTCATCACAATGCTCCATGCCCTTTTCATCACAATGCTCCAAGACCCATGTAATCTCAATGCTACATGCCATTGTCATCACAAAGCTCAATGACGCATGCCATCATAATGCTCCTTGTTCTTCTCCTCACAATGCTCCATGCCCTTGTCATCAAAAATCTCCATGACGCATGTCATCAGAATGCTCCATGGCATTCTCATCACAATGCTCCATGCCCTAGTCATCACAATGCTCCAAGACCCCTGAAATCACAATGCTCCTGGCCCCTTTTCATCAGAATTCTCCAGGAGACTTGTCATCACAACTCTTCATGGTCTTCTCATAACAGTTTTCCAGGACCCTGTCATCCCCATGCTCCATTCCCTTGTCATCACAATACTCCATGACCACTGTCATCACAACACTCCATGACAACAGACAACACAATGATCCGGGACTCTTGTCATCACAGTGCTCCTTTCCCTAGTCATCACAATGCTCCATGACCCGTGTCATCACAATACTCCATGAACATTTTCAGCCAAGTGCTCCATGACACTTGTCATCCCAATGACACATGCCCTTGTCATCCCAATGCTCCATGACACCTGTATTCACAATGCTCCGTGCCGATTGTCATCACAGTGCTCCATGACACATGTCATCACAATGCTCCATGCCTTTGTCAGCAAATTGCTACATGACCTTGTCATTATAATGCTCTATGCGCTTGTCATCTCAATACTCCATTTCCATTGTCATCACAATCCTCCATGAACCTTGGGATCACATTGCTTCATGCCATTGTCATCACAATGCTCCATGCTCCTTGAAATCAAAATGATCCATGACCTCTGTCATCACAATGCTCCAAACCCTTGTGATCACATTGTTCCATAAAACTTGTCATCACAACGCTCCATGATGCCTGTCATCACAATACTCCATGCCCTTTTCATCACAATGCTCCATGACCTTTGTCATCACAATGCTCAATACACTTGTCATCACAATGCTCCCTGACACTTGTCATCAGAATGCTCCTTGAACCCTGTCAGGAAATGGCTCCATGTCTTTTTCATCACAAAGCCCCATGCCGTTTTCATCACAATGCTCCATGTCATTGTCATCAACATACTCCACAAGCTTGTCATCAGAATGCTCCATGACCCTTGTCATCACAATTCTCCATGCACTTGTCAGCACAATGCTCCCTGACCATTGTCATCACAATGCTCCAAGCCATTGTCATCAAAATGCTCCATTACCTTTGTCATCAGAATCCTCCATGACACTTGGCATCACAATGCTCCATGCCATTTTCATCACAAAGGGCCATTACATATGTCATCACAATGCTCCCTGACACCTGTCTTCACAATACTGCATGACCTGGTCATCACAATGCTCCATGCCCTTGTCATCACAATGTGCCATTCCAACTGTCATCGCAATAATCCATGCAACTTATTAGACCAATGTTCCAAGCCCTTGTCATCACAATGCTCCATGCCCTTGTTATCACAATGCTCCATGACCCCTGTCATCACCATGCTCCGTGACTCCAGTCATCACAACGCTTCATGACTTTTGTCATCACAATGGTCCATGCTCTCGTCATCAACAGTCTCTGTGTCCTATTTAACCACAATGCTCCATGAACATTTCTTCACAATGCACTTTGACATTTGTCATCACAATGCTCCATGTGCTTGTCAGCACAATGCTCCATGACACATGTCATCACAATGCACCATACGCTTGTCATCACAGTGCTCCACAATCTTTTCATTACAATGCTCCTTAAAATTTGTCATCACAATGCTCCATGCACTTCTCATCAAAATGCTCTCTCACCACTGATATAACAATGCTACATCACTATTTGTCACAATACTCCCTCACCTCTCTCATCACAATGTTCCATGACTCCTGTCATCACAATGCTACATGCACTTATCATCACAATATTCGATAACCCCTGACATCACAATGTTCCATAACCCCTGTCATCAAAATATTCCATGACACTTTTCATCAAATTGCTCCATGACCCTGTCACAACAATGCTCCCTGCCATTCTCATGACAATGCACAATGCCCTTGCCATCAAAATGCTCCATGACCTTTGTCATCACAAAGATCCATGACGCTTGGGATCACAATGCTCCATGTCATTGTCATCACAATGCTCCATGAACGCTCTCATCACAGTGCTCCAGGCCCTTGTCTTCACAAAGCTCCATGACACATGTCATCAGAATGCTCCATGGCCTTCTCATCACAATGCTCCATGCCCTTGCCATCACAGTGCTCCATTACACAATACATAACAATGCTCCATGACCCCTGCCATCACGATGTTCCATGGCCTTGTCATCACAAAGCTCCATGACCCTTCTCATCACAATGCTCCAAGAACCCTGTAATCACAATGCTCTATGCCCTTTTTCATCTCAATGATCCATGAACCCTGTCATCACAATGCACCATGCCCATCATCATAATGCTTCATGCTATTGTCATCACAATGAAATGAAAATGCTCCATGGCCTCTGTCATAACAATGCTCCAAACCCTTGTGATCACAATATTCCGTAACACTTGTCATCACAAATCTCAATGACCCGTCATCCCAATGCTCCATGACCCCTGTTTTCACAATGTTCCATGACGGTTGTCATCACAGTGATCCATGACACCTGTCATCAAAATGCTCCATGCCGTTGACAGCAAAATGCTACATGACATTGTCATTACAATGCTCTATGCGCTTGTCATCACAATACTGCATTTCCATTGTCATCACAATCCTCCATGAACCTTGGGATCACATTGCTTCATGCCCTTTTCATCACAATGCTCGATGCTCCTTGAAATCAAAATGATCCATGACCTCTCTCATCACAATGCTCCAAACCCTTGTGATCACAGTGTTCCATAACACTTGTCATCACAACACTCCATGATGCCTGTCATCACATTATTCCATGCACTTTTCATCACAATGCTCCTTGACATTTGTCATCAAAATGCTCAATACACTTGTCATTAAAATGCTCCCTGACACTTGTTGTCTGTATGCTCCTTGAACCCTGTCATGACAAGGCTCCATGCCTTTTTCATCACAATGATCCATGCCCTTTTTATCACAATGCTCCAAGACCCATGCAATCTCAATGCTCCATGCCATTGTCATCACAAAGCTCAATGACACATGCCATCATAATGCTCCTTGTTCTTCTCTTCACAATGCTCCATGCCGTTGTCATCACAATGTTCCAAGACCCCTGTAATCACAATGCTCCATGCCCTTTTCATCAAAAAACTCCATGACGCATGTCATCAGAATGCTCCATGGCATTCTCATCACAATGCTCCATGCCCTAGTCATCACAATGCTCCAAGACCCCTGAAATCACAATGCTCCTGGCCCCTTTTCAGCAGAATGCTCCATGAGACTTGTCATCACAACTCTTCATTGCCTTCTCATAACAGTGCTCCAGGACCTTGTCATCCCCATGCTCCATTCCCTTGTCATCACAATGCTCCATGACCACTGTCATCACAACACTCCATGACACCTGACAACACAATGATCCGGGACACTTGTCATCACAATGCTCCATTCCCTAGTCATCACAATGCTCCATGACCCGTGTCATCACAATACTCCATGAACATTTTCAGCCAAGTGCTCCATGACACTTGTCATCCCAATGACCCATGCCCTTGTCATCCCAATGCTCCATGACACCTGTATTCACAATGCTCCGTGACGCTTGTCATCACAGTGCTCCATGACACATGTCATCACAATGCTCCATGCCTTTGTCAGCAAAATGCTACATTACTTTGTCATTATAATGCTCTATGCGCTTGTCATCTCAATACTCCATTTCCATTGTCATCACAATCCTCCATGAACCTTGGGATCACATTGTTTCATGCCATTGTCATCACAATGCTCCATGCTCCTTGAAATCAAAATGATCCATGACCTCTGTCTTCACAATGCTCCAAACCCTTGTGATCACATTGTTCCATAACACTTGTCATCACAATGCTCCATGACCTTTGTCATCACAATGCTCAATACACTTGTCATCACAATGCACCTTGACACTTGTCATCAGAATGCTCCTTGAAACCTGTCACGAAAATGCTCCATGCCTTTTTCATCATAATGCCCCATTCCGTTTTCATAATAATGCTCCATGCCATTGTCATCAAAATACTCCACAAGCTTGTCATCAGAATTCTCCATGACCCTTGTCATCACAATTCTCCATGCACTTGTCAGCACAATGCTCCCTGAACTTTGTCATCTCAATGCTCCAAGCCATTGTCATCAAAATGCTCCATTACCTTTGTCATCAGAATCCTCCATGACACTTGGCATCACAATGCTCCATGCCATTGTCATCAAAAAGGGCGATTGCATATGTCATCACAATGCTCCCTGATACCTGTCTACACAATATTGCATGACATGGTCATCACAATGCTCCATACCCTTGTCATCACAATGTGCCATTCCAACTGTCATCGCAATAAACCATGCAACTTATTAGAACAATGTTCCATGCCCTTGTCATCTCAATGCTCCATGACCTTTTTATCACAATGCTCCATGACCACTGTCATCACCATGCTTCGTGACTCCAGTCATCACAATGCTTCATGAACTTTGTCATCACAATGGTCCATGCCCTCGTCATCAACAGTCTCTGTGACCTATTTAACCACAATGCTCCTTGAACTTTTCTTCACAATGCTCTTTGACATTTGTTATCACAATGCTCCATGTGCTTGTCAGCACAATGCTCCATGACACATTTCATCACAATGCACCATATGCTTGTCATCACAGTGCTCCACAATCTTGTCATCACAGTGCTCCTTAAAATTTGTCATCAGAATGCTCCATGCACTTCTCATCAAAATGCTCTCTCACCACTGATATCACTATGCTACATCACAATTTGTCACAATACTCCCTCACCCCTGTCATCACAATGTTCCATGAGTCCTGTCATCACAATGCTACATGCAATTATCATCACAATGTTCGATGACCCCTGACATCACAATGTTCCATAACAACTGTCATCAAAATGTTCCATGACACTTTTCATCAAATTGCTCCATGACCCTGTCATCAGAATGCTCCCTGCCCTTCTCATCACAATGCACAACGCCCTTGCCATCAAAATGCTCCTTGAACTTTGTCATCACAAAGATCCATGACCCTTGGCATCACAACGCTCCATGTCATTGTCATCAGAATGCTCCATGAACGCTCTCATCACATTGCTCCATGCCGTTGTCTTCACAAAGCTCCATGACACATGTCATCAGAATGCTCCAAGGCCTTCTCATCACAATGCTCCATGCCCTTGCCATCACAGTGCTCCATTACACAAGACATAGCAATGCACCATGACACCTGCCATCACGATGTTCCATGGCCTTGTCATCACAAAGCTCCATGACCCTTCTCATCACAATGCTCCGAGAACCCTTTAATCACAATGCTCCATGCCCTAGTCATCACAATGCTCCAAGACACCTGTAATCACAATGCTCCATGTCCCTATTCATCAGAATGCTCCATGAGAGTTGCCATCACATTTCTTCATGGTCTTCTCATCACAACGCTCCAGGACCTTGTCATCACCGTGCTCCATTCCCTTGTCATCACAATGCTCCATGACCATTCTCATCACAGCACACCATGATACCTGACAATACAATGATCCCGGACACTTGTCATCACAATGCTCCATGACCCGTGTCATCACAACACTCCATGAACATTTTCAGCCCAGTGCTCCATGACCCTTGTCATACCAATGATCCATGCCCATGTCATCCCAATGTTCCTTGACCCCTGTATTCACAATGCTCTGTGACGATTGTCATCACAGTGCTCCATGACACATATCATCACATGCTCCATGCCTTTGTCAGAAAAATGCTACATGACCTTGTCATTACAATGCTCTATGCGCCTGTCATCACAATACTCCATTTCCATTGTCATCACAATCCTCCCTGAACTTGGGATCGCATTGCTTCATGCCCTTGTCATCACAATGCTCCATGCTCCTTGAAATCAAAATGATCCATGACCTCTCTCATCACAATGCTCCAAACCCTTTTGATCACAGTGTTCATAACACTTGTCATCCCAACGCTCCATGATGCCAGTCATCACAATACTCCATGCACTTTTCATAACAATGCTCCATGACCTCTGTCATCACAATGCTCAATACACTTGTCATCACAATGCTCCCTGACAGTTGTCATCAGAATGCTCCTTGAACCCTGTCAGGAAATGGCTCCATGCAATTTTCATTACAATGCCCCATGCCATTTTCATCACAATGCTCCATGCCATTGTCATCAAATACTCCACAAGCTTGTCATCAGAATGCTCCATGACCCTTGTAATCACAATTCTCCATGCACTTGTAAGCACAATGCACCCTGAACCTTGTCATCACAATTCTCCAAGCCATTGTCATCACAATGCTCCATTACCATTGTCATCAGAATCCTCCATGACACTTGGCATCACAATGCTCCATGCCATTGTCATCACAATGGCCCATTACATATGTCATCACAATGCTCCCTGACACCTTTCTTCACAATACTGCATGATCTGGTCATCACAATGCTCCATGCCCTTGTCATCACAATGTGCCATTTCAACTGTCATCACAATAATCCATGAAACTTATTACACCAATGTTCCATGCCCTTATCATCACAATGTTGCATGCCCTTGTTATCACAATGCTCCATGACGCCTGTCATCACAATACTCCGTGACTCCAGTCATCACAATGATTCATGACCTCTGTCATCACAATGGTCCATGCCCTCATCATCAACAGTCTCTGTGACCATTTTAACCATAATGCTCCATGAAATTTTCATCACAATGCTCTTTGACCCTTGTCATCATAGTGCTCCTTGTGGTTGTCAGCACAGTGCTCCATGACACATGTCATCACAATGCACCATATTCTTGTCATCACAGTGCTCCACAATCTTGTCATCACAATGCTCCATAAAATTTGTCATCACAATGCTCCATGCACTTCTCATCAAAGTGCTCTCTCACCACTGATATCACAATGCTATATCACTGTTTGTCACAATACTCCCTCACCCCTGTCATCACAATGTTCCATGACTCCTGTCATCACAATGATACATGCAACGATCATCACAATGTTCGATGACCCCTGACATCACAATGTTCCATAACACCTGTCATCAAAATGTTCCATGACACTTTTCATCAAATTGCTCCATGACCCTGTCATCAGAATGCTCCCTGCCCTTCTCAACACAATGCACAACGCCCTTGCCATCAAAATGATCCATGACCTTTGTCATCACAAAAATTCATGACCCTTGGCATCAAAAAGCTCCATGTCATTGTCATCACAATGCTCCATGAACGCTCTCATCACATTCCTCCATGCCCTTGTCTTCACAAAGCTTCATGACACATGTCATCAGAATGCTCCATGGCCTTCTTATCACAATGCTCCACGCCCTTGCCATCACAATGCTCTATTACAAAAGACATAACAATGCTCCATGACCCCTGCCATCACGATGTTCCATGGACTTGTCATCACAAAGCTCCATGACCCTTCTCATCACAATGCTCCAAGAACCCTGTAATCACAATGTTCTATGCCCTTTTTCATCTCAATGATCCATGAACCCTGTCATCACAATGCACCGTGCCCATCATCATAATGCTTCATGCTATTGTCATCACAATGAAATCAAAATGCTCCATAACCTCTGTCATAACAATGCTCCAAAACCTTGTGATCACTATATTCCATAACACTTGTCATCACAATGCCCCATGACGCTCGTCATCACAATTATCAATGGTCTTCTCATCACAATGCACCATGACCATTGTCATCACAATGCTCAATACACTTGTCATCAAAATGCTCCCTGACACTTGTTGTCTGTATGCTCCTTGAATCCTGTCATGACAAGGCTCCATGCCTTTTTCATCACAGTGATCCATGTCCTTTTCATCACAATGCTCCAAGAAACATGTAATCTCAAAGCTCCATGCCCTTGTCATCAGAAAGCTCAATGACTCATGCCATCAGAATGCTCCTTGTTCTTCTCCTCACAATGCTCCTTGCCCTTCTCATCACAATGTTCCAAGACCCCTGTAATCACAATGCTCCATGCCCTTGTCATCACAAAACTCCATGACACATATCATCAGAATGCTCCATGGCCTTCTCATCACAATGCTCCATGCACTAGTCATCACAATACTCCAAGACCCCTGTAATCACAATGTTCCATGTCCCTTTTCATCAGAATGCTCCATGAGACTTGTCATCACAAGTCTCTATAGTCTTCTCATCACAGTGCTCCAGGACCTTGTCATCACCATGCTCCATTCCCTTGTCATCACAATTCTACATGAACACTGTCATCACAATAATCCATGAATATTTTCAGAAAAATGCTCCACGACCTACTCATCACAATGCTCCATGGCCAATATCATCACAATGCCTCATGAGCACAGTCATCACAACACTCCATGACACCTGACAACACAATGATCCGGGACTCTTGTCATCACAATGTTCCATTCCCTAGTCATCACAATGCTCCATGACAACTGTCATCACAACACTCCATGAATATTTTCAGCCCAGTGCTCCATGACCATTGTCATCAAAATGATCCATGCCCTTGTCATCCCAATGCTCCATGACCCCTGTATCCACAATGCTCCGTGACGCTTGTCATCACAGTGCTCCATGACACATGTCATCACAGTGCTCCATGCCTTTGTCAGCAAAATGATACATGACCTTGTCATTACAATGCTCTAGGCGCTTGTCATCACAATACTCCATTTCCATTGTCATCACAATCTTCCATGAACCTCGGGATCACATTGCTTCATGCCCTTGTCATCACAATGCTCCATGCTCCTTGAAATCAAAATGATCCATGACCTCTTTCATCACAATGCTCCAAACACTCGTGATCACAGTGTTCCATAACACTTGTTATCACAACGCTCCATGATGCCTGTCATCACAATACTCCATGTCCTTTTCATCACAATGCTCCCTGACACTTGTCATCACTATTCTCAATTCACTTGTCATCACAATGCTCCCTGACACTTGTCATCAGAATGCTCTTGGAAACCTGTCAGGAAAAGGCTCCATGCCTTTTTCATCACAATGCCCCATGCCGTTTTCATCACAATGCTCCATGCCATTGTCATCAAAATACTCCACAAGCTTGTCATCAGAATGGTTCATGACCCTTGTCATCACAATTCTCCATGCACTTGTCAGCACAATGCTCCCTGACCCTTGTCCTCACAATGCTCCAAGCCATTGTTATCACAATGCTCCATTACCTTTGTCATCAGAATCCTCCATGACACTTGGCATCACAATGCTCCATGTCATTGTCATCACAATGGGCCATTACATATGTCATCACAATGCTCCCTGACACCTGTCTTCACAATACTGCATGACCTGGTCATCACAATGCTCCATGCCCTTGTCATCACAATGCGCCATTCCAACTCTCATCGCAATAATCCATGCAACTTATTAGACCAATGCTCCATGCCCTTGGTATCACAATGCTCCATGACCCCTGTCATCACAATGCTCCGTGAACCCTGTCATCACAATGCTCTCTGACTCCAGTCATCTCAATGATTCATAACGTTTGTCATCACAATGGTCCATGCCCGCGTCATCACAAGGCTCTGTGAACTTTGTAACCACAATCCTCAATAAACTTTTCATCACAATTCTCTGTGACACTTGTCAATACAATGCTTCATATCTTTGTCAGAACAATGTTCCATGACCATTGTCTTCACAATGTGCCACGCGCATTTCATCACAACGGTCCACAACCTTGTCATTGCAATGCTCCATAAACCTTGTAATCACAATGCTCCATGAACTTCTCATCAAAATTCTCTCTCACCAGGGATATCACAATGTTCCACCACTAGTCATCACAATACACGCTCACCCCGTAATCACAATGATCCATGACCCTGTCATCACACTGCTACATCCCCTTACCATCACAATGTTCCATGACACCTGTCATCAAAATGCTCCATGACACATTTCATCCCAAAGCTCCAAGACACCTGACATCACAATGTTCTATAACCCCTGGCATCAAAATGTTCCATTACACTTTTCATCAAATTGCTGCATGACCCGGTCATCAAAATGCTCCCTGCTTTTCTCATCACAATGCACCATGCCCTTGTCATCAAAATGCTCCATGACTTGTCATCACAAAGCTCCATGACCCTTGGCATCACAATGCTCCATGTCATTTTCATCACAATGCTCCATGAACACTCTCATCACATTGCTCAATGCCCTTGTCATCACAAAGCTCCATGACACTTGTCATCAAAATGCTCCATGAACCCTGTCATCACAATGCACCATGCCCATCATCATAATGCTTCAGTCTATTGTCATCACAATGAAATCAATATTCTCCATTACCTCTGTCATCATAATGCTCCAAACCCTTGTGATCACAATGTTCCATAACACTTATCATCACAACACCCAATGACGCTCATCATCACTATTATCCCTGGTCTTCTCATCAAAATGCTCCATGATCTTTGTCATCACAATGCTCAATTCACTTGTCATCACAATGCTCCCTGACACTTGTCGTCAGTATGCTCCTTGAACCCTGACATGACAAGGCTCCATGCCTTTTTCATCACAATGATCCATGCCATTTTCATCACAATGTTCCAAGACCCCTGTAATCACAATGCTCCATGCCCGTTTTCATCAGAATGCTCCAAGAGACTTGTCATCACAAGTCTCCATGGTCTTCTCATCACAATGCTCCAGGACCTTATCATCACCATGCTCCATTCCCTTGTCATCACAATGCTCCAAGCCATTGTCATCACAATGCTCCATTACCTTTGTCATCACAATCCTCCATGACAAATGGCATCACAATGCTCCATGCCATTGTCATAACAATGGGCCATTGCATATATCATCACAATGCTCCGTGACACCTCTCTTCACAATACTGCATGACCTGGTCATCACAATGCTACATGGCCTTGTCATCACAATGTGCCATTCCAACTGTCATCACAATAATCCATGAAACTTATTAGACCAATGTTCCATGCCCTTGTCATCACAATGCTCCATGCCCTAGTTATCTCAGTGCTCCATGACCCCTGTCATCACAATGCTCCGTGACTCCAGTCATCACAATGCTTCATGACCTTTGTCATCACAATGCTCCATGCCCTGGTCATCAACAGTCTCTGTGACATTTTTAACCAAAATGCTCCATGAACTTTTCATCACAATGCTCTTTGATCCTTGTCATCACAATGCTCCATGTGCTTGTCAGCACAGTGCTCTATGACACATGTCATCACAATGCACCAAGCGCTTGTCATCACAGTGCTCCACAATCTTGTCATCACAATGCTCCTTAAAATTTGTCACCACAATGCTCCATGTACTTCTCATCAAAATGCTCTCTCACCACTGATATCACAATGCTACATCACTATTTGTCACAATACTCCCTCACCCCTGTCATCACAATTTTCCATGACTCCTGTCATCACATTGCTACATGCACTTATCATCACAATGTTCGATGACCCCTGACATCACAATGTTCCATAACAACTGTTAGCAAAATGTTCCATGACACTTGTCAGCAAATTGCTCCATGACCCTGTCATCAGAATGCTCCCTGCCCTTCTCATCACCATGCACAACGCCCTTGCCATCAAAATGCTACATGACCTTTGTCATCACAAAGATCCATGACCCTTGGCATCACAATGCTCCATGTCATTGTCATCACAATGCTCCATGAACGCTCTCATCACATTGCTCCATGCCCATGTCTTCACAAAGCTCCATGACACATGTCATCAGAATGCTCCATGGCCTTCTCATCACAATGCTCCATGCCCTTGCCATCACAATGCTCCATTATCCCAGTAATAACAATACTCCATGACCTCTGCCATCACGATGTTCCATGGCCTTGTCATCACAAAGCTGATTGACCCTTCTCATCACAAGGCTCCAAGAACCCTGTAATCACAATGCTCTATGCCCCTTTTCATCTCAATGATCCATGAACCCTGTCATCACAATTCACCATGCCCATCATCATAATGCTTCATGCTATTGTCATCACAATGAAATCAAAATGCTCCATGACCTCTGTCATAACAATGCTCCAAACCCTTGTGATCACAATAATCCATAACACTTGTCTTCACAATGCCCCATGACTCGTGTCATCACAATTATCAATGGTCTTCTCATCACAATGCTCCATGACCATTGTCATCACAATGCTCAATACACTTGTCATCAAAATGCTCCCTGACACTTGTTGTCTGTATGCTCCTTGAACCCTGTCATGACAAGGCCTCATGCCTTTTTCAGCACAATGATCCATGCCCTTTTCATCACAATGCTCCAAGACCCATGTAATCACAATGCTCGTTGCCCTTGTCATCACGAAGCTCAATGATGCATGCCATCAGAATGCTCCTTGGTTTTCGCCTCACAATGTTCCATGCCCTTGTCATCACCATGTTCCAAGACCCCTTTAATAAAAATGCTCCATGCCCGTTTTCATCAGTATGCTCCATGAGACTTGTCATCACAAGGCTCCATGGTTTTGTCATCACAATGCTCAAGGACCTTGTCATCACAATGCTTCTCGACCTTGTCAAGAAAATTTTCAATGGCCCTTGTCATCATAATGCTCCATGCCCTAATCATCACAATGCTCCATTATATTTGTCAAAACAATTCTCAATTACATTTGGCATCACAATGCTCCATGCCATTGTCATCGCAATGGACCATGACATATGTCATCACAATGCTCCCTGACACCTGTCTTCACAATACTCCATGACCTTCTCATCACAGTGCTCCACGCCCTTGTCGTCACAATGCACCATGCCCACTGTCATCACAATAATGTATAAAACTTGTCAGAGCAATGCTCCATGCCCCTGTCATCACAATGCTCCATGCCCTTGTCATCACAATGCTCCATGACCCCTGTCATCACAATGCTCCGTGACTCCAGTCATCACAATGTTTCATAACGATTGTCATCACAATGGTACATGCCCACGTCATCACAAGTCTCTGTGACCTTTGTAACCACAATGCTCCATAAATTTTCATCACAATTCTCTGTGACCCTTCTCATCACAATGCTCCATGTCTTTGTCAGAACAATGCTCCATGACCATTGTCATCACAATGTGCCACACACATTTCATCACAACGGTTCACAACATTGTCATCGCAATGCTCCATTAACCTTGTAATCACAATGGTCCATGCACTTCTCATCAAAATGCTCTCTCACCAGAGATATCACAATGTACCATCACTAGTCATCACAATACTCCCTCACCCCTGTAATCACAATGTTCCATGACCCTGTCATCCCAATGCTACATCCCCTTATCATCACAATGTTCCATGACCCCTGCCATTACAATGTTCCATAACACCTGTCATCAAAATTCTCCATGAACATTTCATCCCAAAGCTCCAAGACCCCTGATATCACAATGTTCCTTTACAATTTTCATCAAATTGCTGCATGACCCGGTCATCAGTATGCTTCCTGCCCTTCTCATCATAATGCACCATGCCCTTGTCATCAAAATGCTCCATGACTTGTCATCACAAAGCTCCATGAACCTTGGCATCACAATGCTCCATGTCATTGTCATCACAATGCTCCATGAATCTTCTCATCACATTGTTCCATGTCCTTGTCATCACAAAGCTCCATGACACTTGTCATCACAATGCTCGATGCCCTTCTCATCACAATGCTCCATGCCCTTGTCATTACAATCCTGAATGACCCATGTATCACAGTGTTCTGTGCCCTTATCATCACAATGCTCCATGCCAACTCTCATGACAATAATCCATGAAACATTTCAGTCCAATGTTCCATGCCTTTCTCATCAAAATGCTCCATTACCCCTGTCATAACAATGCACCATGGCCCTTGCCATCACAATATTCCACGGCCTAGTCATCACAAGGTTCCATGACACTTGCCATCACAATGCTCAAGACCCCTGAAATAACAATGCTTCATGCCCTTGTCATCACAATGCTCCAAGACCCTTGTAATCACAATGCTCCATGCCCCTTTTCATCTCAATGTTCCATGAACCCTGTCATCACAATGCACCATGCCCATCATCATAATGCTTCAGGCTATTATCATCACAATGAAATCAATATTCTCCATGACCTCTGTCATCATAATGCTCCAAACCCTTGTGATCACAATGTTCCATAATACTTATCATCACAACACCCCATGACGCTCATCATCACAATTATCCATGATCTTCTCATCACAGTGCTCCATGATCTTTGTCATCACAATGCTCAATACACTTGTCATCACAATGCTGCCTGACACTTGTCGTCATATGCTCCTTGATACATGGCTTGACAAGGCTCCATGCCTTTTTCATAACAATGATCCATGCCGTTTTCATCACAATGCTCCAAGATCCCTGTAATCACAATGCTCCATGCCCTTGTCATCACAAAACTCCATGACACATGTCATCAGAATGCTCCATGGCCTTCTCATCACAATGCTCCATGCCCTAGTCATCACAATGCTCCAAGACCCCTGTAATCACAATGCTCCATTCCCCTTTTCATCAGAATGCTCCATGAGACTTGTCATCACAAGTCGCCATGGACTTCTCTTAACAATGCTCCAGGACATTGTCATCACCATGCCCCATTCCCTTTTCATCACAATGCTACATGACCCCTGTCATCACAATAATCCATGAACATTTTCAGCCCAGTGCTCCACGACCTACTTATCACAATGCACCATGGCCAATATCATCACAAGGCTCCATGACCACTGTTAACACAACACTCCATGACACCTGACAACACAATGATCCAGGACTCTTGTCATCACAATGCTCCATTCCCTAGTCCTCACAAAGCTCCATGACCCCTGTCATCACCACAATCCTTGAACATTTTCAGCACAGTGCTCCATGACACTTGTCATCACAATGATCCACGCCCATGTCATCCCAATGCTCCATGACCCCTGTAATCACAATGCTCCGTGACGCTTGTCATCACAGTGCTCCATGACACTTGTCATCACAATGCTCCATGCCTTTTTCAGCAAAATGCTACATGACCTTTTCATTACAATGCTGTATGCACTTGTCATCACAATAATCCATGAACCTTGGGATCACATTGCTTCATGCCCTTTTCATCAAAATGCTCCATGCTTCTTGAAATCAAAATGATCCATGACCTCTGTTATCACAATGCTCCAAACCCTTGTGATAACAATGTTCCATAACACTTGTCATCACAATGCTCCATGATGCCTGTCATCACAATACTCCATGCCCTTTTCATCCCAATGCTCCATGACCTTTGTCATCACAATTCTCAATACACTTGTCATCACAATGCTCCCTGACACTTGTCATCAGAATGCTCCTTGAACCCTGTCACTAAAAGGCTCCATGCGATTTTCATCACAATACCCTAAGCCGTTTTCATCACATTGCTCCATGCCATTGTCATCAAAACACTCCACAAGCTTGTCATCATAATGCTCCATGACCATTGTCATCACAGTTCTCCATGCACTTGTCAGCACAATGCTCCCTGACAGTTTTCATCACAATGCACCAAGCCATTGTCATCACAATGCTCCATTACTTTTGACATCAGAATCCTCCATGACATTTGTCATCACAATGCTCCATGCCATTGTCATCACACTGGGCCATTACATATATCATCACAATGCTCCCTGACACCAGTCTTCACAATACTGCATGACATGGTCATTACAATGCTCCATGACATTGTCATCACAATGTGCCATTCCAACTGTCATCGCAATAATCAATGAAACTTATTAGACCAATGTCCCATGCCCTTGTCATCACAATGCTCAATGCCCTTCTTATCACAATGCTCCATGACCCCTGTCATCACAATGATCCGTGACTCCAGTCATCACAATGCTTCATGACCTTTGTCATCACAATGCTCCATGCCCTGGTCATCAACAGTCTCTGTGACCTTTTTAACCACAATGCTCCATGAACTTTTCATCACAATGCTCTTTGACCCTTGTCATCACAATGCTCCATGTGCTTGTCAGCACAATGCTCCATGACACATGTCATCACAATGCACCATACGCTTGTCATCACAGTGCTCTACAATCTTGTCATCACAATGCTCCATAAAATTTGTCATCAAAATGCTCCATGCACTTCTCATCAAAATGCTCTCTCACCACTGATATCACAATGCTACATCACTATTTGTCAGAATACTCCCTCAACACTGTCATCACAATGTTCCATGACTCCTGTCATCACAATGCTACATGCACTTATCATCACAATGTTCGATGACCCCTGACATCACAATGTTCCATAACACCTGTCATCAAAATGTTCCATGACATTTTTCATCAAATTGCTCCATGACCCTGTCATCACAATGCTCCCTGCCCTTCTCATCACAATGCACTACGCCCTTGCTACCAAAATTCTCCATGAGTTTTTTCATCACAAAGATCCATGACCTTTGGCCTCACAATGCTCCATGTCATTGTCATCACAATGCTCCCTGAACGCTCTCATCACATTGTTCAATGTCCTTGTCTTCACAAAGCTCCATGACACATGTCATCAGAATGCTCCATGGCCTTCTCATCACAATGCTCCACGCCCTTGCCATCAGAATGCTCCATTACACCTGACATAAAAATGCTCCATGACCCCTGCCATCACGATGTTCCATATCCTTGACATCACAAAGCTCCATGACCCTTCTCATCACAATGCTCCAAGAACCCTGTAATCACAATGCTCTATGCCGCTTTTCATCTCAATGATCCATGAACCCTCTCATCACAGTGCACCATGCCCATCATCATAATGCTTCATGCTATTGTCATCACAATGAAATCAAAATGCTCCATGACCTCTGTCATAACAATGCTCCAAACCCTTTTGATCACAATGTTCCATAACACTTGTCATCACAATGCCACATGACGCTCGTCATCACTATTATCCATGGTCTTCTTATCACAATGCTCCATGACCATTGTCATCACAATGCTCAATACACTTGTCATCAAAATGCTCACTGACACTTGTTGTCTGTATGCTCCTTGAACCCTGTCATGACAAGGCTCCATGCCTTTTTCATCACAATGATCCATGCCCTTTTCATCACAATGCTCCCAGACCAATGTAATTACAATGCTCCATGCCTTTGTCATCGCAAAGCTCAATGACGCATGCCATCAGAATGCTCCTTGGTATTTTCCTCACAATGTTCCATGCCCTTGTCATCACAATGTTCCATGACCCCTGTAACCACAATGTTCCATGCCCCTTTTCATCAGTATGCTCCATGAGACTTGTCATCACAAGGCTCCATAGTTTTGTCATCACAATGCTCCAGGAACTTGTCAGCACAATCCTTCACGACATTGTCATGAAAATTCTCAATCCCCTTGTCATCATAATGCTCCTAGCCCTAATCATCACAATGCTCCATTATATTTGTCATCACAATCCTCCATTACATTTGGCATCACAATGCTCCATGCCATTGTCATGCAATGGACCATGACATATGTCATCACAATGCTCCCTGACATCTGTCTTCACAATACTCCATGACCTTCTCATCACAATGATCCATGCCCTTGTCATCACAATGCACCATGCCCACTGTCATCACAATAATCTATGAAACTTGTCAGACCAATGCTCCATTACCTCTCATCACAATACTCCATGCCCTTGTCATCACAATGCTCCATGACCCCTGTCATCAGAATGCCCCGTGACTCCAGTCATCACAATGCTTCATAACGTTTGTCATCACAATGGTCCATGCTCGCGTCATCACAAGGCTCTGTGACATTTGTAACCACAATGCTCCATGAACTTTTCATCACCATTCACTCTGACCATTGTCATCACAATGCTCCATTTCTTTGTGAGAACAATGCTCCATGAACATTGTCATCACAAAGTTCCACAACCTTATCATTGCAATGCTCCATAAACTTTGTAATCATAATGGTCCATGCACATCTCATCAAAATGCTCTCTCACCAGAGATATCACAATGTTCCCTCACTAGTCATCACAATACTCCCACACCCCTGTAATCACAATGTTCCATGACCATGTCATCACAATGCTACATCCCCTTATCATGACAATGTTCCATGACCCCTGACATAACAATGTTCCATGACCCCTGACATAACAATGTTCCATAACCACTGTCATCAAAATGCTCCATGACCCTTTTCATCCCAAAGTTCCAAGAACCCTGACATAATATTCTATAACCCCTGCCATTAAAATATTCCATTTCACTTTTCATCAAATTGCTGCATGACCCGGTCATCAAAATTCTCCCTGCACTTCTCATCACAATGCACCATTCCCTTGTCATCAAAATGCTCCATGAGTTGTAATCACAAAGCTCCATGACCCTTGGCATCACAATGGTCCATGTCATTGTCATCACAATGCTCCATGAACCCTCTCATCACATTGCTCCATGCCCTTGTCATCACAAAGCTCCATGACACTTGTCATCACAATGCTCGATGCCCTTCTCATCACAATGCTCCATGCCCAAGTCATTACAATCCTGCATGACCCATGTATCACAGTGTTTTGTGCCCTTGTCATCACAATGCTCCATGACCAGTCTCATCACAATAATCCATAAAACATTTCAGAACAATATTCCATGCCCTTCTCATCACAATGCTCCATTACCCCTGTCATAACAATGCTCCATGACCCCTGTCATCACAGTGTTCCACGGCCTAGTCATCACAATGCTCCATGACATTGTCAGCAAAATGCTACATGACCTTGGCATTACAATGCTCTATGTGCTTGTCATCACAATACTCCTTTTCCATTGTCATCACTAAACTCCATGAACCTTGGGATCACATTGCTTCATGCCCTTGTCGTCAATATGCTCCATGCTCCTTGAAATCAAAATGATCCATGACCTCTGTCATCACAATGCTCCAAACACTTGTGATCCCAATGTTCCATAACACTTGTCATCACAATGCTCCATGATGCTTGTCATCACTAAATTCCATGCCCTTTTCATCACAATGCTCCATGACCTTTGTCATCACAATTCTCATTACACTTCTCATCACAATGCTCCCTGACACTTGTCATCAGAATGCTCCTTGAACCCTGTCACGAAAAGGCTCCATGCCTTTTTCATTACAATGCCCCATTCCATTTTCATCACAATGCTCCGTGACTGTTGTCATCACAATGCTCCATGCCTTTGTCTGAAAAATATTCCATGACCCTTGTCATCACAATGTGCCATTCACTTTTCATCACAACGGTCCAGAAACTTGTCATTGCAAAGCTCCATAAACCTTGTAATCACAATGCTCCATACATTTCTCATCAAAATGCTCTCTCACCAGAGATATCACAGTTTTCCATCACTAGTCGTCACAATACTCCCTCACCCCTGTAATCACAATGTCCCATGACCCCTGTCATCACAATGCTACATCCCTTTATCATCACAATGTTCCATGACCCATGACATCACAATATTCTATAACCCCTGTCATCAAAATGTTCCAATACACTTTTCATCATATTGCTGCATGACCCTGTCATCAAAATACTCCCTGCCCTTCTCATCACAATGCATCATGCACTTATCATCAAAATGCTGCATGACCTTTGTCATCACAAAGCGCCATGAGCCTTGGCATCACAATGCTCCATGTCATTGTCATCAAAATGCTTCATGAACCCTCTCATCACATTGCTCCATGCCCTTGTCATCACAACGCTCCATGACACTTGTCATCACAATGCTCGATGCCCTTCTCATCAAAATGCGCCATGACCTTGTCATTACAATCCTCCATGACCCATGTATCACAGTGTTCCATGCCCTTATCATCACAATGCTCTATGCCCACTCTCATCACAATAATCCATTAAACATTTCAGACCAATGCTCCATGCCCTTCTCATCACAATGCTCCTTTACCTCTGTCATAACAATGCTCCATGACACCTGCCATCACAATGTTCCACGGCTTTGTCATCACAAGGCTCCATGACACTTGTCATCACAATGCTCCACGAACCCTCTAATCAAAATACTCCATGCCCTTTTCATCAAAAAGCTACATGACGCATGTCATCAGAATGTTCCATGGCCCTGTCACCGCAATGCTCCATGCCCTTGCCATCACAATGCTCCAAGACCCTTGTAATCAAAATGCTCCATGCGTCTTTTCATCTCAATGTTCCATGAACCCTGTCATCTCAATGGACCTTGCCCATCATCATAATGCTTCAGGCTATTTTCATCACAATGAAATCAATATGCTCCATGACCTCTGTCATCACAATGCTCCAATCCCTTGTGATCACAATGTTCCATAACACTTATCATCACAACACCCTATGACGCTCATCATCACAATTATCCATGGTCTTCTCATCACAATGCTCCATGACTTTTGTCATCACAATGCTCAGTACACTTGTCATCACAATGCTCCCTGACACTTGTCATCAGTCTGCTCCATTAACCCTGTCATGACACGTCTCCATGCCTTTTTCATCACAATGATCCATGCCCTTTTAATCACAATGCTCAAAGACCCCTGTAATCACAATGCTCCATGCCCTTGTCATCACAAAACTCAATGACGCATGTCATCAGAATGCTCCATGGCCTTCTCCTCACAATGCTCCATGCCCTTGTCATCACAATGCTCCAAGATCCCTGTAATCACAATGCCCCATGCCCCTTTTCATCAGAGTGCTCCATGAGACTTGTCATCACAAGTCTCCATTGTATTCTCATAAAAGTGCTCCAGGAACTTGTCATCAAAGTGCTCCATGATCTCTGTCATCACAATACTCCATGAACATTTTCAGCCCAATGCTCTATGACCTTCTCATCAAAATGCTCCATGACCCCTGTCATCACAATACTCCATGAACATTTTCAGCCCAATGCTCCATGACCCTTGTCATCAAAATGATCCATGCCCTTGTCATCCCAATGCTCCATGACCCCTGTATTCACAGTGCTCCGTGACGCTTGTCATCACAATGCTCCATGCCCTTGTTATCACATTGTTCCATGACCCCTGTCATCACTATGCTCCGTGACTTCATTCATCACAATGCTTCATGACCTTTGTCATCTCAATGGTCCATGCCCTCGTCATCAACAGTCTCTGTGACCATTTTAACCACAATGCTCCATGAACTTTTCATCACAATGCTCTTTGACCCTTGTCATCACAATCCTCTCTGCCTTTCTCAGCACAATGCTCCATGACACATGTCATCACAATGCTCCATGCGCTTGTCAGCACAGTGCTCCATGACACATGTCATCAAAATGCACCATGCGCTTGTCATCACAGTGCTCCACAATCTTGTCATCACAATGCTCCATAAAACTTGTCATCACAATGCTCCATGCACTTCTCATCAAAATTCTCTCTCACCACTGATATCACAACGTTACATCACCTTTCGTCACAATACTCCCTCACCCCTGTCATCACAATGTTTCATGACTCCTGTCATCACAATGCTACATGCACATATCATCACAATGTTCGATGACCCCTGACATCACAATGTTCCATAACCCCTGTCATCAAAATGCTCCCAAAACCTTTTCATCAAAATGCTCCATGACGCCTGGCATCACAATGTTCAATAACACCTGTCATCAAAATATTCCATGACCCTTTTAATCAAATTGCTCCATGACCCTGTCATCACAATGCTCCCTGCCCTTCTCATCACAATGCACAACGCCCTTGTCATCAAAATCATCCATGACCTTTGTCATCAAAAGGATCCATGACACTTGGCATCACAATGCTCCATGTCATTTTCACCACAATGCTCCATGAACGCATTCATCACACTACTCAATGCCCTTGTCATCACAAAGCTCCATGTCCACTCTCATCACAATAATCCATGAAACATTTCACACCAATGCTTCCTGTCCTTCTCATCACAATGCTCCATTCCACCTGTCATAACAATGTTCCATGACCCCTGCCATCACAAAGTTCCACGGCCTTGTCATTCACAAGGCTCCATGACACTTGTCATCACAATGTCCCAAGACCCCTGTAATCACAATGCTCCATGCTCTTGTCATCACAAAGCTCCATGACTCATGTCATTAGAATGTTCCATGGACTTCTCATCACAATGCTCCAAGACACTTTTTATCACAATGCTCCATGCCCCTTTTCATCTCAAAGCTCCATGAATCCTATCATCACCATGCACCATGCCCATTATCATAATGCTTCAGGCTATTTTCCTCACAATGAAATCAAAATGCTCCATGACCTCTGTCATCACAATGCTCCAAACCGTTGGGATAACAATGTTCCATAACACTTCTCATCACAACACCCCATGATGCTCATAATCACAATTATCCATTGTCTTCTCATCACTATGCTCCATAACATTTGTCATCACAATGCTCAATACACTTGTCCTCACAATGCTCCCTGACACTTGTCGTCAGTATGCTCCTTGAACACTGTCATGACAAGGCTCCATGCCTTTTTCATCACAATGACCCATGCACTTTTCATCACAATGCTCCAAGACAACTGTAATCACAATGATCCATGCTCTTGTCATCACAGTGCTCCATGACACATTCATCAGAATGCTCCATGGCCTTCTCTTCACAATGATCCATGCCCTTGTCATCACAATGCTCCAAGACCCCTGTAATCACAATGCTCCATGCCGCTTGTCATTATAGTGCTCCATGACGCTCGTCATCACAATTATCCATGGTCTTCTCATCACAGTGCTCCACGGTCTTGCCATCACAATGCTCCATGCCCTGGTCATCACAATGCTCTATGTTCCCTTTCATCACAATTCTCCATGTTCTTGGCATCGCTATGTTCCATGACACTTCCCATCACAGTGTTAAATGCTTTGTCATCACAATACTGCACAAGCTTGTCATCAGAATACTCCATGACCCTTGTCATCACAATGATCCTTGACCCCTGTCATCACAATGCTCCATGAGACGTATCATCACAATGATCCATGCCCCTTGTCATTACAGTGCTCCATGATGCTCGTCACCAGAATTATCCATGGTCTTCTCATCACAGTGCTCCACAGTCTTGCCATAACAATGCTCCATGCCCTGGTCATCACAATGCTCCATGTCCCTTGTCATCACAATTCTCCAGGTCCTTGTCATCACAATTCTCCATGACATTTCTCATCCCCATGTTACATGCTCTTGTCATCACAATTCTCCATGCACTTGTCATCGCAATGTCCCATGACCCCTGTCATAGCAAGCTCCATGCTTTGTCATCACAATGCTTCACGACCTTTTCATCAAAATTCTCAAAGGCCGTTGTCATCACAATGCTCCATGCCCTTGTCATCGCAATGCTCCATGGCCCTTGTCATCACAATGCTCCAAGCCCTTGTCATCACAATGCTCCATTACCTTTGTCATCACAATCCTCCATAACACTCGGCATCACAATGCTCCATGCCATTGTCATCACAATGGAACATGAAATATGCCATCACAATGCTCCCTGACACCTGTCTTCACAATACTCCATGACCTTGTCATCACAATGCTCCATGCCCTTTTCATCACAATGTGCAATGCCCACTGTCAACACAATTATCCATGAAACTTGTCAGACCAATGCTCCATGCTCCTGTCATCACAATGCTACATGACCCCAGTCATCACAATGCTCCGTGTGTCCCGTCATCACTAGACTCCATGACGTGTGTCACCACAAAAGTCAATGCCCTCATCATCACAAGGCTCTGTGAAATTTGTCACCACAATGCTCCATGAACTTTTCATCAAAATGCTCAATGTTATTGTCATCACAATGCTCCATGAACGCTCTCATCACATTGCTCCATGACCTTGTCATCACAAAGCTCCATGACGCATGTCATCAGAAGGCTCCATGGCCTTCTCATCACAATGTTCCATGCCCTTGCCATCACAATTCTCCATTAACCCTGTCATAACAGGGCTCCATGACACCTGCCATCACGATGTTCCATGGCCTTGTAATCACAAGGCTCCATGACCCTTCTAATCACAATGCTCCAAGACCTCTGTAATCACAATGCTCCATACCCCTTTTCATCTCAATGATCCATGAACCCGGTCATCACAATGCACCATGTCCATCATCAAAATGCTTCATGCTATTGTCATCACAGTGAAATCAAAATGCTCCATGATCTCTGTCATCACAATGCTCCAAATCCTTGTGATCAAAATGTTCCATAACACTTATCATCACCACGCCCCATGACGCTCGTCATCACAATTATCCATGGTCTTCTCATCACAATGCTCCATGACCTTTTTCATCACAATGCTCAATACACTTGTCATCACAATGCTCCCTGACACTTGTCCTCAGTATGCTCCTTGAACCCTGTCATGACAAGGCTCCATGCCTTTTTCATCACAATGTTCCATGCCCTTGTCCTCACAAAGCTCCATGATGCATGTCATCAGAACGTTCCATGGCCATCTCATCCTAATGCTCCATGCCCTTGTCATCACAATGCCCCAACACCCCTGTAATCACAATGCTCCATGCCCCTTTTCATCAGAATATTCCATGAGACTTGTCATCACAAGTCTCCATGGTCTTCTCATCACAATGCTCCAGTACCTTGTCATCACAAGCCTCCATGGCCCCTGTCATCACAATACTCCATGAACATTTTCAGCCCAATGTTCCTTGACCTTCTCATCACAATGCTCCAAAACCCCTGTCATCACAATGCTCCATTACTCCTGTCATCACAACGATCCATGAACACTGACAACACAATGATCCGGGACTCTTGTCATCAAAATGCTCCATGCCCTTGTCATCCCAATGCTCCATGACCCCTGTAATCACAATGCTCCGTGACGCTTGTCATCACAGTGCTCCATGAATCTTGTCCTCACAATGCTCCATGCCTTTGTCAGCAATATGCTACATAATCTTGTCATCACAATGCTCCATGCGCTTGTCATCACAATCCTTCATGACACATTGGATCATATTGCTTCATGCCCTTGGCATCTCCCTCTTGCCTTTCTGGTTTTTACAGATTTTCGGATGTCCCTTTTGACCCGTGGGAAGTGACAATTCTTTGTAGTGTGGATTTGCATTGCACGCTCGCTTGATTGTCCAAAAAGGTCATATGCGTTTTCTCCTGAATATATTCAGGAGAAAACGCATACGCCCTTTTTGGCCAAGTGCATCATTGTCGAAGTTGTGATGCTTTTCCTGTGCTTTAAAGGCGATTCCAATTTACCTCTTGAAATATGTTTTGTGCAATTCTGCCTCATTTTCAAGTCAGCTTCGTTGCATTCCCTCAACAGATTTTTGGAAGACAGTAGTCCTTTATAACTGTAGGTTTGTGAATTGTTGTGCCCGTGAGCTCCAATTTTCAAATCCCATTTTTGGGAGCTGACTGCAAATCCACAATTTTGCTTCAGGACCTATACTTGTTCCAGGGGTGGCTATACTGTTCCCTGCAGGTGGCTGAGGCTTTGGTTACTTCTTCTTCCTGACGGGAATTTAGAGTGACATGTGCCCGTCCAAAAGCCTACATCTACTCTCTGATTGGTTCTCCCTCTTCCCTTTCATCCTCTGCACAATTAACAAACTGTGCGAACCAGGAGGTTATAGGGGCTGGCTCTCCTAAGTTGGGAGATTGATAGTAAAGCAGTTGGAATGCCAAACTGGAGCACAAGGAGAGGAAAAATTAGGAGACTTTTAGAAACCTTTCACCATCACAGGGTGTCCATTCTCTAGGTTTCCCATACATGTTATAACTGTAGTGATATTCCCTACTACCTGGAGATTTGGTATCCATGGAATCGTGGCATGCATTAGTACTTTAAAGGGTCTGCATTTTCTATCCCAATCTCACCAGTCCTCTCAGTCCCAAATGTCCAGCCTTATGTCTCATCCAGCTGTCTTTACAGATAGGGTCATTCCCGGTTTCATCAGAACCCCTGAAGGAATTGTGTAAGAATTTCGCTGTTTTTTTGTTTGTTTTTGAAATTCATTTTTATAATGGGGTTGAGCTGATTTTCACTGACGTGTTTATGCCAGTCTAGACACACTTGATTCCCTTATGAAGACAAATCAATACATAGGTTTTAAGGTTCTCACTAGTCAGATATATTCCTCTGCGGGGAATAGGGGGTTTGAGTCCCGTTCACTGAGGAAGGGGTAGGTCTCGTCTGTTCTCTATTTGGTTTATGGAATGGTACCTGTGCTAATATCAAATTCTGGTTTTATGCATCACCCCACCTCTCCTTTCCCATTAAACAGGCATAAGAGTGTTTTCTAAATGTGAGACTCTGTTCTCTTTCTTAATTCAGTTCATGTGTTGTGATGTTGACATTCCCTCTGTAAGTGATATCTTATGAATAGATTCTTTTTCTGTGTGACTAATTTCACTTAGAATCATCATACCTAAATCCACTCTTTATGCTGCTACTGGCCTTAGGACATTGATTTCACGTCTGAGTGATATTCCGTTGTACAAAATTACCACAAGTAATTTATGCATTTCTCTTTTTCCTGGGATATTTCAGGTGTACCGAAGTTGAGGTTCTTGTATGCAGAGCAGCCCTAAACTTTGGGGTGCCTGTGTCTTGTCGATATTTAGTCTTCCCAAGTTATATGTCCATGAGTTGAAGTCCCCTTTGCTTGGGGGCTTTGTATTTAAATGTTTTAGGAAACAGCATACACTTCTTCAGAGTGGCTCTTGGATATTTATACCCCACCCATCAGCGTGACTAGGCTCCCTGTTCTCCATGGCCTCTCCAGCATTTCTGGTTTGTACACATTTTTTGGATGGACTTTCTGAGCAGTGGAAATTGAGACTTCTTTGTTGTGCGGATTTGCATTTCCCGCTTGCTTGGTTGGCCAAAAACTCTGTATGTGTTTTTTTCCTGAAGATATTCACGAAAAAAAGGCATACACCCTTTTGCCCAACTGCATCATTTTAGAAATTCTGCTGCTTTTCATATGCTTTAAATGTGAGTACAATCTACCTTTTGAAATCTGTTTCCTGCAATTCTGCCTCTCATTCAGATCCTCTTCGTTGCCTTACCTGAATATATTTTTGGACGTTGGTTATCATTTATATCTTTGCATGTCTTTGAATTGTCTGCTCCTGAGCTCCATTTTACAACTCGCTTTTATTGTGAGCTCGCCGCCAAACCATTGGATTGCTTCTGGCCCTATTCTGGTTCTGAGGAGGCAGGCTGAGCCTTTGGTTAATTCTTCTTCCTAATGGGAAATTAGAGTGACATGTGCCTGTCAAAACTCCTACAGCTTATCTCTCTTTTTTTCCCCCCTTCCCATTTATCCTCTGCACAAATTGCAAACTGTGTGAAACAGGAGGTTAAAGGTGCTGATTCTCCAAGAGGGGATATTGTTAATAATGGGGCTGGAATGGCAAACCCCAGCACCAGGAGATCAAAAATGAGGTGCATTTTAGACACCTTTCCTGAGCACACGGTGTACATTCATCTCGGTTTCGCAGGCATGTTTTCGCTGTCAGAAGATTCCCTTGAACCTGCCGATTTGGGACCCATGGAATGGGTACAAGGCAGTATTACTTTAAAAGGTCTGCATTTCCTCACCCAGCCTCTCTAACATCTCTTAGCGTGCATAGCTTCCAGCCTTATATATCATCCTGCTGTGGGTCTACATGTGTTCAATCCATGTTACATCATAGCCCTTCAACAAAAGTTGTAAGAATTTTTGTCTGTCTTACCGTTTTTATAAATATTTTTAAATTTATTTTATATTGGTTACAGCTGATTTTCAAAGCTCTGTTTTTGCTGCTGTACATCCACTTGATTCATGTACTGTGAGACAACAATAAATTATTTTTCAGATGCTTACGAGTCATATGTATTATTGTCCAGTGACTTGAGTGGGCTGAGTGCAGTTCTTTGAGGTACCGTGTAGGCCTTGTCAGTTATTCAATTTGGTACTTGGAATGGTATATTTGCTAATTTCAACCTCCTGGATAATACCTCACCATTCCCCACCTTTCCCATTTAGCAGCCTTATGTCTATTTTCTACATATTTGACTATGTTTCTGTTTTGTAGTTTATTTCATGTGTAGCCATGTTTGATTCCACCTTTAAGTGACATCTTATGATATGTGTCTTTTTCTTTCTGACATATGTCACTTAGAATGATCGTATGTAACACCTCCAGAGTTGTTCCAACTGGCCTTATTTCATTGATTTCGAGATGAGTAATATTCCACTCTACATAAGTACCCCATCTCTTTTATCCATTTTATCCTTCCAGGGACATTTAGGTTATATCCAAGTGGAGGCCCTTTTTATCAGAGAGGTGGTAAACGTTGGGGTGCCTGTTTTCTGTTAATTTTTGTTTTTCCCAAGGTATACGCCCATGAGTGCAAGTGCACTATGCTCTGTAGCTCATCTTTTAGCTGTTTTAGCAAACACAATACACTTCTCCAGAGTGGCCATTGGCAAATTACATTTCCACTATCAGCCTCACAGGGCTCCCTTTTCTCCTCGCCCTGTCCTGCATTTCTGGTGTTTACACTTTATGTGGATGGCCCTTCTGACTGATGTGAAGTGATACATTTTGTAGTATTGATTTCCAGTGCCCACCTGTTTGGTTGGATAAAACGTGTGTATGGCCTTTACTTGAATATATTCAGAAAAAAATGCATACGCCCTTTTGGGCCAAGTGCATCATTGGCGATGTTCAGCCCATTTTCTTGTGCTTTAATGGGGAGTCCTTTCTGCCTCTTCAAATCTGTTTCCTGCCACACCCCCTTGCTTACAAGTCCTTTTCTGTGACTTACCTCAAGACATTTTTCAACAATAGATATTTTCAACTCTGCAGTTTCATGAATTTTAGTGCCCCTGAGTTCCATTTTTCAACTTGTGTTTTTGGAAACTGGACACAAAACAGCGGTTTATCCTCTAGACCTATTCTGTTTCCATGGGCAATTCTAGCCTTTGATGAATTTGTCTTCCAGATTGGAAATTAGAGTGGCATGTGCCTGTCCAAACAACTAAGACTTGTCTCTAAATTTTTCTCATCCTTCCGCTTCATCCTCTGGACAAATTCCAAACTGTGTGCAACAGGATGTTGACGGTGCTGATATCCCCAAGTGAGGAGATTGTTAGGAAATATGCTGGAGGGGTGAACCCGAGCACCAGGCGATGAGGAGATGAGGTGCCTTTTCCAAACTCTTTCCGATCAAACGGTGTACCATCCTCTAGGTGTGACAGGCATGTTTTAGCTGTAGGAAGGGTCCCGTGCATGGAAGGAGAACACCAGGGATTTTTCCAAATCAGTGCCTCCCCGTACCCCAAACTGGGGAATTTTTAAGCTACAGCTACACGTATGTCCATTAAAGGCCTTGGGAAATAGGCAGAGCCCAAATTTTAGATGATTGAAATCTTCAGGGTCAGAAGCGTTCACCATGGGCCTTGCTTAGGTTACATTTTATCTGTCATTGATAGATGATGTCAATAAAAATATCGATTCTTTTTCAGATTATTTCCCCTTATAGGTTATTGCAAAATATTCAGTGTAGTTCCCTGTGCTATACAGTAGTTCCTTGTTGATGATCTATTTTATACATAGCAGTGTGTATGTGTTAATCCCAAACTGTTAATTTATCCCTTCTCCTACCTTTCCACTTTGGTAATAATAAATTATAAGATTTTATACTTCTCAGAAATGGGGGAGCTGAAAGAGAGGTATCCTTTTCAATGGAAAAGCATTCAAAACAAGATTGAAGCTTCAACCAAGAGTACTCGATGTACATCCATGGAAATAAATCACTTCATTTCTCTAATGTTGACCTGACAAATAAGACAGACGTCTTCACTGAACTTGCTTACAGTAAAGTGATGGAAATATCAAATGTAAGTCTTAGGAAAATCTTATTTTACCCGAGCATTATACACTGCTCTATGTTAACTACAGTTTGGCTCACACATCTGTTCATTGAAGTTACAATGTTCTCAATTTCTGTTACTGATCCTCCAGAGTGGACCCCAACAGGATTCACCGTGCCCAGTGTCATTGGAGCCAAGAGATCAGGACTGAGTTTGCTTCAGAAGAAAAGGAAACATTATTTTGAAAACAGAATGGAGAGGTGAGAGCGTGCAGTCCCCCACGGGCTGTGGGCTGGGCTGCTGTGTAGGGATCCCGGCAGAGTCAGTGGGAGGGAGGGGATGGAGCTCTCGAGGGCTGGGTTGGCTGCAGCTCAGGCTCTATGCCATGGAGTCTGCATGGGACCCCGCTAGCTGAGGTGTCGACCCAGCCATTCTGCACTAGGAAATCGGGTCTGAAGTGCCGGGTGTGGGACCTCTGCATGCGGAACCCTAGGAGCACGTGAAATTAGACAAAGCACAAAGGAAAAACAGGTTAGACTTTATTTTATTGCCCAGATTCTCTTTTTATCTCCCAGGAATTTTTAATGAACGTTGCCGGAGACTAACCCCTCCTCTGCTTTTTGTTCCGTTCCTCATTCTTGGGGTGTTGAGGGTGCAGACCCCTCTTTTGTAACTGCTTCATGCTGTGGTGGCAGCCCTGATACCTGGGGGGAGGGGCAAAACGTCTCCCCACCAGCCTCCAGGTGAGGTTATTTGTCCCAAGGCCTCCTGCCTCACTTCTCGTCCGCCTGAGCACCAGCATTGGAAGTGTTATAGATTCTAATGACCTTTAAGGGTCCAGGAAAGAGATGCGCAGAGATGCTGAGGTGGCAGGTTTCACCCCACCCCACATTTGTTCGGCGACCTTAGGCTGACGGTTTTTGCCAGCCTAGATGCTCTGACCAGTAGTCTGTGCTTTCTTTAATTAGGTCCCTGAATAAATGTACAAACAGCACCATGTGTCAGAACCCTGCCCGCGCAACTCCCAGACAGTCCAGGGTCAGTGGTGATCCAGGACCATGACGTCCACTGAGTCAACGGCCTTTAGAAGTAGCCAGCAGTCCAGCCGGTCATATTGGCTACCATCACCGCGGTGTCTGTAGGGTTTTCTATGGTGAAAGCGTGATATACGTTTCCCCCGCCAAGCTTATTAGCTCCCCTCTGGGTGCAGTAAGTCCTGCAAGCAGTAGTCTGCTTTTTCGGGGCACAGTCTTCTTGTTTTCTGAGAGAAACTCCAGGTCAAGTGATGGTCACACGAGTCATCTTGGGGTCCCGTTGCTCCCGTTCGTCTCTCTGGATGTTGGAGTTGGAGGGCCTCCTCACTCGAGGTCAGTGTGTCCACAGAGCGACCCCTGCAACTTCAGGGCATGATGGGTGGTTAGGATCACGAAAAGGGGTCCTTTTCCCTTAGGAGGGAGCTGGCCTTGTGGGCTGCTGATTTCCAGCTTTTTAGATACCCCAGTATCCTGGCCTGATGAGTCGGTGGGCAAAGCCCTTGGTGACCATAGTTTATCATACCTGAAGGGCATTCTTGTGTTGCTCCATTTCAAGTGGTCCAAGTTTTTGCACTAAGGCTCCAAGGGCAATTAAACTTTGACCGGGTATGTAAAGGTCAAAGGGTTTAGCTAAATTAGGGAGTTCCTGGGCAAGGGTCTGAATTGACTGCTCTTTCCATTCTTGAAAGGCCGCTTCTGGATTCTATACAAAAGGATCATCATCTTTTCGTGTCAGTGTTTCATGTAGAGGCCCAGCTATTAGACTGTAGTTAGGGATCCAGATGCAGACAACCTTGGCCTCCTCAGGAACCCCTAAGCTGTCTTCTAGTTTTAGAAGAGGTAAGGCTGCAAATGGCTTCTTCCCTATCCTGGGATGCGTTTCTCAGAATATCTGTGAGAATGAAGCCCAGGCATGTCACCTAAGCCTGGGAAATTTGAGCCTTTTTCTTGGACACCTTCTATCCTTCCTTGGCTAGGTAGTTTAGAGGCGTCTTTAGTAGGCCTGGCGATCAGAATGTCATCTGCATATTGAAGGAGGGTTCCCTTTTACAGAGGTAGTACATTTATGTCTTTAGAGGTCATTTCCCCAATGATGGTGTGGGGATTTTTGTACTGTTGGGGCAGGACGGCCCAGCATTATTGGTTTTGTTGCATGTTGTGTCCTGCCACTCACAAGCCAAAAATTCTTGTGACTCTGAGATGAATGGAATACAGAAGAAGGCATCATTGAAGTCTAATACAGAATGCCATGGCCTGGTGGATGGTAGAATTTCCAGCATGGTGTAGGAAATAGGAGCTACTGGATGTATATCCTCGGTGGCTTCACTGACTGTCCTGATATCCTTTACCAGGTCTCCAGCAGCCCATGGGGCTCTCGTGGTCAGGCCAATCCCAGGATATGGAGCTCACCTGGGCTGCACCACCCATCCCCACAGCCCACGGGGCTCTCGTGTTCAAGTCCCTCCCAGGGTATGGAGCTCACCTGTGCAGCTACCCAGCAGCCCATGGGGCTCTCCTAGTCAGGCCCTTCCCAGGATACAGAACTCCCCTGGGCAGGGACCCCAGCAGGGCTGGACACACAGGAACTGTGCACATAGCCCACCTTGCAGAGAACCCCCAGCTCCCCTATCGCTCACAGCTGACACAGAACACCTCAGAGCAGGACTTGAACTAACAAACAGCAGCTCTGACAGGTCTGTGACCCTGGCTATCTCTCTGTGCAGTCTCTCTCTGCCTGGTCTTCCAGACACTTCCACTGCAGCCAGGGCACCAGGCCTCTGTCTCCACCCACCATCACTCCTCTCCCTGACTCCTGGGTTCCTCTCATTAGGATAGGGTCTTCTTGAACTTGTTTTCCACTCATGGACCAGATAAAATGATAAGAAAACAAGCGGCAGCTGCAGCCCCTTGTCTAGCCTGACTCTCAAGGGCCCACACCTGTTCCTTGGGCCTGGCCCGTTTAGCAAGGTTCATTTTCTGCTACTGTGAGCCCCTGAGGGTTGAGGATTGGCTGATTTGGGCAGCCTGACACTGCCTACCAGCCCTCCCCAGGTGTGCCTGTGTTGAGGTCAATATAAACACCTCTCCAGGCAGCTAGAGCCCCTTTAGCTGTGCCTGATGCCATATTCTCTGCCCCGTCAGCAGTGTCGGGGCTGGGGTGGTGGTAGGGAGTGAGGGGCCGTGGTTTGTGGGTGGCCCAGTGTGAGTGGGGCTCTGCTGGACTTTCCACAGGAGTTGCTAGGCTGCCACCTGCTAAAGAAGAGGGTGTGTCATCCATAACTGCCGCTTGAATTTCTCCCCAGGCAGAGGTGAGTAAGTAAAAATGCAGTGGGGGCCGTGGCAGGAGGGGTATCTCAGGCAGGGAAATGGAAAGATTCCAGAAGAGCATCTGGGGCCAGGACCATCCTGACTGGCCTGCAGGCACCAAGTCGGCCTGCGTGCTGTCGCTGGTGTGGCTCCACAGCCCTTCCTCTAGGCTTGCAAGTGCTTGTACATATTCAGGTGTTTTACCTGGAAAGGGTGGGAAGAGTTCAGCTGCAGCAGGACTGGGGCTCAGCTCACATTTACTCACAGACGCCTCAACACAGTCCCCCCAGCTTTGCAATGAGGATTCTCCTTGTCGGGGGGAGCGCTGCTGACTGCATGGGAGACGATTTCCCACCTCTGACCAACTTAAGAATTTTTTACCACTGGAGCAAGTGCCCTGATACGATTTTCCTCTGTATAACTGGTGGGTTCTGTTTTTTTTTTTTTCATTTTTTTCTTTTTGGTTCAAAGTAGATTTTATTTATTCCTCTTTTTTTTTTAATTTGGAGATATAAACATAGAAATAATGCATTATTATAAAGACGTCTATGTGAAGGGAAATATTTTTTTCTGTTTTCTTTTATTAAATGCTATTTATTTTTATCTTTTTTAAATTTATTTCTTTTATACAGCAGGTTCTTATTGGATATCTATTTTATACATATAAGTGTGCACATGTGAATCCCAGTCTCCCAATTCATCCCACCACCACCCTCACATGGCGTTTCCCCCTTGGTGTCCATGTTTGTTCTCTACATTTGTGTCTCTATATCTGCCCTGCAAACCGGTTCATCTGTACCATTTTTCTAGGTTCCACATATATGCATTAATATACAATATTTGTTTTTCTCTTTCTGACTTACTTCACTCCGTATGACAGTCTCTAGATCCATTAAGGTCTCTACAAATGACCGAATTTCATTCCTATGTATGGCTGAGTAATATTCCATTGTATATATGTACCACATCTTTATCCATTCGTCTGTCTGTGGGCACTTAGGTTGCTTTCATTACCTGGCTATTGTAAATAGTGGTGCAATGAACATTGTGGTGAATGTGTATTTTTGATTTATGGTTTTCTCTGGGTATATGCCCAGTAGTGGGATTGCTGGATTATATGGTAATTCTATTTTTACTTTTTTAAGGAACCTCCATACTGTTCCCCATAGAGACTGTATCAATTTACATTCCCAACAATAGTGGAAGAAGGTTCCTTTTCTCCATACCCTCTCCAGCATTTGTTGTTTGTAGATTCTCTGTTGATGCCCATTCTAACAGGTGTGACATGACACCTCATTGTAGTTTCCATTTCCATTTCTCTAATAATTAGTGATGTTGAGCAGATTTTCATGTGCGTACTGGCCACCTCTATGTCTTCTTGGAAGAAATGTCTATTTATATCTTCTTCCATTTTTGTATTGGGTTGTTTGTTTTATTAATATTGAGCTGCATGAGCTGTTTATATATACTGGAGATTAATCATTTGTCCATTGATTCGTTTGCAAATATTTTCTGCCATTCTGAGGGTTGTCTTTTCATCTTGTTTGTAGTTTCCTTTGCTTTGCAAAAGCTTTTACGTTCCCTTAGGTCCCATCTGTTTAGCTTTCTTTTTTATTTCATTACTATAAGAGGTGGATCAAAAAAGATCTTGCTGTGATTTACGTCAGAGTATCCTTCGTAAGTTTTCCTCTCAGAGTTTTATACTATCCGGTCTTACATTAAGGTCTCTAATCCATTTTGAATGTATTTTTATGTATGGTGTTGGGGAGTGTTCTAATTTCATTCTTTTACATGTAGCTCTCCATATTTCCCAGCACCAATGATTGAAGAGACTGTCTTATCTCCATTGTATAGTCTTGCCTCCTTTGTCATAGATTAGGTGACCATAGATGTGTAGGTTTATCCCTGTGCTTTCTTTTTTTTTTCCTTTTACACGTTTATTGGAGTGTAATTGCTTTACAATGGAGTGTTCGTTTCTGCTGTATAAAAAAGTGAATCAGCTATACATATACAAATATCACCAGATCCCCTCCCTCTTGCATCTCCCTCTCACACCCCATATCCCACCCCTTTATGTGGTCACAAAGCACCAAGCTGATCTCCCTGTTCTATGTGGCTGCTTCCCAGTAGCTATTGGTGTTACATTTGGTAATGTATTTATGTCCATGCCACTCTCTCACTTCGTCCCAGCTTACCCATCCCCCTACCGGTGTCCTCAAGTCCTTTCTCTATGTTTGTGTCCTTAATCCTGTCCTGCCACTAGGTTCTTCAAAATCTTTTTTTTTTCTTCATTAGATTCCGTATATCTCTGTTAACATACAGTATTTGTTTTTCCCTTTCTGACTTACTTCACTGTGTAGGACAGATTCTAAGTCCATCCACCTCAGTACAACTAACTCAGTTTTGCTTTTTTTTATGGCTGAGTAATACTCCATTGTATATATGTGCCAGATCTTCTTTAAACATTCATCTGTCGATGGACACTTAGGTTGCTTCCATGTCCTGACTATTGCAAATAGAGCTGCAATGAACATTTTTCTACATAACTCTTTTTGAATTATGGTTTTCAAAAGGCAAATGCCCTGTACTTGGATTGTTGTGTCATATGGTACTTCTATTGTTAGTTATTTAAAGGAACCTCTGTACTGTTCTCCCTAGTGCCCATATCAATTTACATTCCCACCCACAGTGCAAGTGTGTTCCCTTTTCTCCAATAAAGGCCTCTCCAGCATTTATTGTTTTGTAGATTTTTTTGATGAGTGCCACTCTGATTGCTGTGAGGTGATACCTCACGGTAGTTTTGATTTTCATTTTTCTAATGATTAGTAATGTTCAACATCCTTTCATGTGTTTCTTGGTAATCTGTATATCTTCTTTGGAGAAATGTCTATTTAGGTCTTCTGCCCGTTTTTGGATTGGGTTATTTGTTTTTGTGATATTGAGCTACATGAGGTGCTTGTAAAGTTTGGAGATTAATCCTTTGTCAATTGCTTCATTTGAAAATATTTTCTCCCATTCTGAGGGTTGTTTTTGCATCTTGTTTATGTTTTCCTGTACTGTGTAAAAGCTTTTAAGTTTCATTAGGTCCCATTTGTTGATTTCTGTTTTTATTTCCATTTCTCTAGGAGGTGGGTCCAAAAGGATCTTGCTGTGATTTATGTCATAGAGTGTTCTGCCTATGGTTTCCTCTAAGTGTTTTATAGTGTCTGGTCTTATATTTAGATCTCTAATCAATTTAGAGTTTATTTTTGTGTATGGTGTTATGGAGTGTTCTAATTTCATTCTTTTATGTGTAGGGGTCCAGTTTTCCCAGCACCAATTACTGAAGAGACTGTCTTTTCTCCATTGTATATCCTTAGCTCCTTTGTCATAGATGAGATAGCCATAGGTGTGTAGGTTTACCTCTGGGCTTTCTGTCCTGTTCCATTGATCTGTGTTTATGCCAATCTACATAAACTTGATTCCATTATGCAGACATATAAATACATAGGTTTCAAGGTTATTACCAGTCAGATATATTCCTCTTCAGTGAATAGGGGGTTTTGTGTCCAGTTCATTGAGAAAGGAGTAGGTCTTGTCTATTAACTATTTGGTATATGGAATGGGATCTGTGCTAATTTCAAACTCTGCTTTTACACATCACCCCACGTCACCTTTCCCCTTAAGGAGGAATAAGTGTGTTTTCTAAATGTGTAACTCTGTTCACATTTGAAATTCAGTTCATGTGTAGCCATGTTTACATTCCCTCTATAAGTGATATATTACAATATTTTTTTTTCTTTGTGGCTCATTTCACTTAGCATCATCATACCTAAAGCCACTCATTATGCTGCTATTGGCCTTATGACATTGATTTTATGTCTGAGTGACATTCCATTGTATATAAGTACCACAACATCTATATCCATTTTTTTCCCTTTCCTGGGATATTTAAAGTGTACCGAAGTCGAGGTTCTTGTAAACAGAGCAGCCCTAAACTTTGGGCTGTCTGTGTGTTGTGGATTTTTAGTTTTCCCAAAATACACGTCCATGAGTGGAAGTGTGCTATGCTCTGTAGCTCTGTTTTAGAAAACAACATACAGTTCTCCAGAGAGGCTGTGGGAAATTTACATCCTGACCATCAGCCTAACCAGGCTCCCTTTTCTCCATGGCCTGTCCTGCATTTGTGGTTTTTACACTATTTGTGGATGGCCCTTTTGACTGGAGGTAAGGGACACTTCTCTGTAGTGTGGATTTGCAATGCCTGATGGCTTGCTTGGCCAAAAAGGGCATATGCATTTTTTCCCGGATATATTCAAGAAAATACACATAGTCCCTTTACGGCCATGGGCAATATTGTCGAAGTTCTGTCGCTTTTCATGTGCTTTAAAGACAACTCCAATCTACCTCTTGAAATCTGTTTCCTTTAATTCTGCCTTGCATTCAAATCCTCTTCACTGCCTTACCTCAATATATTTCTGGATGATAGTTGTCCTTTATAACTCTGCAAGTTTGTGAATTGCTGTGCCCCTGATTTCCATTTTTCAACTCGCCTCTTTGTGATCTGGCTGCAATACTGCAGCATGGCTGTAGGCCCTAGTCTGGTTCCGGGGTGTCAGGCCGAGCCGTTGATTAATTTTTCTTCCAGATGGGAAACTAGAGTGACATGTGCCCATCCAAACACCTACAGCTAATCTCTCATTTATTTACCCTCTTCCTGTTCATCCTCTGCACAATTTGCAAACTGTGCATAATGGGAGGGTAAAGGCGCTGACACTCCAATTGGGGAGATTTTTAGTAATGCAGATGGAATGGCGAAGCCGAGCACGACAAACGGAAAAATGAGGTACCTTTTAGAAAACTTTCCCAATTACACAGTGTACCATCCACTGGGTTTCCCATGCATGCTTTAACTGTAGGAAGATTCCCTTAAACTTGGACAGTTGGGACCACTAGAATGGGTAGTACACAGTATTGCTCAAAGTGGTGTTCTTTTGCTCACACAACCTCAACAATCTTGTCAGCCCCAAGTGTCCAGTTTTATGTCTCATCCAGCTGTGGGTGTAAAGGTGGACAATCCAGGTTGCATCACAGGCCCTGAACGTAATTCTTAAGGCTTTCCCTCTGTTTCGCTGTTTTTGCATTTTGCTTTTGAAATTTATTTTTATAAGGGTGTTTAGCTGAATTTCAGTGCTGTGTTCATGCCATTATACACACACATGACTCCTTTATGGAGACATGATAAACATATGTTTTAAAATTCTTGGAGTCAGATATATTCCTCTGCAATGAATAGGGGGTGTTGAGTTGAGTTCATTGTGCGGGGAGTAGGTGATGTCTATTACATACTTGGTTTATGTAACAGTATCTGTGCTAATTTAAAACTGTGGTTTTATGCATCAACCCACCTCGCCTTTCACCTTAAGCAGGGAGAATATTGTTTTCTAAGTGTGTGACTCTGTTGTGTTTGTAATTCAGATCATTCGTAGCCAAGTGTACATTCCCACTATAAGTGATATCTTATGATAAGATTCAGTACTCTGTTATCTTTCCTAACTCAGTTCATATGTAGCCATGTTTACAGGATCTTCATAAGTGATATCTTATGATAAGTTTCTTTTTCTGTGTGACTTATTTCACTTAGAATCATCGTACCTGAATCCACTCATTTTGCTGCTACTGGTCTTATGACATTGATTTCATGGCTGAGGGATATTCCATCGTATGTAAGTAACACAATTTTTTGAACCATTTTAATCTTTCTTGGGATATTTAAGGTGTACCCAAGTTGAGGTTCTTGTAAGCAGTGCAGCCCTAAATTTAGGGGTGGCTCTGTCTTACTGATTTTCAGTTTTCCAAGGTATATTCCCTAGGCTGGAAGTGGCCTTGGCTCTGTAGCTCGGTTGTTTACTTGTTTATGGAACACAATGCACGCCTCCAGTGAGGCAGTTGGCAATTTACATCCCGCCCATCAGCATAACAAGGCTCCCTGTTCTCCAGGGCCTGTCTTGCCTTTCTGGTTTTTATACATTTTGTGGATATGCATTTTGACTGGTGAGAAGTGATACTTCTTTGGAGTGCAGATTTGCAATGCCCGCTTGCTTGATTGGCCAAAAAGGGCGTATGCGTTTTCTCCTGGATATATCCAGGAGAAAATGCATACGCCCTTTTTGGCCAAGTGCATCATTGTGGAAGTAGTGCCCCTCTTCCTGTGCTTTAAAGCCGATTCCAACGTACCTATTGAAATCTGTTTCCTGCTATTCTGCCTCGCTTTCATCTCCGACTCGTCGCCTTCCCTCAACAGATTTTTGGGCGATAGTTGTCCTTTATTACTGTGCCAGTTTGTGAAGTGCTGTGCCCCTGAGCTCCAATTTTTTACTCGTTTTGTGTGAGCTGAACGCAAGTCCAAAATTTTGGTTCAGGAACTCTACTGGTTCCCGGTGGGTGGTGGAGACTTTGGTTAATTCTTCTTCCGCACGGGATATAAGAGTGACATGTGCCCATCCAAATGCCTAACAGCTACTCTCTCATTGGTTCTCCCTCTTCCCTTTCATCCTCTGCCAAATTGGCAACCTGTGAGAACCAGGAGGTAAAAGGTGCTGTCTCTTCAAGTTGGGAGATTGATAGTAAAGCAGTTGGAATGTCAAACCGGAGCACCAGGAGGGGGACTATTCGTTGAGTTTTAGAGACCTTTCGTATTCACAGTGTGTCCATTTTCTACGTTTCACGTACATGTTATAGCTGTAGTAATATTCCCTTCAACCTGGAGACATGGGACCCATGGAATGGGTGCCATGCATTATTGCTTTAAAGGGTCTGCATTTGCTCACCCAATCTCACCAATCCTCTCAGTCCCATGTGTCCAGCCGTATACCACATCCAGCTGTCATGTAGATAGGGTCATTCCAGGTTTCATCAGATACCCTGAAGGAATTGTAAAGAATTTCCATTTTTTTTTGAAATTCCTTTTAATAGTGGGTTTGAGATGATTCTCACTGCCATGTTTATGCCAGTCTAGACACTCTTGATTCCCTTAAGGAGACATACCAATACATAGGTTTTAAGATTCTTCCTAGTCAGATATATTCCTCTGCAGGAAGTATGGGTTGTTGAATCCCTTTCACTGAGGAAGGTGTAGATCTTGTCTAATCTGTATTTCGTTTTTGGAACGGTGCCTGTTCTAATATTAAACTCTGATTTTATGCAACACCCCACCTCTCCTTCCCCCTTAAGGAGGCATAAGAGTGTTTTCTAAATGTGAGACTCTGTTCTCTTTCCTAACTCAGTTCATGTGTAGCCATGTTTACAGGATCTTCATAAGTGATATCTTATCATACGTTTCTTTTTCTGTGTGACTTATTTCACTTAGAATCATCAAACCTGAATCCACTCATTTTGCTGCTACTGGTCTTATGACATTGATTTCATGGCTGAGGGATATTCCATCGTACCAAAGTACCACAATTTTTTGAACCATTTTTATCTTTCCTGGGATATTTAAGGTGTACCCAAGTTGAGGTTCTTGTAAGCAGTGCAGCCCTAAATTTTGGGGTGGCTCTGTCTTATTGATTTTCAGTTTCCCAAGGTTTATTCCCCAGACTGGAAGTGCCCTTGGCTCTGTAGCTCTGTTGTTTACTTGTTTTAGGGAACACAATGCACTCCTCCAGAGAGGCAGTTGGCAATTTACATCCCGCCCATCAGCATAACAAGGCTCCCTTTTCTCCAGGGCCTGTCTTGCCTTTCTGGTTTTTATCCATTTTGTGGATGCACCTTTTGCCTGGTGGGAAATGATACTTCTTTCTAGTGCAGATTTGCATTGCTGGCTTGCTTGCTGGGCCGAAAAGGGCGTATGAGTTTCCTCCTGAATATATTCAGGAAAAAACGCATACACCCATTTTGGCCAAGTGCATCATTGTCAAAGTTGTGCCCCACTTCCTGTGCTTTAAAGGCGATTCCAACGTACCTATTGAAATCTGTTTCCTGCTATTCTGTCTCGCATTCAAGTCCGCCTCGTTGCCTTCCCTCAACAGATTTTTGGACGATAGTTGTCCTTTATTACTCTGCCAGTTTGTGAAGTGCTGTGCCCCTGAGCTCCATTTTTTAACTCGTTTTTTGTGAGCTGAACACAAGTGCAGAATTTTGGTTCAGGACCTATACTGGTTCCCGGTGGGTGGCTGAGACTTTCGTTAATTCTTCTTCCTCCCAGCATATAAGAGTGACATGTGCCCGTCCAAATGCTTAACAGCTTCTCTCTCATTGGTTCTCCCTCTTCCCTTTCATCCTTTTCCAAATTGGCAACTTGTGTTATTCAGGAGGTTAAAGGGGCTGTCTCTCCAAGTTGGAAGATTTATAGTAAAGCAGTTGGAAAATCAAACTGGAGCACCAGGAGAGGGACAATTAGTTGAGTTTTAGAAACCATTCTTATACACAGTGTGTCCATTCTCTAGGTTTCCCGTACATGTTATAGCTGTAGTAATATTCCCTTCAACCTGGAGAGTTTGGAACCATGGAATGGAGGCCACGCATTATTGCTTTAAGCGGTCTGTGTTTGCTTACCCAGTCTCACCAATCCTCTCACTCCCAAGTATCCAGCCTTATGCCACATCAAGCTGCAGTTGTAGAGAGGGTCATTCCAGGTTTCATCAGAGACCCTGAAGGAATTGTAAAGAATTTCCCTGTTTTGTTGTTTTTTTTTTTGAAATTCCTTTTTATAGTGGGTTTGAGCTGATTCTCACTGCCGTATTTATGCCAGTCTAGACACACTTGATTCCCTTACGGAGACATATCAATACATAGGTTTTAAGATTCTTACTAGTCAGATATATTCCTCTGCGGAAAATATGCGGTTTTGAGTCCCTTTCCCCGAGGAAGTTGTAGATCTTGTCTATTCCATAGTTTGTTTTTGGAACGGTACCTGTGCTTATATGAAACTCTGGTTTTATGCATCACCCCACCACTCCTTCCCCCTTAAGCAGGCATAAGAGTGTTTTCTAAATGTGAGACTGTGTTCTCTTCCCTCACTCAGTTTATGAGTAGCCATGTTTACAGGAACTTCTTAAGTGATATCTTATGATAAGCTTCTTTTTTCTTTGTGACTTATTTCACTTAGTATCCTCATACCTGAATCCACTCATTTTGCTGCTACTGGTCTTATGACATTGATTTCATGGCTGAGGGATATTCCATCGTACATAAGTACCACAATTTTTTGTAAATGTTTTAACTTTCCTGGGATAATTAAGGTGTACCCAAGTTGAGGTTCTTGTAAGCATTGCAGCCCTAAATTTTGGGGTGGCTCTGTCTTAATGATTTTCAGATTTCCCAAGGTATATTCCCTAGACTGGAAGTGCCCTTGGCTCTGTAGCTTTGTTGTTTACTTGTTTTAGGGAACACAGTGCACTCCTCCAGAGAGGCAGTTGCCAACTTACATCCCGCCCATCAGCATAACAAGGCTCCCTGTTCTCCAGGTCCTCTCTTGCCTTTCTGGTTTTTACACATTTTGCCGATGTCCCTTTTGACCAGTGGGAAGGGATCCTTCTTTGTACTGCAGATTTGCATTGCCCGCTTGCTTGCTTGGCCAAAAAGGGCGTATGCGTTTTCTCCTGAATATATTCAGGAGAAAACACATAAGCCCTTTTTGGCCAAGTGCATCATAGTCGAAGTTTGTCCCTCTTCGTGTGCTTTAAAGGCGATTCCAACGTACCTCTTGAAATCTGTTTCCTGCTATTCTGCCTCACATTCAAGTCCGCCTCATTGCCTTCCCTCAACTGATTTTTGAATGATAGTTGTCCTTTATTACTCTGCCAGTTTGTGAATTGCTGTGCCCCTGAGCTCCATTTTTTAACTCGTTTTTTGTGAGCTGAACGCCAGTCCCATATTTTGGTTCAGGACCTATACTGGTTCCCGTTGGGTGGCTGAGACTTTGGTTAATTCTTCTTCCTCCCAGGAAATAAGAGTGACATGTGCCCGTCCAAATGGCTAACAGCTACTCTCTCTTTGGTTCTCCCTCTTCCCTTTCATCCTTTGCCAAATTGGCAACGTGTGCAAACCAGGAGCTTAATGGTGCTGTCTCTCCAAGTTGGGAGATTGATAGTAAAGAGGTTGGAATGTCAAACTGGAGCACCAGGAGAGCGATTATTCGTTGAGTTTTAGAAAGTTTTTGTATTCACATTGTGTCCATTCTCTAGGTTTCCCATACCTGTTATAGCTGTAGTAATATTCCCTTCAACCTGGAGAGTTGGGACCCATGGAATGGGTGCCATGAATTATTGCTTTAAAAGGTCTCTATTTGCTCATGCAATCTCACCAATACTCTCAGTCCCATGTGTCCAACCTTATGCCACATCCAGGGGTCGTTGTAGATAGGGTCATTCCAGGTTTCATCAGAGACCCTGAAGGAATTGTAAAGAATTTCCCTGTTTTGTTGTTTTTTTTTTTGAAATTCCTTTTTATAGTGGGTTTGAGCTGATTCTCACTGCCGTATTTATGCCAGTCTAGACACACTTGATTCCCTTACGGAGACATATCAATACATAGGTTTTAAGATTCTTACTAGTCAGATATATTCCTCTGCGGAAAATATGCGGTTTTGAGTCCCTTTCCCCGAGGAAGTTGTAGATCTTGTCTATTCCATAGTTTGTTTTTGGAACGGTACCTGTGCTTATATGAAACTCTGGTTTTATGCATCACCCCACCACTCCTTCCCCCTTAAGCAGGCATAAGAGTGTTTTCTAAATGTGAGACTGTGTTCTCTTCCCTCACTCAGTTTATGAGTAGCCATGTTTACAGGAACTTCTTAAGTGATATCTTATGATAAGCTTCTTTTTTCTTTGTGACTTATTTCACTTAGTATCCTCATACCTGAATCCACTCATTTTGCTGCTACTGGTCTTATGACATTGATTTCATGGCTGAGGGATATTCCATCGTACATAAGTACCACAATTTTTTGTAAATGTTTTAACTTTCCTGGGATAATTAAGGTGTACCCAAGTTGAGGTTCTTGTAAGCATTGCAGCCCTAAATTTTGGGGTGGCTCTGTCTTAATGATTTTCAGATTTCCCAAGGTATATTCCCTAGACTGGAAGTGCCCTTGGCTCTGTAGCTTTGTTGTTTACTTGTTTTAGGGAACACAGTGCACTCCTCCAGAGAGGCAGTTGCCAACTTACATCCCGCCCATCAGCATAACAAGGCTCCCTGTTCTCCAGGTCCTCTCTTGCCTTTCTGGTTTTTACACATTTTGCCGATGTCCCTTTTGACCAGTGGGAAGGGATCCTTCTTTGTACTGCAGATTTGCATTGCCCGCTTGCTTGCTTGGCCAAAAAGGGCGTATGCGTTTTCTCCTGAATATATTCAGGAGAAAACACATACACCCATTTTGGCCAAGTGCATCATTGTCAAAGTTGTGCCCCTCTTCCTGTGCTTTAAAGGCCATTCCAACGTACCTCTTGAAATCTGTTTCCTGCTATTCTGCCACACTTTCAAGTCCGCCTCTTTGCCTTCCCTCAACATATTTTTGGGCGATAGTTGTCCTTTATTACTCTGCCATTTTGTGAAGTGCTGTGCCCCTGAGCTCCATTTTTCAAGTCGTTTTTTGTGAGCTGAACGCATGTCCAAAATTTTGGTTCATTACCTATACTGGTTCACGGTGGGTGGCTGAGACATTGGTTAATTCTTCTTCCTGCCGGGAAATTAGAGTGACATATGCCCATCCAAATGCCTAACAGCTACTCTCTCATTGGTTCTCCCTCTTCCCTTTCATCCTCTGCCAAATTGGCAACCTGTGAGAACCAGGAGATTAAAGGGGCTGTCTCTCCAAGTTGGGAGATTGATAGTAAATCAGTTGGAAAGTCAAACCGGAGCACCAGGAGAGGGACTATTCGTTGAGTTTTAGAGACCTTTCGTATTCACAGTGTGTCCATTATCTAGGTTTTCCGTACATGTTATAGCTGTAGTAATATTCCCTTCAACCTTGAGAGTTGGGACCCATGGAATGGCTGCCATGCATTATTGCTTTAAAGGGTCTGCATTTGCTCACCCAATCTCACCAATCCTCTCAGTCCCAAGTGTCCAGCCTTATGCCACATGCAGCTGTCATTGTAGACAGGGTCATTCCAGGTTTCATCAGAGACCCTAAAGGAATTGTAAAGAAATTCCCTGTTTTTTTGTTTTGTTTTTGAAATTCCTTTTTATAGTCGGTTTGAGCTGATTCTCGCTGCCATGTTTATGCCTGTCTAGACACACTTGATTCCCTTACGGAGACATATCAATACATAGGTTTTTAGATTCTTACTAGTCAGATATATTCCTCTGCGGGAAATATGGGGTTTTGAGTCCCTTTCACTGAGGAAGGTATAGGTAGGTCTTGTCTATTCCATAATTGGTTTTTGGAACGGTACCTGTGCTTATAACAAACTCCGGTTTTATGCATCACCCCACCTCTCCTTCCCCCTTAATCAGGCATAAGAGTGTTTTCTAAATGTGAGACTCTGTTCTCTTTCCTAACTCAGTTCATGTGTAGCCATGTTTACAGGATCTTCATAAGTGATATCTTATGATAAGCTTCTTTTTCTGTGTGATTATTTCACTTAGAATCATCGAACCTGTATCCACTCATTTTGCTGCTACTGGTCTTATGACATTGATTTCATGGCTGACGGATATTCCATCGTACGTAAGTACCACAATTTTTTGAACCATTTTTTATCTTTCTTGGGATATTTCAGGTGTACCAAGTTGAGGTTCTTGTAAGCAGTGCCGTCCTAAATTTGAGGGTGGCTCTGTCTTATTGATTTTCAGTTTTCCGAGGGTATATTCCCTAGACTGGAAGTGCGCTTGGCTCTGTAGCTCTGTTGTTTACTTGTTTTAGGGAACACAATGCACTCCTCCAGAGAAGCATTTGGCAATTTACATCCCGCCCATCAGCATAACAAGGTTCCCTGTTCTCCAGGGCCTGTCTTGCCTTTCTGATATTTACACATTTTGTGGATGTCTATTTTGACCGGTGGGAAGGGATACTTCTGTGTTGTGCAGATTTGCATTGCCTGCTTCCTTGTTTGGCCAAAGAGGGCGTATGCGTTTTCTCTTGCATATATTCAGGTGAAAATGCATACGCCCTTTTTGGCCAAGTGCATCATTGTCGAAGTTGTGCCCCTCTTCCTGTGCTTTACAGGTGATTCCAACCTACCTCTTGAAATCTGTTTCTTGCTATTCTGCCTCGCTTTCAAGTCTGCCTCGTTGCCTTCCCTCAACAGATTTTTGGATGATAGTTGTCCTTTATTACTCTGCCAGTTTGTGAATTGTTGTGCCCTGGAGCTCCATTTTTCAACTCGTTTTCTGTGAGCTGAACGCATGTCCAATATTTTGGTTCAGGACCTATACTAGTTCCCAGTGGGTGGCTGAGACTTTGGTTAATTCTTCTTCCTGCCAGGAAATTAGAGTGACATATGCCCGTCCAAATGCCTAACAGCTACTCTCTCATTGGTTCTCCCTCTTCCCTTTCATTCTCTGCCAAATTGGCAACCTGTGAGAACAAGGAGGTTAAAGGGGCTGTCTCTAAAATTTGGGAGATTGATAGTAAATCAGTTGGAAAGTCAAACCGGAGCACCAGGAGAGGGACTATTGGTTGAGTTTTAGAGACCATTCGTATTCACAGTGTGTCCATTCTCTAGGTTTCCCGTACATGTTATAGCTGTAGTAATATTCCCTTCAACCTGGAGAGTTGGGACCCATGGAATGGGTGCCATGCATTATTGCTTTAAAGGGTCTGCATTTGCTCAAGTATCTCACCAATCCTCTCAGTCCCATGTGTCAAGCTTTATGCCACCTCCACCTGTCGTTCTAGATAGGGTCATTCCAAGTTTCATCAGAGAGCCTGAAGGAATTTTAAAGAATTTCGCTGTTTTTCTGTTTTGTTTTTGGAATTCCTTTTTATAGTGGGTTTGAGCTGATCCTCACTGCCATCTTTATGCCAGTCTACACACACTTGATTCCCTTACGGAGACATATCAATACATAGGTTTTAAGATTCTTACTAGTCAGATATATTCCTCTGCGGGAAATATGGGGTTTTGAGTCCCTTTCACTGAGGAAGGTGTAGGTCTTTTCTATTCCATACTTGGTTTTTGGAACGGTACCTGTGCTTATATCAACCTTTGCTTTTATGCATCACCCCACCTCTCCTGCCCCCTTAAGCAGGCATAAGAGTGTTTTCTAAATGTGAGACTCTCTTCTCTTTCCTAACTCAGTTCATGTGTAGCCATGTTTACAGGATCTTCATAAGTGATATCTTATGATGAGTTTCTTTTTCTGTGTGACTTATTTCACTTAGAATCATCGTACCTGAATCCAATCATTTTGCTGGTACTGATCATATGATATTGATTTCATGGCTGAGGGATATTCCCTCGTACGTAAGTACCACAACTTTTTCAACCATTTTTATATTTCCTGGGATATTTAAGGTGTACCCAAGTTGAAGTTCTTGTAAGCAGTGCATTCCTCAATTTTGAGGTGGTTCTGTCTTATTGATTTTCAGTTTTCCCAAGGTATATTCCCTAGACTGGAAGTGCCCTTGGCTCTGTAGCTCTGTTGTTTACTTGTTTTAGGGAACACAATGCACTCCTCCAGAGAGGCAGTTGGCAATTTACATCCCGCCCATCAGCATAACAAGGCTCCCTGTTCTCCAGGTCCTGTCTTGAATTTCTGGTTTTTACACTTTTTGTGGATGTCCCTATGGAACAGTGGGAAATGATACTTCTTTGTAGTGCAGACTTACATGGTCCGCTTGCTTGCTTGGCCAAAATGGGCGTATGCGTTTTCTCCTGAATATACTCAGGAGAAAACGCATACGCCCTTTTTGGACAAGTGCATCATTGTCGAAGTTGTGCCCCTCTTCCTGTGCTTTAAAGGCGATTCCAACGTACCTCTTGAAATCTGTTTCCTGCTATTCTGCCTCACTTTCAAGTCCACCTCGTTGCCTTCCCTCAACAGATTGTTGGATGATAGTTGTCCTTTATTACTCTGCCAGTTTGTGAATTGCTCTGCCCTATAGCTCCATTTTTTAACTCGTTTTTTGTGAGCTGAACGCAAGTCCCATATTTTGGTTTAGGACCTATACTGGTTCCTGGTGGGTGGCTGAGACGTTGGTTAATTCCTCTTCCTCCCGGGAAATAAGAGTGAAATGTGCCCGTCCAAATGCCTAACAGCTACTCTCTCTTTGGTTCTCCCTCTTCCCTCTCATCCTTTGCCAAATTGGCAACCTGTGCGAACCAGGAGGTCAAAGGTGCTGTCTCTCCAAGTTGGGAGATTGATAGTAAAGCAGTTAGAAAGTGAAACTGGAGCACCAGGAGGGGGACTATTCGTTGAGTTTTAGAAACCTTTCGTGTTCACAGTGTGTCCATTCTCTAGGTCTCCCATACATGTTATAGCTGTAGTTATATTCCCTACAACCTGGAGAGTTGGGACCCATGGAATGGGTGCCATGCATTATTGCTTTATTGGGTCTGCATTTGCTCACGAATCTCACCAATCCTCTCAGTCCCATGTTTCCAGCCTTATGCCACCTCCAGCTGTCGTTCTAAATAGGGTCATTCAGAGTTTCATCAGAGACCCTGAGGAATTGTAAAGAATTTCGCTGATTTTTTCTTTTGTTTTTGAAATTCTTTTTTATAGTGGGTTTGAGCTGATTCTCGCTGCCATCTTTATGCCAGTCTATACACACTTGATTCCCTTACGGAGACATATCAATACATAGGTTTTAAGATTCTTACTAGTCAGATATATTCCTCTGCGGGAAATATGGTGTTTTGAGTCCCTTGCACTGAGGAAGGTGTAGGTCTTGTCTATTCCATACTTGGTTTTTGGAACGGTACCTGTGCTTATATCAACCTCTGGTTTTATGCATCACCCCACCTTTCCTTTCCCCTTAATCAGGCATAAGAGTGTTTTCTAAATGTGAGACTCTCTTCTCTTTCCTAACTCAGTTCATGTGTAGCCATGTTTACAGGATCTTCATAAGTGATATCTCATGATAAGTTTCTTTTTCTGTGTGACTTATTTCACTTAGAATCATCGTACCTGAATCCACTCATTTTGCTGCTACTGGTCTTATGACATTGATTTCATGGCTGAGGGATATTCCATCATACGTAAGTACCAAAATTTTTTGAACCATTTTTATCTTTCCTGGGATACATAAAGTGTACCCATGTTGAGGTTCTTGTAAGCAGTGCAGCCCTAAATTTAGGGGTGGCTCTGTCTTATTGATTTTCAGTTTTCCCAAGGTATATTCCCTAGACTGGAAATGCCCTTGGCTCTGTAGCTCTGTTGTTTACTTGTTTTAGGGAACACAATGCACTCCTACAGAGAGGCAGTTGGTAATTTACATCCCGCCAATCAGCATAACAAGGCTCCCTGTTCTCCAGGGCCTGTCTTGCCTTTCTGTTTTTTACCCATTTTGTGAATGTCCCTTTGACCGGTGGGAAGTGATACTTCTTTGTAGTGCAGACTTACATGTTCCGCTTGCTTGCTTGGCCAAAATGGGCGTATGCATTTTCTCCTGAATATACTCAGGAGAAAACGCATACGCCCTTTTTGGACAAGTGCATCATTGTCGAAGTTGTGCCCCTCTTCTTGTGCTTTAAAGGCGATTCCCATGTACCTCTTGAAATCTGTTTCCTGCTTTTCTGCCTCACATTCAATTCCGCCTCGTTGCCTTCCCTCAACAGATTTTTGGATGACAGTTGTCCTTTATTACTCTGCCAGTTTGTGAATTGCTCTGCCCTATGGCTCCATTTTTTAACTCGTTTTTTGTGAGCTGAACGCAAGTCCCATATTTTGGTTTAGGACCTGTACTGGTTCCCGGTGGGTGGCTGAGACTTTGCTTAATTCTTCTTCCTCCCAGGAAATAAGAGTGACATGTGCCCGTCCAAATGCCTAACAGCTACTCTCTCTTTGGTTCTCCCTCTTCCCTTTCATCCTTTGCCAAATTGGCATCCTGTGAGAACCAGGAGGTTAAAGGTACTGTCTCTCCCAGTGGGGAGATTGATAGTAAAGCAGTTAGAATGTGAAACTGGAGCACCAGCAGAGGGACTATTCTTTGAGATTTAGAAATCTTTCGTATTCACAGTGTGTCCATTCTCTAGGTTTCCCATACATGTTATAGCTGTAGTAGTATTCCCTACAACCTGGAGAGTTCGGAGCCATGGAATGGGTGCCATGCATTATTGCTTTAAAGGGTCTGCATTTGCTCACCCAATCTCACCAATCCTCTCAGTCCCAAGTGTCCAGCCTTATGCCACATCCAGCTGTCATTGTAGACAGGGTCATTCCAGGTTTCATCAGAGACCCTGAAGGAATTGTAAAGAACTTCCCTGTTTTTTTGTTTTCTTTTTGAAATTCCTTTTTATAGTGGGTTTGAGCTGATTCTCGCTGCCATGTTTATGCCAGTCTAGACACACTTGATTCCCTTATGGAGACATATCAATACATAAGTTTTAAGATTCTTACTAGTCAGATATATTCCTTTGCGGGAAATATTGGGTTTTGAGTCCCTTTCACTGAGGAAGGTGTAGGTCTTGTCTATTCCATAGTTGGTTTTTGGAACGGTACCTGTGCTTATATCAAACTCTGGTTTTATGAATCACCCCACCTCTCCTTCCCCCTTAAGGAGGCATGAGAGTGATTTCTAAATGTGAGACACTGTTCTCTTTCCTAACTCAGTTCATGCGTAGCCATGTTTACAGGAACTTCGTAAGTGATATCTTATGATAAGCTTCTTTTTCTGTGTGACTTATTTCACTTAGAATCATCGTACCTGAATCCACTCATTTTGCTGCTACTGGTCTTATGACATTGATTTCGTGGCTGAGGGATATTCCATCGTACGTAAGTACCACAATTTTTTGAACCATTTTTATATTTCCTAGGATATTTCAGGTGTATCCAAGTTGAGGTTCTTTTAAGCAGTGCAGCCCTAAATGTGTGGGTGGCTCTGTCTTAATGATTTTCAGTTTTCCCAAGTTATATTCCTTAGACTGGAAGTGCCCTTGGCTCTGTAGCTCTGTTGTTTACTTGTTTTAGGGAACACAATGCACTCCTTCAGTGAGGCAGTTGGCAATTTACATCCCGCCCATCAGCATAACAATGCTCCCTGTTCTTCAGGGCCTATCTTGCCTTTCTGGTATTTACACATTTTGTGGATGTCCATTTTGACCGGTGGGAAGTGACACTTCTTTGTAGTGCAGATTTGCATTGCCTGCTTGCTTGCTTGGCCAAAAAGTGCCTATGCATTTTCTCCTGCATATATTCAGGAGAAAATGCATACGCCCTTTTTGGCCAAGTGCATCATTGTCGAAGTTCTGCCCCTCTTCCTGTGCTTTACAGGTGATTCCAATGTACCTCTTGAAATCGGTTTCCTGCTATTCTGCCTCGCTTTCAATTCCTCCTCGTTGCCTTCCCTCAACAGATTTTGTGATGATAGTTGTCCTTTATTACTCTGCCATTTTGTGAATTGCTGTGCCCTTAAGCTCCATTTTTCAAGTCGTTTTTTGTGAGCTGAACGCATGTCCAAATTTTCGTTCTGGACCTATATTGCTTCCCGGTGGGTGGCTGCAAATTTGGTTAATACTTCTTCCTGCCAGGAAACTAGAGTGTCATATGCCCGTCCAAATGCCTAACAGCTACTCTCTCATTGGTTCTCCCTCTTCCCTTTCATCGTCTGCCAAATTTGCAACCTGTGAGAACCAGGAGGTTAAGGGGCTAGCTCTCTAAGTTGGGAGATTGATAGTAAAGCAGTTGGAAAGTCAAACCGGAGCACCAGGAGAGGGACTATTCATTGAGTTTCATAGACCTTTCGTATTCACAGTGTGTCCATTCTCTAGTTTTCCCGTACATATTATAGCTGTAGTAATATTCCCTTCAACCTGGAGAGTTGGGACCCATGGAATGGGTGCCATGCATTATTGCTTTAAAGGGTCTGCATTTTCTCACACAATCACACCGTTCCCCTCAGTCCCAGGTGTCCAGCTTTATGCCACATCCAGCTGTCATTGTAGACAGGGTCATTCCACCTTTCATCAGAGACCCTGAAGGAATTGTAAAGAATTTCCCTGTTTTTTTGTTTTGTTTTAGAACTTCCTTTTTATAGTGGGTTTGAGCTGATTCTCGCTGCGATGTTTATGCCAGTCTAGACACACTTGATTCCCTTACGGAGACATATCAATACATAGGTTTTAAGATTCTTACTAGTCAGATATATTCCTCTGCAAGAAATATGGGGTTTTGAGTCCCTTTCACTGAGGAAGGTATAGGTAGGTCTTGTCTATTCCATAGTAGGTTTTTAGAATGGTACCTGTGCTTATATCAAACTCTGGTTTTATGCATAACCCCACCTCCCCTTCCCCCTTAAGCAGGCATAAGAGTGTTTTCTAAATGTGAGACTCTGTTCTCTTTCCTAACTCAGTTCATGTGTAGCCATGTTTACAGGATCTTCATAAGGGATATCTTATGATAAGCTTCTTTTTCTGTGTGACTTATTTTATTTAGAATCACCGTACTTGAATCCTCTCATATTGATGCTACTGGTCTTATGACATTGATTTCATGGCTGAGGGATATTCCATCGTACGTAAGTACCACAATTTTTGGAACCATTTTTTTTTCCTGGGATATTTAAGGTGTACCCAAGTTGAGGTTCTTGTAAGCAGTGCAGCACTAAATTTGGGGGTGGCTCTGTCCTATTGATTTTCAGTTTTCCCAAGGTATATTCCATAGACTGGAAGTGCCCTTGGCTCTGTAGCTCTGTTGTTTACTTGTTTTACGGAACACAATGCACTCCTCCAGTGAGGCAGTTGGCAATTTACATCCCGCCCATCAGCATAACAAGGCTCAGTGTTCTCCAGGGCCTGTCTTGCCTCTCTGGTATTTTCACATTTTTTGGATATCCCTTTTGACCAGTGGGAAGTGACAATTCTTTGTAGTGCAGATTTGCATTGCCCGCTTGCTTGCTTGGCCAGAAAGGGCGTATGCGTTTTCTCCTGCATATATTCAGGAGAAAATGCATACGCCCTTTTTGGCCAAGTGCATCATTGTCGAAGTTGTGCCCCTCTTCCTGTGCTTTACAGACGATTCCAACGTACCTCTTGAAATCTATTTCCTGCTATTCGGCCTCACTTTCAAGTCCCCTTGGTTGCCTTCCCTCACCAGATTTCTGGACGATAGTTGGCTATTATTAGTATGCATAATTGTGAATTGCTCTGCCGCTGAGCTCCATTTTTCAACTCGTTTTTTGTGAGCTGAATGCAAGTCCAAAATTTTGTTTCAGGAGCTATACTGATTCACAGTGTGTGGTTGAGACTTTTGTTAATTCTTCTTCCTGCCGGGAAATTAGAGTGACATATGCCCGTCCAAGTGCCTAACAGCTACTCTCCCATTGGTTCTCCCTCTTCCCTTTCATCCTCTCCCAAATTGTCAAACTGTGAGAACCAGGATGCTAAAGGGGCTGTCACTCCAATTTGGGAGATTGATAGTAAAGCAGTTGGAAAGTCAAACCGGAGCACCAGGAGAGGGACTATTCGTTGAGTTTTAGAAACCTTTCGTATTCACAGTGTGTCCATTCTCTAGGTTTCCCGTACATGTTATAGCTGTAGTAATAATCCCTTCAACCTGGAGACTTGGAAACCATGGAATGGGTGCCATGCATTATTGCTTTAAAGGGTCTGCATTTGTTCACCCAATCTCACCAATCCTCTCAGTCCCAAGTGTCCAGCCTTATGCCACATCGAGCTGTCATTGTAGACAGGGACATTCCAGGTTTCATCAGAGACCCTGAAGGAATTGAAAAGAATTTCCCTGTTTTTTTGTTTTGTTTTTGAAATTCCTCTTTATAGTGGGTTTGAGCTGATTCTCGCTGCCATGTTTATGCCAGTCTAGACACACATGATTCCCTTATGGAGACATATCAATACATAGATTTTAAGATTCTTACTAGTAAGATATATTCCTCTGTGGGAAATATGGGGTTTTGAGACCCTTGCACTGAGGATGGTGTAAGTAGGTCTTGTCTATTCCATAGTTGGTTTTTGGAACGGTACGTGTGCTTATATCAAACTCTGGTTTTATGCATCACCCCACCTCTCCTTTCCCCTTAAGCAGGCATAAGAGTGTTTTCTAAATGTGAGACACTTTTCTCTTTCCTAACTCAGTTCATGTGTAGCCATGTTTACAGGATCTTCATAAGTGATATCTTATGATAAGATTATTTTTCTGTGTGACTTATTTCACTTAGAATCTTCGTACCTGAATCCACTCATATTGATGCTACTGGTCTTATGACATTGATTTCATGGCTGAGGGATATTCCATCGTACGTAAGTTCCACAATATTTTGAACCATTTTTATCTTTCCTGGGATATTTAAGGTGTACCCAAGTTGAGGTTCTTGTAAGCAGTGCAGCCCTAAATTTGGGGGTGGCTCTGTCTTATTGATTTTCAGTTTTCCCAAGGTATATTCCCTAGACTGGAAGTGCCCTTGGCTCTGTAGCTCTGTTGTTTACTTGTTTTAGGGGACACAGTGCACTCCCCCAGAGAGGCAGTCGGCAATTTACATCCCGCCCATCAGCATAACAAGGCTCCCTGTTCTCCAGGGACTGTCTTGCCTTTCTGGTATTTATACATTTTGTGGATGTCCCTTTTGACCGGTGGGGAGTGATACTTCATTATAATGCAGATTTGCATTGCCCCCTTGCCTGCTTCTCCAAAAAGTGCGTATGCGTTTTGTCCTTAATATATTCAGGAGAAAACGCATACGCCGTTTTTGGCCAAGTGCATCATTGTTGAAATTGTGCCCCTTTTCATGTGCTTTACAGATGATTCCAACGTACCTCTTGAAATCTGTTTCCTGCTGTTCTGCCTCGCCTTCAATTCCCCCTCATTGCCTTCCCTCAACAGATTTTTGGACGATAGTTGTCCTTTAATACTCTGCCAGTTTGTGAATTGCTGTGCCCCTTAGCTTCATTTTTCAACTCGTTTTTTGTGAGCTGAACGCAAGTCCACAATTTTGTTTCAGGACGTAATCTGGATCCCGGGCGGTGGCTGAAACTTTGGTTAATTCTTCTTCTTGCCGGGAAATTAGAGTGACATATGCCCGTCCAAATGCCTAACAGCTACTCTCTCATTGGTTCTCCCTCTTCCCTTTTATCCTCTGCCAATTTGGCAACCTGTGCGAACCAAGAGGATAAAGGGGCTGTCTCTCCAAGTTGGGAGCTTGATAGTAAAGCAGTTGGAAAGTCAAACCGGAGCACCAGGAGAGGGACTATTAGTTGAGTTTTAGAAACCTTTCATATTTACTGTGTGTCCATTCTCTAGGTTTCCCTACATGTTATAGCTGTAGTAATATTGACTTCAACCTGGAGAGTTGGGACAAATGGAATGGGTGCCACACATTATTGCTTTAAAGGGTGTGCATTTGCTGAACCAATCTCACCAATCCTCTCAGTCCCAAGTGTCCAGCCTTATGCCATATCCAGCTGTCATTGTAGATAGGGTCATTCCAGGATTCATTAGAGCCCCTAAAGGAATTGTAAAGAATTTCCATGCTTTTTGTCTTTTTTTTTTTGAAATTCCTTTTTATACTTGGTTTGAGCTGATTCTCACTGCAGTGATTATGCCAGTCTAGACACACTTGATTCCATTATGGAAACATATCGATACATAGGTTTTAATATTCTTACTAGTCAGATATATTCCTCTGTGGGAAATATCGTGTTCTGAGTTCCTTTCACTGAGGAAGGTGTAGGTCTTGTATATTCCATAGTTGGTTTTTCAAATGGTACGTGTGGTTATATCAAACGCTGGTTTCTGCAGCACCCCACCTCATATTTCCCCTTAAGCAGGCATAAGAGTGTTTTCTAAATGTGAGTCTCTGTTCCCTTTCCTAACTCTGTTCATGTGTAGCCATGTTTAGAGGACCTTCATAAGTGATATCTTATGATAAGTTTCTTTATCTGTGTGACTTATTTCAGTTAGAATCATCGTACCTGAATCCACTCATTTTGCTGCTACTGGTCTTATGACATTGATTTCATGGCTGAGGGATATTCCATCATACATAACTACCAAAATATTTTAAACCATATTTATATTTCCTGGGATATTTAAGCTGTACCCAAGTTGAGGTTCTTGTAATCATTGCAGCCCTAAATAATGGGGTGGGTCTGTCTTATTGAATTTCTGCTTTCCCAAGGTATATTCCCCAGACTGAAAGTACCCTTTGCTCTGTAGCTCTGTTGTTTACTTGTTTTAGGGAACACAATGCACTCCTCCAGAGAGGCAGTTGGCAATTTACATCCCGCCCATCAGCATAACAAGGCTCCCTGTTCTCCAGGGCCTGTCTTGCCTTTTTGGTTTTTACCCATTTTGTGGATGTACCTTTTGACAAGTGGGAAGTGATACTTTGTAGTGCAGATTTGCATTGCCAGCATGCTTGCTTGGCCAAAAAGGGCGTATGTGTTTTCTCCTGAATATATTCAGGAGAAAACGCATACGCCCTTTTTGGCCAAGTGCATCATTGTCGATGTTGTGCCCCTCTTCCTGTGCCTTAAATGTGATTCCAACGTACCTCTTGAAATCTGTTTCCTGCTTTTCTGCCTCGCTTTCAAGTCTGCCTCGTTGCCTTCCCTCAACAGATTTTTGGACGATAGTTGCACTTTATTACTCTGCCTGTTTGTGAATTGTTGTGCACTGAGCTACATTATTTAACTCGTTTTTTTGTGAGCTGAACGCACATCCAATATTTTGGTTCAGGACCTATACTGGTTCCCGGTGGGTGGCTGAGGCTTTGGTTATTTCTTCTTCTTCCCGCGAAGTAAGAGTGACATGTGCCCGTACAAATGTCTAACAGCTACTCTCTCACTGGTCTCCCTCTTCCCTTTCATCCTCTGCCAAATTGGCAACCTGTGCGAACCAGGAGGTTAAAGGTGCTGTCTCTCCAAGTTGGGAGATTGATAGTAAAGCAGTTGGAAAGTCAAACTGGAGCACAAGGAGAGGGACTATTCTTCGAGTTTTAGAAACATTTCGTATTCACACTGTGTCCATTCTCTAGGGTTCCCGTACTTCTTATAGCTGTAGTAATATGCCCTTAAACCTGGCCTGTTGGGACCGATGGAATGGGTGCCACACATTATTGCTTTAAAGGGTCTACATTTGCTCACCCAATCTCACCAATCCTCTCAGTCCCAAGTGTCCAGCCTTATGCCACATCCAGCTGTCGTTTTAGATATGGTCATTCCAGGTTTCATCAGAGACCCTGAAGGTATTGTGTAAGAATTGTTCTGTTTTTATGTTTTGTTTTGAATTTCATTTTTATATTGGGTTTGAGCTGATTCTCCCTGCCATGTTTATGTCATACTAGACACCCTTAGTTACCTTACGGAGACATATCAATACATAGGTTTTAAAATTCTTACTAGTCAGATATATTTCTCTGCGGGGAATAGGGATGTTGAGTTCTGTTCACTGAGGAAGGAGTAGGGCTTGTCTCTTTTGTTTTTGGATTATGGAACGGTACCTTTGCTAATATCAATCTTTTGTTTTGTGCATCTCCCCACCTGTCTTTCCCCTTAAGCAAGCGTTAGAGTGTTTTCTAAATCTGAGACTCTGTTCTCTTCCCTAAATCAGTTCATATGTTGCCATGTTTACATTCCCTTCATAAGTGATATCTTATGTCAGAATGCACCATGGCCCTTGTCATAATAATGCTTCATGACCCCTGTCATCACAATGATCCATGCCCTGGTTATCAAAATGCTCCATGTCCCTTGTCATCAAAATTCTCCACGTACTTGTCATCACAATGCTACATGACATTTCTCATCAAAATGTTACATGCTCTTGTCATCAAAATTATCCATTCTCTTGACATTGCAATGCTCCATGCCCTTGTCATCACAATGCTCCATGCCTTTGTCATCACATTGCTCCATGACCCCTGTCATCACATTGCTCCCTGACAACTGTCATCACAATGCTTCATGCCCCTTGTCGTTACAGTGCTCCATGATGCTCAACATCACAATTACCCAAGGTCTTCTCATCACAATGCTCCACTGTTTTGCCATCACCATGCTCCATGCCTTGTCATCTCAAATCTCAATGGCCCTTGTCCTCACAATTCTCCACGTCCTTGTCATTACAATGCTCCATGGCACTTCACATCACAATGTTATATGCTCTTGTCATCACAATACTCCATGCACTTGTCATCGCAATGCTCCATGAACCCTGTCATAGGAAGCTCCATGCGCATTTCATCAAATTGTTTCATGACCAGGACATTAAAATTCTCAATGGACCTTGATATCACAATGCTCCATGCCCTTGTCATCACAATGCTCCTTTACTTTGTCACAACAGTCCTCCATGACAATTGGCATCACAATGTTCCATGATATTATCATCAAACTGGAACATGACATATTTCATCACAATGCTCCCTGACACCTTTCTTCACAATAATCCATGACCTTGTCATCACAGTGCTCCATGCCCTTGTCATCACAATGTGCCATGCCCATTCTTATCACAATAATCCAAGAAACTTGTCAGACCAATGCTCCATGCCACTTTTCATCACAATGCTCCATGAACGCTGTCATCAAAATGCACCATGCCCATCATCATAATGCTTCATGCTATTGTCATCACAATGAAATCAAAAAGCTCCATGACATCTGTCACCACAATGCTGCAAACCCTTGTGATCACAATGTCCCATAACACTTGTCATCACAATGCCCCATGACGCTGGTCACCACAGTTATCCATGGGCTTCTCATCACAATGCACCATGACTTTTGTCAACACAATATTCAATACCCTTGTCAAAACAATGCTCTCTGACTATTGACCTCAGTATGCACCGTGCACTCTTTCATGGCAAGGCTCCATGTCTATTTCATCACAATGATCCATGCCCTTTTCATCACAATGTTCCAAGACACCTGTGATCACAATGCTCCTTGCACTTGTCATCACAAAGCTCCATGACGAATGTCATCAGAATGCTCCATGGCCTTCTCATCATAATGTTCCATGCCCCTGTCATCACAATGCTCCAAGACCCCTGTAATCAAAATGATCCCTGTGCGTTTTCATCAGAATGCTCCATGAGACTTGTCATCACAAGGTTCCATGGTCTTCACATCACAGTGCTCCAGGACCTTGTCATCAGAGTGCTCCATTCCCTTGTCATCAAAATGCTCCATGACCCCTGTCATCACAATAATCCATGAATATTTTCAGCCCAATGCTCTACGAAATTCTCATCACAATGCTCCATAGCCCATATCACCACAATGCTCCATGACCACTGTCATCAAAACACTCCATGACACCTGACAACACAATGATCCGGGACACTTGTCATCACAATGTTACATTCCCTTGTCATCATAATGCTCCATGACCCCTGTCATCACAACACTCCATGAACATTTTCAGCACAGTGCTCCATGACACTTGTCATCACAATGATCCATGCCCTTTTCATCCCAATGCTCCATGACCCCTGTATTCACAATGCTCAGTAACGCTTGTCATCACAGTGCTCCATGACACCTGTCATCACAATGCTCCATGCCTTTGTCAGCAAAATGCTACATGACCTTGTCATTCCAATACTCTATGAACTTGTCAGCACAATACTCCATTTCCATTGTCATCACAATCCTCCATGAACCTTGGGATCACATTGCTTCCTGCCATTGTCATCACAATGCTCCATGCTCCTTGAAATCAAAATGATCCATGACCTCTGTCATCACAATGCTCCAAAATCTTGTGATCACAATGTTCCATAACACTTGTCATACCAACGCTCCATGATGCCTGTCATCACAGTAATCCATGCCCTTTTCATCACAATGCTCCATGACCTTTGTCATCACAATTCTCAATACACTTGTCATCACAATGCTCCCTGACACTTGTCATCAGAATGCTCCTTGAAACGTGTCACGAAAAGGCTCCATGCCATTTTCATCACAATGCACCATGCCGATTTCATCACAATGCTCCAGGCCATTTTCATCAAAATCCTCCACAAGCTTGTCATCAGAATGCTCCATGACCCTTCTCATCACAATTCTCATGCACTTGTCATCACAATGCTCCATGACCCTTGTTATCACAATGCTCCAAGCCATTGTCATCACAATGCTCCATTGCATTTGTTATCAGAATTCTCCAGTACACTTGGCTTCACAATGCTCCATGCCATTGTCATCACAATGGGCCATTCCAAATGTCATTGCAATAATCCATGAAACATATTAGACAAATGTTCCATGCCCTTGTCATCACAATGCTCCATGCCCTTGTTATCACAATGCTCCATGACCCCTGTCATCACAATGCTCCGTGAATCCCGTCATCACAATGCTTCATGACCTTTGTCATCACAATGGTCCATGCCGTCGTCATCAACAGTCTCTGACCTTTTTAACCAAAATGCTCCATGATCTTTTCATCACAATGCTCTTTGACCATTGTCATCACAATGCTCCATGTGCTTGTCAGCACAATGCTCCATGACACATGTCATTACAATGCACCATGCGCTTGTCATCACAGTGCTCCACAATCTTGTCATCACATTCTCCTTAAAATTTGTCATCACAATGTTACATGCACTTCTCATCAAAATGCTCTCTCACCACTGATATCACAATGCTACATCACTATTTGTCACAATACTCCCTCACCCCTGTCATCACAATGTTCCATGACTCCTGTCATCACAATGCTACATGCACTTATCATCACAATGTTCGTTGACCCCTGACATCACAATGTTCCATAACACCTGTCATCATAATGTTCCATGACACTTTTCAACAAATTTCTCCATGACCCAGTTATCACAATGCTCCCTGCCCTTCTCATCACAATGCACAACGCCTTTGCTATCAAAATGCTCCATGACTTTTTTCATCACAAAGATCCATGACCTTTGGCATCACAATGCTCCATGTCATTGTCATCACAATGCTCCATGAACGCTCTCATCACATTGCTCCCTGCCCTTGTCTTCACAAAGCTCCATGACACATGTCATCAGGAATGCTCCATGGCCTTCTCATCACAATGCTCCACGCCCTTGCCATCAGAATGCTCCATTACACCTGACATAACAATGCTCCATGACCCCTGCCATCACGATGTTCCATGGCTTATTTATCACAAAGCTCCATGATCCTTCTCATCACAATGCGCCAGGAACACTGTAATCACAATGCTCTATGCCCCTTTTCATCTCAATGATCCATGAACCCTGTCATCACAATGCACCATGCCCATCATCATAATGCTTCATGCTATTGTCATCACAATGAAATCAAAATGCTCCATGACCACTGTCATAACAATGCTCCAAACCCTTGTGATCACAATATTACATATCACTTGTCATCACAATGCCCCATGATGCTCGTCATCACAATTATCAATGGACTTCTCATCACAATGCTCCATGACCTTTGTCCTCACAATGCTCAATACACTTGTCATCAACATGCTCCCTGACACTTGTTGTCTGTATGCTCCTTGAATCCTGTCATGACAAGGCTCCATGCCTTTTTCATCACAATAATCCATGTACTTTTCATCACAATGCTCCAAGACACATGTAATCTCAATGCTCCACGCCCTTGTCATCACAAAGCACAATGACGCAGGCCATCAGAATGCTCCTTGGTCTTCTCCTCACAATGCTTCATGCCCTTGTCATCACAATGTTCCAAGACCCCTGTAATCACAATGCTCCATGCCCGTGTCATCAAAAAATCCATGACGCATGTCATCATAAGGCTCTATGGCCTTCTCATCACAATGCTCCATGCCCTAGTCATCACAATGCTCCAAGACCCCTGTAATCACAATGCTCCCTGCCCCTTTTCATCAGAATGCTCCATGAGACTTGTCATCACAAGTCTCCATGGTCTTCTCATCACAATGCTCCAGGACCTTGTCATCACCATGCTCCATTCCCTTGTCATCACAATGCACCCTGACACTTGTCATCAGAATGCTCCTTGAACCCTGTCACGAAAAGGCTCCATGCCTTTTTCATCACAATGCCCCATGATGTTTTCATCAAAATGCTCCATGCCATTGTCATCAAAATACTCCACAAGCTTGTCATCAGAGTGCTCCATGACCCTTGTCATCACAATTCTCCATGCACTTGTCAGCACAATGCTCCCTGGCCCTTGTCATCACAATGCTCCAAGCCATTGTCATCACAGTGCACCATTACCTTTGTCTTCAGAATCCTCCATGACACTTGGCATCACAATGCTCCATGCCATTGTCATCAAAATGGGGCATTACTTATGTCATCACAATGCTCCCTGACACCTGTCTTCACAATACTGCATGACCTGGTCATCACAATGCTCCATGCCCTTGTCATCACAATGCGCCATTCCAACTGTCATCGCAATAATCCATGAAACTTATTAGACCAATATTCCAGGCCCTTGTCATCACAATGTTCCATGCCCTTGTTATCACAATGCTCCATGACCCCTGTCATCACCATGCTCCGTGACTCCAGTCATCACAATGCTTCATGACCTTTGTCATCACAATGGTCCATGCCCTCGTCATCAACAGTCTCTGTGACCTTTTTAACCACAAAGCTCCATGAACTTTTCATCACAATGCTCTTTGACCCTTGTCATCACAGTGCTCCATGTGCTTGTCAGCACAATGCTCCATGACACATGTCATCACAATGCACCATGCGCTTGTCATCACAGTGCTCCACAATCTTGTCATCACATTCTTCTTAAAATTTTTCATCACAATGCTCCATGCACTTCTCATCAAAATGCTCTCTCACCACTGATATCACAATGCTACATCACTATTTGTCACAGTACTCCCTCACCCCTGTCATCACAATGTTCCATGACTCCTGTCATCACAATGCTACATGCACTTATCATCACAATGTTCGATGACCCCTGACATCACAATGTTCCATAACACCTGTCATCAAAATGTTCCATGACACTTTTCATCAAATTGCTTCATGACCCTGTCATCACAATGCTCCCTGCCCTTCTCATCACTATGCACAACGCCCTTGCTATCAAAATGCTCCATGACTTTTTTCATCACAAAGATCCATGACCTTTGGCATCACAATGCTCCATGTCATTGTCATCACAATGCTCCATGAACGCTCTCATCACATTGTTCCATGCCCTTGTCTTCACAAAGCTCCATGACACATGTCATCAGAATGCTCCATGGCCTTCTCATCACAATGCTCCACGCCCTTGCCGTCAGAATGCTCCATTACACCTAACATAACAATGCTCCATGACCCCTGCCATCACGATGTTCCATGGCCTTGTCTTCACAAAGCTCCATGACCCTTCTCATCACAATGCTCCAAGTACACTGCAATCTCAATGCTCTATGCCCCTTTTCATCTCAAAGATCCATGAACCCTGTCATAACAATGCACCATGCCCATCATCATAATGCTTCATGCTATTGTCATCACAATGAAATCAAATTGCTCCATGACCTCTGTCATAACAATGCTCCAAACCCTTGTGATCACCATATTCCATATCACTTGTCATCACAATGCCCCATGACGCCCGTCATCACAATTATCAATGGTCTTCTCATCACAATGCTCCATGAAGTTTGTCCTCACAATGCTCAATACACTTGTCATCAAAATGCTCCCTGACACTTGTTGTCTGTATGCTCCTTGAATCCTGTCATGACAAGGCTCCATGCCATTTTCATCACAATGCTCCAAGACACATGTAATCTCAATGCTCCATGCCCTTGTCATCACAAAGCCCAATGTCGCAGGCCATCAGAATGCTCCTTGGTCTTCTGCTCTCATTGCTCCATGCCCTTGTCATCACAATGTTCAGAGACCCCTCTAATCACAATGCTCCATGCCCTTGTCATCAAAAATCTCCATGACCCATGTCAACAGAATGCTCCATGGCCTTCTCATCACAATGCTCCATGCCCTAGTCATCACAATGCTCCAATACCCCTGTATTCACAATGCTCCATGTCCCTTTTCGTCAGAATGCTCCATGAGACTTGTCATCACAAGTCTCCATGGTCTTCTCATCACAATGCTCCAGGAACTTGTCATCACCATGCTCCATTCACTTGTCATCACAATGCTCCATGACCCCTGTCATCACAATAATCCATGAACATTTTCAGCCCAATGCTTCACGACCTACTCATCACAATGCACCATGGCCAATATCACAAAGTTCCATGACCACTGTCAACACAACACTCCATGACTCCTGACAACACAATGATCCGGGACTCTTGTCATCACAATGCTCCATTCCCTAGTTATCACAATGCTCCATGACCCCTGTCATCACAACAATCCATGAACATTATCAGCCCAGTGCTCCATGACACTTGTCATCACAATTATCCATGCCTTTGTCATCCCAATGCTCTATGACCCATGTATTCACAATGCTCCATGACGCTTGTCATCACAGTGCTGAATGACACCTGTCATCACAATGCTCCATGCCTTTGTCAGCAAAATGCTACATGACCTTGTCATTACAATGCTCTATGCGTTTGTCATCGCAATACTCCATATCCATTGTCATCACAATCCTCCATGAACTTTCGGATCACATTGCTTCATGCCCTTGTCATCACAATGCTCCATGCTCCTTGAAATCAAAATGATCCATGACCTATGTCATAACAATGATCCAAACCCTTGTGATCACAATGTTCCATAACACTTGTCATCAAAACGCTCGATGATGCCTGTCATCACAATACTCCATGCCCTTTTCATCACAATGCTCCATGACCTTTGTCATCACAATTCTCAATACACTTGTCATCACAATGCTCCCTGACACTTGTCATCAGAATGCTCCTTGAACCCTGTCACGAAAAGGCTCCATGCCTTTTTCATCACAATGTCCCATGCCGATTTCATCAAAATGGTCCAGGCCATTTTCATCAAAATCCTCCACAAGCTTGTCATCAGAATGCTCCATAACCCTTCTCATCACAATTCTCCATGCACTTGTCAGCACAATGCTCCCTGACCCTTGTCATCACAATGCTCCAAGCCATTGTCATCACAATGCTCCATTACATTTGTCATCAGAATTCTCCAATACACTTGGCTTCACAATGCTCCATGCCATTGTCATCACAATGGGCCATTCCAAATGTCATTGCAATAATCCATGAAACATATTAGACAAATGTTCCATGCCCTTGTCATCACAATGCTCCATGCCCTTGTTATCACAATGCTCCATGACCCCTGTCATCACAATGCTCCGTGAATCCCGTCATCACAATGCTTCATGACCTTTGTCATCACAATGGTCCATGCCGTCATCATCAACAGTCTCTGACCATTTTAACCAAAATGCTCCATGAACTTTTCATCACAGTGCTCTTTGACCATTGTCATCACAGTGCTCCATGTGCTTGTCAGCACAATGCAGCATGAAACATGTCATCACAATGCACCATGCACTTGTCATCACAGTGCTCCACAATCTTGTCATCACATTCTCCTTAAAATTTGTCATCACAATGTTCCATGCACTTCTCATCAAAATGCTCTCTCACCACTGATATCACAACGCTACATCACTATTTTTCACAATACTCACTCACCCCTGTCATCACAATGTTCCATGACTCCTGTCATCACAATGCTACATGCACTTATCATCACAATGTTCCAAAACACGTGTCATCAAAATGTTCCGTGACACTTTTCATCAAATTGCTCCATGACCCTGTCATCAGAATGCTCCCTGCCCTTCTCATCACAATGCACAACGCCCTTGCTATCAAAATGCTCCATGACTTTTTTCATCACAAAGATCCATGACCTTTGGCATCACAATGCTCCATGTCATTGTCATCACAATGCTCCATGAATGCTCTCATCACATTGCTCCCTGCCCTTGTCTTCACAAAGCTCCATGACACATGTCATCAGGAATGCTCCATGGCCTTCTCATCACAATGCTCCACGCCCTTGCCATCAGAATGCTCCATTACACCTGACATAACAATGCTCCATGACCCCTGCCATCACGATGTTCCATGGCTTAGTCATCACAAAGCTCCATGATCCTTCTCATCACAATGCGCCAGGAACACTGTAATCACAATGCTCTATGCCCCTTTTCATCTCAATGATCCATGAACCCTGTCATCACAATGCACCATGCCCATCATCATAATGCTTCATGCTATTGTCATCACAATGAAATCAAAATGCTCCATGACCTCTGTCATAACAATGCTCCAAACCCTTGTGATCACAATATTACATATCACTTGTGATCACAATGCCCCATGATGCTCGTCATCACAATTATCAATGGACTTCTCATCACAATGCTCCATGACCTTTGTCCTCACAATGCTCAATACACTTGTCATCAACATGCTCCCTGACACTTGTTGTCTGTATGCTCCTTGAATCCTGTCATGACAAGGCTCCATGCCTTTTTCATCACAATAATCCATGTCCTTTTCATCACAATGCTCCAAGACACATGTAATCTCAATGCTCCACGCCCTTGTCATCACAAAGCGCAATGACGCAGGCCATAAGAATGCTCCTTGGTCTTCTCCTCACAATGCTTCATGCCCTTGTCATCACAATGTTCCAAGACCCCTGTAATCACAATTCTCCATGCCCTTGTCATCAAAAAACTCCATGACGCATGTCATCATAAGGCTCTATGGCCTTCTCATCACAATGCTCCATGCCCTAGTCATCACAATGCTCCAAGACCCCTGTAATCACAATGCTCCATGCCCCTTTTCATCAGAATGCTCCATGAGACTTGTCATCACAAGTCTCCATGGTCTTCTCATCACAATGCTCCAGGAACTTGTCATCACAATGCTCCATTCCCTTGTCATCACAATGCTCCCTGACACTTGTCATCAGAATGCTCCTTGAACCCTGTCACGAAAAGGCTACATGCCATTTTCATCACAATGCCACATGCCGTTTTCATCACAATGCTCCATGCCATTGTCATCAAAATACTCCACAAGCTTGTCATCAGAGTGCTCCATGACCCTTGTCATCACAATTCTCCATGCAATTGTCAGCACAATGCTCCCTGGCCCTTGTCATCACAATGCTCCAAGCCATTGTCATCACAGTGCACCATTACCTTTGTCTTCAGAATCCTCCATGACACTTGGCATCACAATGCTCCATGCCATTGTCATCAAAATGGGGCATTACTTATGTCATCACAATGCTCCCTGACACCTGTCTTCACAATACTGCATGACCTGGTCAACACAATGCTCCATGCCCTTGTCATCACAATGCGCCATTCCAACTGTCATTGCAATAATCCATGAAACTTATTAGACCAATGTTCCATGCCCTTGTCATCACAATGCTCCCTGACACTTGTCTTCACAAAACTGCAACACCTGGTCATCACAATGCTCCATGCACTTGTTATCACAATGTTCCATGACCCCTATCATCACAATGCTCCGTGACTCGAGTCATCACAATGCTTCATGACCTTTTTCATCACAATGGTCCATGCGCTCATCATCAACAGTCGCTGTGACTTTTTAACCACAATGCTCCATGAACTTTTCATCACAATTCTCCGTGACCCTTGTCATGACAATGCTCCATGCGTTTTTCAGAACAATGCTCCATGACCCTTGTCATCACAAGTGCCATGCGCTTTTCATCACAATGATCCACAACCTTGTCATCGCTATGCTCCTTAAACCTTGTAATCACAATGCTCTATGCACTTCTCATCCAAATGCTCTCTCACATGAGATATCACAATGTTCCATCACTAGTCATCACAATCCTCCCTCACCCATGTTATCACAATGTTCCATGACCCCTGTCATCACAATGCTACATCCCATTATCAGCACAATGTTCCATGACCCCTGACATCACAATGATCCATAACCCCTGTCATCAAAATGCTCCATGACCCTTTTCATTCCAAAGCTCCAAGACCCCTGACATCACAATGTTCTATAACCCCTGCCATCAAAATGTTCCATTAAACTTTTCTTCAAATTGCTGCATGACCCGGTCATCAAAATGCTCCCTGCCCTTCTCATCACAATGCACCACACCCTTGTCATCAAAATGCTCCATGACATTTGTCATCACAAAGCTCCATGACACTTGGCATCACAATGCTCCATGTCATTGTCATCACAATGCTCCATGAACCATCTCATCACATGTCTCCATGCCATTTCATCACAAAGCTCCATGACACTTGTCATCACAGTGCTTGATGCCCGTCTCATCACAATGCTCCATGCCCTTGTCATTAAAATCCTCCATGACCCATGTATAACAGTGTTCCGTGCCCTTTTCATCACAATGCTCCATGCCCACTCTCATCACAATAATCCATGAAACTTTTCAGACCAATGCTCAATGCCCTTCTCATCACAATGCTCCATTACCTCTGTCATAACAATGCTCCATGACCCGTGCCATCACAATGTTCCATGGCCTTGTCATCACAAGGCTCCATGACCCTTGTCATCACAATGCTCCAAGACCCCTGTAATCACAATTTTCCATGCACTTGTCTTCACAAAGCTCCATGACACATGCCATCAGAATATTCCATGGCCTTCTCATCACAATGCTCCATGCCCTTGTCATGACGATGCTGCAAGACCCCTGTAATCACAATGCTCCATGCCCATTTTCATCTCAATGCTCCATGAACCCTGTAATCAAAATGCACCATGCCCATCATCATAATGCTTCAGGCTCTTGTCATCACAATGAAATCAAATTTCTCCATGACCACTGTCATCATAATGCTCCAAACCCTTGTGATCACAATGTTCCTTAACACTTATCATCACAACACCCTATGACGCTCATCATCACAATTATCCGTGGTCCTCTCATCACAATGCTCCATGATCTTTGTCATCACAATTCTCAATACACTTGTCATCACAATGCTCCCTGACACTTGTCGTCAGTATGCTCCTTGAACCCTGTAATGACATGGCTCCATGCCTTTTCATCACAATGAACCATGCCCTTTTCATCACAATGCTCCAAGACCACTGTAATCACAATGCTCCATGCCCTTGTCATCACAAAGCTCCATGACGCATGTCATCAGAATGCTCCATGGCCTCCTCCTCACAATGCTCCATGCACTAGTCATCACAATGCTCCATGTCCCGTGTAATCACAATGCTCCATGCCCCTTTTCATCACAATGCTCCATGAGATTTGTCATCACAAATCTCCATGGTCTTCCCATCACAACGCTCCAGGACCTTGTCATCACCATGCTCCATTCCCTTGTCATCACAATGCTCCATGACCCATCTCATCACAATACTCCATGAACATTTTCAGCCCAGTGCTCCATGAACTTCTCATCACAATGCTCAATGACAAATATCATCAAAATACTCCATGACCACTGTCATCACAACACTCCATGACACATGACAACACAATGACCCGGGACTCTTTTCATCACTATTCTCCATTCCTTAATCATCAAAATGCTCCATGAACTCTGTCATCACAGTACTCCATGAACATTTTCAGCCCAATGATCCATGACCCTTGTCATCACAATCATCCATGCCCTTGTCATCCCAATTCTCCATGACTCTTTTAATCACAATGCTCCAAGAACCCTTAATCAAAATGCTCCATGCACCTGTCATCACAAAGCTCCATGACGCATGTCATCAGAAAGTTCCATGGCCTTCTCATCAATATGTTCCATGCCCTTGTCATCACAATGCTCCCAGACCCCTGTAATCACAATGCTCCATGCCTCTTTTCATCTCAATGCTCCATGAACCCTGTCATCACAATGCATCGTGCCCATCATCATAATGGTTCCGGCTATTACAGCACAATAAAATCAAAATTCTCCATGACCTCTGTCATCACAATGCTCCATGACCCCTGTCATCACAATACTCCATGAACATTTTCAGCCCAATGCTCCATGACACTTGTCTGCACAATGATCCATGCCCTTGTCATCCCAATTCCCCATGACCCATGTATTCACAATGCTCCGTGACGCTTCTCATCACAGTGCTCCATGACACCGGTCATCACAATGCTCCAGGCCTTTGTCAGCAAAATGCTACGTGACCTTTTCATTACAATGCTCTATGCGCTTGTCATCACAATACTCCATTACCATTGTCATCACAATACTCCATGAACCTTAGGATCACATTGCTTCAAGCCCTTGACATCACAATGCTCCATGCTCCTTGAAATCAAAATGATCCATGGCCTCTGTCATTGCAATGCTCCAAAACCTTTTGATCACAATGTTCCCAAACACTTGTCATCACAAAGCTCCATGATGCCTGTCATCACAATACTCCATGCCCTTTTCATCACAATGTTCCATGAACATTGTCATCACAATTCTCAATAAACTTGTCATCACAATGCTCCCTGACACTTGTCGTCAGAATGCTCCTTGAAACCTGTCACGAAAAGGCTCCATGCCTTTGGATCACAAAGCCCCATTCCATTTCCTTCACAATGTTCCATGCCATTGTCTTCAAAATACTCCTCAAGGTTGTCATCCAAATGCTCCTTGACCCTTGTCATCACAATGCTCCAAGCCATTGTCATCACAATGCTCCATTACCTTTGTCATCAGAATCCTCCATGACATTTGGCATCACAATGCTCCATGCCATTGTCATCACAATGGGCCATTACATATGTCATCACAATGCTCCCTGATAACTCTCTTCACAATACTGCATGACCTGGTAATCACAATGCTCCAAGCCATTGTCATCACAATGCTCCATTACCTTTGTGATCAGAATCCTCCATGACACTTGGCATCACAATGCTCCATGTCATTGTCATCACAATGGGCCCTTACAAATGTCATCACATTGCTCCCTGATACCTCTCTTCACAATACTGAATGACCTGGTCATCACAATGCTCCATGCCCTTGTCATCACAATGTGCCATTCCTACTGTCATCACAATAATCCATGAAACTTATTAGAACAATGTTCCATGCCCTTGTCATCACAATGCTCCATGCCCTTGTTATCACAAAGTTCCAACACCCCTGTAATCAGAATGCTCCATGCCCCTTTTAATCAGTATGCTCCATGAGACTTGTCATCACAAGGCTCCATGGTTTTCTCATCACAATGCTCAAGAACCTTGTCATCACAATGCTTCACGGCATTGTCATGAAAATTCTCAATGGCCCTTGTCATCATAATGCTCCAAGCCCTAGTCATTACAATGCTCCATTATATTTGTCATCACATCCTCCATTACATTTGGCATCACAATGCTCCATGCCATTGTCATCGCAATGGACCATGGCATATGTCATCACAATGCTCCCTGACACCTGTCTTCACAATACTCCATTCCCTTGTCTTCACAATGCTCCATGCCCTTGCCATCACAATGCACGATGTCCACTGTCATCACAATAATCTATGAAACTTGTCAGACCAATGCTCCATGCCCCTTTCATCACAATGCTCCATGCCCTTGTCATCACAATGCTCCATGACCCCTTTCATCACAATGTTCCGTGACTCCAGTCATCACAATGCTTCATAACGTTTGCCATCACAATGGTCCATGCCCGCATCATCACAAGGCTCTGTGGCTTTTGTAACCACAGTGCTCCATGAACTTTTCATCACAATGCTCCGTGATCCTTGTCATCACAATGCTCCATGCCTGTGTCAGTACAATGCTCCAGGACCCTTGTCATCACAATGTGCCATGCGCTTTTCATCAAAATGTTCCACAACCTTGTCATCGCTATGTTCCATGAAACTTGTAATCACAATGCTCCATGCACTTCTCATCCATATGCTGTCTCTCATGAGATATCTCAATGTTCCATCACTAGTCATCACAATCCTCCCTCACCCCTGTTATCACAATGTTCCATGACCCCTATCATCACAATGCTATATCCCCTTATCAGCAGAATGTTCCATGACCCCTGACATCACAATGTTCCATAACCCCTGTCATCAAAGTTCTCCATGACACTTTTCATCCCAAAGCTCCATGAACCATGGCATCACAATGTTCTATAACCCCTGTCATCAAAATATTCCATTACATTTTTCATCAAATTGCTGCATGACCCTGTCATCAAAATGCTCCCTGCAATTCTCATCACAATGCACCACACACTTGTCATCAAAATGCTCCATGAACTATGTCATCACAAACTCCATGACCGTTGGCATCACAATGCTCCATGTCATTGTCATCACGATGCTCCATGAACACTCTCATCACATTGCTCCATGCGCTTGTCATCACAAAGCTCTATGACACTTGTCATCACAATGCTCGATGCCCTTTTCATCACAATGCTCCATGCCCTTGACATTACAATCGTCCATGACCCAAGTATCACAGTGTTCCGTGCCCTTCTCATCACAATGCTCCATATCCAATCTCATCACAATAATCCATGAAATATTTCAGACCAATGCTCAATGCCCTTCTCATCACAATGCTCCATTACCTCTGTCATAACAATGCTCCATGACCCGTGCCATCACAAGGTTCCACGGCCTTGTCATCACAAGGCTACATGACCCTTGTCATCACAATGCTCCAAGACCCCTGTAATCACAAAGCTCAATGCCCTTGTCATCACAAAGCTCCATGACACATGCCATCAGAATGTTCCATGGCCTTCTCCTCACAATGCTCCATGCACTTGTCATCACAATGCGCCAAGACCTCTGTAGTCACAGTGATCCATGCACCTTTTCTTAAGAATGCTCCATGAGACTTCTCATCAAAATTCTCCCTGGTCATCTCATCACAATTCTCCAGGACAATGTCATCACCATGCTCCATGCACTTGTCATCACAATGCTCCAAGACCCCTGTAATCACAATGCTCCATGCCCGTTTTCATCAGAATGCTCCATGAGACTTTTCATCACAAGTCTCCATGGTCTTCTCATCACAACGCTCCAGAAACTTGTTATCACCATGCTCCATTCCCTTGTCATCACAATGCTCCATGACCCCTGTCATCACAATACTCTATGAATATATTCAGCCAGATGCTCCATGACCTTCTCATCACAATGCTCCATGACCAATATCATCACAGTGCTCCATGACCACTGTCATCACAACACTCCAAGACAACTGACAACACAGTGATCCGGGACTCTTGTAATCACAATGCTCCAAGTCCCCTGTAATCACAGTGATCCATGACCCCTGTCATCACAATAATCCATGAAAATTTTCAGCCCAATGCTCCATGACCCTTGTCATCACAATGATCCATGCCCTTGTCATCCCAATGCTCCATGACCCCTGTATTCACAATGCTCCGTGATGCTTTTCATCACAGTGCTCCATGACACATGTCATCACAATGCTCCATGCCTTTGTCAGCAAAATGATACATGACCTTGTCATCACAATGCTTCACGACCTTGTCATGAAAATTTTCAATGGCCCTTGTCATCATAATGCTCCAAGCCCTAGTCATCACAATGCTCCATTATATTTGTCATCACAATCCTCCATTACATTTGGCATCACAATGCTCCATGCCATTGTCATCGCAATGGACCATGACATATGTCATCACAATGCTCCCTGACACCTGTCTTCACAATACTCCATGACCTTCTCATCACAATGATCCATGCCCTTGTCCTCACAATGCACCATGCCCACTGTCATCACAATAATCTATGAAACTTGTCATACCAAGGCTCCATGCCCCTGTCATCAAAATGCTCCATGCCCTTGTCCTCACAATGCTCGATGACCCCTTTCATCACAATGCTCCATGAACCCAGTCATCACAATGCTTCATAAAGTTTGTCATCACAATGGTCCCTGCCCGCGTCATCACATGGCTCTGTGACCTTTGTAACCACAATGCTCCATGAACTTTTCATCACAATTCTCTGTGACACTTGTCATCTCAATGCTCCATGTCTTTGTCAGAACAATGCTCCATGACCATTGTCATCACGATGTGCCCCGGGCAGTTCATCACAACGGTCCACAACCTTGTCATTGCAATGCTCAATAAATATTGTAATCACAAGGCTCCATGCACTTCTCATTAAAATGCTCTCTCACTAGTGATATCATAGTGTTCCATCACTAGTCATCACAATACACCCTCACCCCTGTAATCACAATGTTCCATGACCCTGTCATCACACTGCAACATCCGCTTATCATCACAAAGTTCCATGACCCCTGACATCACAATGTTCCATAACCCCTGTCATCAAAATGCTCCATGACCCTTTTCATCCCAAAGCTCCAAGACCCCTGACATCACAATGTTCTATAACCGCTGCCATAAAAATGTTCCATTACAGTTTTCATCAATTTGCTGCATGCATGGTCATCAAAATGCTCCCTTCCCTTCTCATCACAATGCACCATGCACTTGTCATTAGAGTGCTCCATGACTTGTCATCACAAAGCTCCATGACCCTTGGCATCACAATGCTCCATGTCATTGTCATCACAATGCTCCATGAACCCTCTCATTACATTGCTCAATGCCCTTGTCATCACAAAGCTCCATGACACTTGTCATCACAATGCTCGATGCCCTTCTCATCACAATGCTCCATGCCCTGGTCATTACAATCCCGCATGACCCATGTATCATAGTGTTCCGTACCCTTGTCAGCACAATGCTCCATGCCCACTCTCATCACAATAATCCATGAAACATTTCAGACCAATTTTCCATGCCATTCTCATCACAATGCTCCATGATCTTTGTCATCACAATGCTCAATACACTTGTCATCAAAATGCTCCCTGACTCTTGTCGTCAGTATGCTCCTTGAACCCTGTCATGACAAGGCTCCATGCCTTTTTCATCACAATAATCCATGCCCTTTTCATCACAATGCTCCAAGATCCCTGTAATCACAATGCTCCGTGCCTTTTTCATCACAAAGCTCCATGACGCATGTCATCAGAATGCTTCATGGCCTTCTCATCACAATGCTCCATGTCATTGTCATCACAATGCTCCATGAACACTCTCATCACATTGCTCCATGCACTTATCTTCACAAAGCTCCATGACACATGTCATCAGAATGCTCCGTGGCCTTCTCATCACAATGCTCCATGCCCTTGCCATCACAATGCTCCATGACCCCTCTCATAACAATGCTCCATGACCCCTGCCATCACGATATTCCATGGCCTTGTCAGCACAAGGCTCCATTACCCTTCTCATCACAATGCTCCAAGAACCCTGTAATCACAATACTCTATGCCCCTTTTCATTTCAATGATCCATGAACCCTGTCATCACAATGCACCATGCCCATCATCATAATGCTTCATGCTATTGTCATCACAATGAAATCCAAATGCTCCATGACCTCGGTCATAACAATGCTCAAAACCCTTGTGATCACAATATTCCATAACACTTGTCATCACAATGACCCATGACGCTCGTCATCACATTTATCCATGGTCTTCTCATCAGAATGTTCCATGACCTTTGTCATCACAATGCTCAAAACACTTGTCTTCAAAATTCTCCCTGACACTTGTTTTATGTAAGCTCCTTGAAACCTGTCATGACAAGGCTCCATGCCTTTTTCATCACAATGATCCATGCCCTTTTCATCACAATGCTTCAAGACCACTGTAATCACAATGCTCCATGCCTTTGTCATCACAAAGCTCAATGACACATGTCATCAGAATGCTCCTTGGCTTTCTGCTCACAATGCTCCATGCCCTTGTCATCACAATGCTCCATTATATTTGTCATCACAATCTCCATTACATTTGGCATCACAATGCTCCATGCCATTGTCATCGCAATGGACCATGACATATGTCATCACAATGCTCCCTGACACCTGTCTTCACAATACTCGTTGACCTTCTCATCACAATGCTCCGTGCCCTTGTCATCACAATGCACCATGCCCACTGTCATCACAATAATCTATGAAACTTGTCAAACCAATGCTCCATGCCACTGTCATCAAAATGCTCCATGCCCTTGTCCTCACAATGCTCCATGAGCCCACTCATCACAAAGATTCATAACGTTTGTCAACACAATGGTCCATGCCCGCATATTCACAAGGCTCTGTGACCTTTGTAACCACAATGCTCCATGAACTTTTCATCACAATTCTCTGTGACCCTGATCATCACAATGCTCCATGTCTTTGTCAGAACAATGCTCCATGACCATTGTCATCACAGTGTGCCACACGCATTTCATCACAACGGTCCACAACTTTGTCATTGCAATGCTCCATAAATCTTTTAATCACAATGCTCCATGCACTTCTCATCAAAATGCTCTCTCACCAGAGATATCACAGTGTTCCATCACTAGTCATCACAGTACTCCCTCACCCCTGTAATCACAATGTTCCATGACGCTGTCATCACAGTGCTACATCCCCTTATCATCACAATGTTCCATGACCGCTGACATCACAATGTTCCATAAACCCTGTCATCAAAATGCTCCATGACCCTTTTCATCCCAAAGAACCAAGACCCCTGACATCACAATGTTCTATAACCCCTGCCATCAAAATGTTCCATTATACTTTTCATCAAATAGCTGCATGACCCGGTCATCAGAATTCTCCCTGCCCTTCTCATCACAATGAGGCATGCCCTTGTCATCAAAATGCTCCATGACTTGTCATCACAAATCTCCATGACCCTTGGCATCACAATGCTCCATGTCATTGTCATCACAATGATCCATGAACCCTCTCATAACATTGCTCAATGCCCTTGTCATCACAAAGCTCCATGACACTTGTCATCACAATGCTCGATGCCCTTCTCATCACAGTGCTCCAGGCCCTTGTCATTACAATCCTGCATGACCCATGTATCATAGTGTTCCGTACCCTTGTCATCACAATGCTCCATGCCCACACTCATCACAATAATCCATGAAATATTTCAGACCAATGTTCCATGTCCTTCTCATCAAAATGCTCCATTTCCTCTGTCATAAAAATGCACCATGACCCTGCCATCACAATGTTCCACGGCCTAGTCATCACAAGGCTTCATGATACTTGTCATCACAATGCTGAAGGCCCCTGTAATCACAATGCTCCATGCCCTTGTCATCACAAAGCTCCATGACGCATGTCATAAGAAGGTTCCATGGCCTTCTCATCACAATGCTCCATGACCTTGTCATGACAATGCTCCAAGACCCCTGTAAACACAATGCTCCATGCCCCTTTTCATCTCAATGCTCCATGAACCCTGTCATCACAATGCACCATGCCCATCATCATAATGCTTCAGGCTATTGTCATCACAATGAAATCAATATTCTCCATGACCTCTGTCATCATAATGCTCCAAACACATGTGATCACAATGTTCCATAACACTTATCATCACAACACCCCATGACGCTCATCATCACAATTATCCATGGCCTTCTCATCACCATGCTCCATGATCTTTGTCATCACAATGCTCTATACACTTGTCATCACAATGCTCCCTGACACTTGTCGTCAGTATGCTCCTTGAACCCTGTCATGACAAGGCTCCATGCCTTGTTCATCACAATAATCCATGCCCTTTTCATCACAATGCTCCAAGATCACTGTAATCACAATGATCCATGCCCTTGTCATCAAAAAGCTCCATGACGCATGTCATCAGAATGCTTAATGGTCTTCTCATCACAATGCTCCATGTCATTGTCATCACAGTGCTCCATGAACACTCTCATCACTTTGCTCCATGCACTTATCTTCACAAAGCTCCATGACACATGTCATCAGAATGCTCCATGGCCTTCTCATCACAGTGCTCCATGCCCTTTCCATCACAATGCTCCATTTCCCCTCTCATAACAATGCTCCATGACCCCTGCCATCACGATATTCCATGGCCTTGTCATCACAAGGCTCCATCACCCTTCTCATCACAATGCTCCAAGAACCCTGTAATCACAATGCTCTATGCCCCTTTTTTTCAATGATCCATGAACCCTGTCATCACAATGCACCATGCCCTTCATCATAATGTTTCATGCTATTGTCATCACAATGAAATCAAAATGCTCCATGACCTCTGTCATAACACTGCTCAAAACCCTTGTGATCACAATATTCCATAACACTTGTCATCACAATGACCCATGAGGCTCGTCATCACAATTATCTATTGTCTTCTCATCACAATGTTCCATGACCTTTGTCATCACAATGTTCAATCCACTGTCATCAAAATTCTCCCTGACATAGTTTTCTGTATGCTCCTTGAAACCTGTCATGACAAGGCTCCATGCCTTTTTCATCACAATGATCCTTGCCCTTTTCATCACAATGCTTCAAGGCCCCTGTAATCACAATGCTCCATGCCCTTGTCATCACAAAGCTCAATGACACATGTCATCAGAATGCTCCTTGGCCCTCTGCTCACAATGCTCCATGCCCTTGTTATCACAATGTGGCAAGACCCCTGTAATCACAATGCTCCATGCCCCTTTTCATCAGTATGCTCCATGAGACTTGTCATCCCAAACCTCCATGGTTTTCTCATCACAATGCTTCACGACCTTGTCATGAAAATTCTCAATGTCCCTTGTCATCATAATTCTCCAAGCCCTAGTCATCACAATACTCCATTATATTTGTCATCACAATCCTCCATTACATTTGGCATCACAATAAACCCTGTCAATGTCATCGCAATGGACCATGACATATGTCATCACAATGCTCCCTGACACCTGTCTTCACAATACTCCATGACCTTCTCTTCACAATGCTCCATGCCATTGTCATCACAATAAACTATGAAAATTGTCAGACCAATGCTCCATGCCCCTGTCATAACAATGCTCCATGTCCCTGTCATCACAATGCTCCATGCCGTTGTCATCACAATGCTCCATGACTTGTCATCACAATGTTCCATGATCTTTGTCATCACAATGCTCAGTACACTTGTCATCACAATGATCCCTGACACTTGTCATCAGTATGCTCGTTGAAACCTGTCATGACAAGGCTGCATGCCTTTTTCATCAGAATGTTCCATGCCCTTTTCATAACAATGCTCAAGACCCCTGTAATCACAATGCTCCATGCCCTTCTCATCAAAAAGCTCCATGACGCATGTCATCAGAATGCTCCATGGCCTTCTCATCACCATGATCCATGCCCTTGTCATCACAATGCTCCAAGACCCCTGTAATCACAATGCTCCATGCCCTTTTTCAACAGAATTCTCCATGAGACTTCTCATCAGAAGTCTCCATGGTCTTCTCATCACAATGCTCCATGATTTTGTCATCACCATGCTCCATTCCCTTCTCATCACAATGCTCCATGACCAATATCATCACAATTCTCCATGACCACTGTCATCACAACACTCCATGACACCTGACAACACAATGATCCGGGACTCTTGTCATCACAATGCTCCATTCCCTAGTCATCCCAATGCTCCATGATATTTGTCATCAAAATGATCCATGCCCTTGTCATCCCAATGCTCCATAACCTCTGTATTCACAATGCTTCATGACGCATGTCATCACAGTGCTCCATGACACCTGTCATCACAAAGCTCCATGCCTTTGTCAGCAAAATGCTACATGACTTTGTCATTACAATGCTCTATGTGCTTGTCATCACAATACACCATTACCATTGTCATCACAATCCTCCATGAACCTTGGGATCACATTGCTTCATTCCCTTGTCATCACAATGCTCCATGACACATGTCATCAGAATGCTCCATGGACTTCTCATCACAATGTTCCATGCCCTTGCCATCACAATGCTCCATTACCACTGTCATAACATTGCTCCATGACCGCTGCCATCACGATATTCCATGGCCTTGTCATCACAACGCTCCATCACCCTTCTCTTCAGAATGCTCCAAGAAACCTGTAATCACAATGCTCTATGCCCCTTTTCATTTCAATGATCCATGAACCCTGTCATCACAATGCACCATGCACATCATCATAATGTTTCATGCTATTGTCATCACAGTGAAATCAAAGTGCTCCATGACCTTTGTCATAGCATTGCTACAAACCCTTGTGAATACAATATTCCATAACACTTGTCATCACAATGCCCCATGACGCTCGTCATCTCGATTATCCATGGTCTTCTCATCACAATGCTACATGACATTTGTCATCACAATGCTCAGTACACTTGTCATCAAAATGCTCCCTGACACTTGTTGTCTGTATGCTCCTTGAACCCTGTCATGACAAGGTTCCATGCCATTTTTATCACAATGATCCATGCCTTTTTCATCACAATGCTCCAAGACTCATGTCATCACAATGCTCCATGCCCTTGTCATCACAAATCTCAATGACACATGCCATGAGGATGCCCCTTGGTCTTCTCCTCAAAATGCTCCATGCTCTTGTCATCACAATGTTCCAAGATCCCTGTAATCACAATGCTCCATGCCCCTTTCCATCAGGATGCTCCATGAGACTTGTCATCACAAGGCTCCATGGTTTTGTCATCACAATGCTCCAGGACCTTGTCATCACAATGCTTCACGACCTTGTCATGAAAATTTTCAATGGCCCTTGTCATCATAATGCTCCAAGCCCTAGTCATCACAATGCTCCATTATATTTGTCATCACAATCCTCCATTACATTTGGCATCACAATGCTCCATGCCCTTGTCATCGCAATGGACCCTGACATATGTCATCACAATGCTCCCTGACACCTGTGTTCACAATAATCCATGACCTTCTCATCACAATGCTCCATGCCCTTGTCATCACAATGCACCATGCCCACTGTCATCACAATAATCTATGAAACTTGTCAAACAAATGCTCCATGCCACTGTCATCACAATGCTCCATGCCCTTTTCATCACAATGCTCCATGACCCCACTCATCACAATGATTCATAACGTTTGTCATCACAATGGTCCATGCCCGCGTCATCACAAGGCTCTGTGACCTTTGTAACCACAATGCTCCATGAACTTTTCATCACAATTAACTGTGACCCTTGTCATCACAATGCTCCATGTCTTTGTGAGAACAATGCTCCATGACCATTGTCATCACAATGTGCCACACACATTTCATCACAGCAGTCCACAACCTTGTCATTGCAATGCTCCATAAATCTTTTAATCACAATGCTCCATGCACTTCTCATCACAATGCTCTCTCACCAGAGATATCACAGTGTTCCATCACTAGTCATCACAATACGCCCTCACCCCTGTAATCACAATGTTCCATGACACTGTCATCACAGTGCTACATACCCTTATCATCACAATGTTCCATGACTGCTGACATCACAATATTCCATAAACTGTGTCATCAAAATGCTCCATGACCCTTTTCATCCCAAAGCTCCAAGACCCCTGACATCACAATGTTCTATAAACCATGCCATCAAAATGTTCCATTACACTTTTCATCAAATTGCTGCATGACCCGGTCATCAAAACGCTTCCTGCCCTTCATATCACAATGCACCATGCCCTTGTCATCACAATGCTCCATGACCTTTGTCATCACAATTCTCAATACACTTGTCATCACAATGCTCCCTGACACTTGTCGTCAGAATGCTCCTTGAACACTGTCACAAAAAGGTTCCATGCCTTTTTCATCACAAAGCACCATGCCATTTTTATCAAAATGCTCCATGCCATTGTAATCAAAATACTCCACAAGCTTGTCACCAGAATGCTTCATGACCCTTGTCATGACAATTCTCCATGCACTTGTCAGCACAATGCTCCCTGACCCTTGTCATCACAATGCTCCAAGCCATGGTCATCACAATGCTCCATTACCTTTGTCATCAGAATCCTCCATGACACTTAGCATCACAATGCTCCATGCCATTGTCATCACAATGGGCCATTACATATGTCATCACAATGCTCCCTGACACCTGTCTTCACAATATTCCATGACCTGGTCATCACAATGCTCCATGCCCTTGTCATCACAATGCGCCATACCAACTGTCATCACAGTAATCTATGAAACATATTAGACCAATGTTCCATGCCTTTGTCATCACAGTGCTCCATGCCCTTGTTATCACAGTGTTCCATGTCCCCTCTCATCACAATGCTCCGTGACTCCAGTCATCCCAATGCTTCATGACTTTTGTCATCACAATGGTCCATGCCCTCGTCATCAATAGTCTCTGTGACCTTTTTAACCACAATGCTCCATGAAATTTTCATCACAATGCTCTTTGACCCTTGTAATCACAATGATCTATGCCTTTCTCTGCACAATGCTCCATGACCCTTGTCATTACTATGCTACATGCGCTTGTCAGCACAATGCTCCATGACACATGCCATCACAATGCTCCATGACCCCTGTCATCACCATGCTCCGTGACTCCAGTCATCACAATGCTTCATAACGTTTGTCATCACAATGGTCCATGCCCGCGTCATCACAAGGCTCTGTGACCTTTGTAACCACAATGCTCCTTGAACTTTTCATCACAATTCTCTGTGACCCTTGTCATCACATTGCTGCCTGTCTTTGTCAGAACAATGCTCCATGACCATTGTCTTCACAATGTGCCATGCACATTTCATCAGAACGGTCCACAACCTTGTCATTGCAATGCTCTATAAACCTTGAAATCACAATGCTCCATGCACTTCTCATCAAAATGCTCTCTCACCAGAGATATCACAGTGTTACATCACTAGTCATCACAGTACTCCCTCACCCCTGTAATCACAATGTTCCATGACCCCTGTCATCACAATGCTACATCCCCATATCATCAAAATGTTCCATGACACCTGTCATCAAATTGCCCCATGACCCTTTTCATCCCAACGCTCCAAATCCCCTGACATCACAATGTTCTATAACCCCTGCCATCAAAATATTCCATTACACTTTTCATCAAATTGCTGCATGACCCGGTCATCAAAATGCTCCCTGCCCTTCTAATCACAATGCACCATGCCCTTGTCATCAAAATGCTCCATTACTTGTCATGACAAAGCCCCATGACACTTGGCATCACAATGCTCCATGTCATTGTCATCACAATGCTCCATGAACACTCTCATAACATTGCTCAATGCCCTTGTCATCAAAAAGCTCCATGACACTTGTCATCACAATGCTCGATGCCCTTCTCATCACAATGCTCCATGCCCTTGTCATTACAATCCTGCATGACCCATGTATAATAGTGTTCTGTACCCTTGTCATCAGAAGTCTCCATGCCCACTCTCATCACAATAATCCATGAAACTTTTCAGACCAATGTCCCATGCCCTTCTCATCACAATGCTCCATTACCTCTGTCATAACAATCCACCATGACCCCTGCCATCACAATGTTCCACGGCCTAGTCTTCACAAGGTTCCATGACACTTTTTATCACAATGCTGAAGACCCATGTAATCACAATGCTCCATGCCCTTGTCATCACAAACCTCCATGACTCATGTGGTCAGAATATTCCATGGCCTTCTCATCACAATGCTCCAAAACCCATGTAAACACAATGCTCCATGCCCCTTTTCATCTCACTGCTCCATGAAACCTTTCATCACAATGCACCATGCCCATCATCATAATGCTTCAGGCTATTGTCATCACAATGAAATCAATATTCTCCATGACCTCTGTCATCATAATGCTCCAAACCCTTGTGATCACAATGTTCCATAACACTTATCATTACAACACCCCATGACACGCATCATCACAATTATCATGGTCTTCTCATCACAATGCTCCATGATCTTTGTCACCACAATGCTCAATACACTTGTCATCACAATGCTAACTGACAATTGTCGTCAGTATGCCCCTTGAACCCTGTCATGACAAGGCTCCATGCATTTTTCATCACAATAGTCCATGTCCTTTTCATCACAATGCTTCAAGATACATGTAATCACAATGCTCCATGTCGTTGTCATAAAAAAGCTCCATGACGCATGTCATCACAATGCTTCATGGCCTTCTCATCACAATGCTCCATGCCCTTTTCATCAAAATGCTCCAAGACCACTGTAATCATAATGCTCCATGCCCCTTTTCATCATAATGCTCCATGTGAGTTGTCATCACAAGTCTCCATGGTCTTCTCATCACAATGCTCCAGGACCTTGTCATCACCATGCTCCATTCCCTGTCATCACAATGCTCCATGACCCCTGTCATCACAATAATCCATGAGCATTTTCAGCCCAATGCTCCACGACCTACTCATCACAATGCTCCATGGCCAATATCATCACAATGCTCCATGACCAATGTCATCACAACACTCCATGACACCTGACTACACAATGATCCAGGACTCTTTTCTTCACATTGCTCCATTCCTTGGTCATCACAATGCTCCATGACCCCTGTCATCACAACACTCCATGAACATTTTCAGCCGAGTGCTCCATGACCCTTGTCATCACAATGATCCATGCCCTTGTCATCCCAATGCTCCATGACCCGTGTATTCACAATGCTCCATGACGCTTGTCATCACAGTGCTCCATGACACATGTCATCACAATGCTCCATGCCTTTGTCAGCAAAATGCTACATGACCTTGTCATTGCAATGCTCTATGCGCTTGTCATCACAATACTCCATTTCCATTGTCATCACAATCCTCCATGAACCTTGGGATCACAATGCTTCATGCCCTTGTCATCACAGTGCTCCATGCTCCTTGAAATCAAAATGATCCATGACCTCTGTCATCACAATGCTCCAAACCCTTTTGATCACAATGTTCCATAACACGTGTCATCACAACGCTCCATTATGCCTGTCATCACAATACTCCATGCCCTTTTCATCACAATGCTCCATGGCCTTTGTCATCACAATTCTCAATACACTTGTCATCACAGTGCTCCCTGACACTTGTCATCAGAATGCTCCTTGAACCCTGTCACGAAAAGGCTCCATGCCTTTTTCATCACAATGCCCCATGCCGTTTTCATCACAATGCTCCATGCCATTGTCATCAAAATACTCCACAAGCTTGTCATCAGAATGTTCCATGACCCTTGTCATCACAATTCTCCATGGACTTGTCAACACAAGCTTCCTGACCCTTGTCATCACAATGCTCCAAACCATGGTCATCACAATGCTCCATTACATTTGTCATCAGAATTCTCCATGACACTTGGCATCACAATGCTCCATGCCATTGTCATCACAATGGGCCATTACATATGTCATCACAATGCTCCCTGACACCTGTCTTCCCAATACTGCATAACCTGGTCATCACAATGCTCCATGCCCTTGTCATCACAATGCGCCATACCAACTGTCATCACAGTAATCTATGAAACATATTAGACCAATGTTCCATGCCTTTGTCATCACAGTGCTCCATGCCCTTGTTATCACAGTGTTCCATGACCCTTCTCATCACAATGCTCCGTGACTCCTGTCATCCCAATGCTTCATGACCTTTGTCATCACAATGGTCCATGCCCTCTTCATCAATAGTCTCTGTGACCTTTTTAACCACAATGCTCCATGAAATTTTCATCACAATGCTCTTTCACCCTTGTCATCACAATGATCTATGCCTTTCTCTGCACAATGCTCCATGACCCTTGTCATTACTATGCTACATGCGCTTGTCAGCACAGTGCTCCATGACACATGTCATCACAAGGCACCATGCGCCTGTCATCACAGTGCTCCACAATCTTGTCATCACAATGCTCCAAAAAAATTGTCCTCACAATGCTCCATGCACTTCTCATCAAAATGCTCTCTCACCACTGATATCACAATGCTACATCAGTATTTGTCACAATACTCCCTCACCCCTGTCATCAGAATGCTCCATGACTCCTGTCATCACAATGCTATATGCTCTTATGATCACAATGTTCTATGAACCATGACATCACAATGTTCCATAATACCAGTCATCAAAATGTTCCATGACACTTTTCATCCAATTGCTCCATGACCCTGTCATCACGATGCTCCCTGCCCTTCTCATCACAATGCACAACGCCCTTGCCATCAAAATGCTCCATGACCTTTGTCATCACAAAGATCCATGACCCTTGGCATCACAATGCTCCATGTCATTGTCATCACATTGCTCCATGCCCTTGTCTTCACATAGCTCCATGACACAAGTCATCAGAATGCTCCATGGCCTTCTCATCACAATGCTCAATGCCCTTGCCATCACAATGCTCCATTACCACTGTCATAATAATGCTCCATGACCCCTGCCACCACGATGTTCCATGGCCTTGTCATCACAAAGCTCCATGACCCTTCTCATCACAATGCTCCAAGAACCCTGTAATCACAATGCTCTATGCCCCGTTTCATCTCAATGATCCATGAACCCTGTCATTAAAATGCACCATGCCCATCATCATAAAGCTTCATGCTACTGTCATCACAAAGAAATCAAAATGCTCCATGACCTCTGTCATAACAATGCTCCAAAACCTTGTGATCACAATATTCCATAACACTTGTCATCACAATGCCCCATGACGCTCGTCATCACAATTATTCATGGTCTTCTCATCACAATGCTCCATGACCTTCGTCATCACAATGCTCAATACAATTGTCATCAAAATGCTGCCTGACACTTGTTGTTTGTATGCGCCTTGAACCCTGTCATGACAAGGCTCCATGCTTTTTCATCACAATGATCCATGCCCTTTTCATCACAATGCTCCAAGACCCATGTAATCACAATGCTCCATGCCCTTGTCATCACAAAGCTCAAAAACACATGCCATCAGGATTCTCCTTTGTCTTCTACTCACTATGCTCGATGCCCTTGTCATTACAATGTTCCAAGACCCCTGTAATCACAATGCTCCATGCCCCTTTTATTCAGTATGCCCCATGAGACTTGTCATCACAAGGCTCCATGGTTTTGTCATCACAATGCTCCAGGACATTGTCATCACAATGCTTCACGAACTTGTCATGAAAATTTTCAATGGCCCTTGTCATCATAATGCTCCAAGCCCTAATCATCACAATGCTCTATTATATTTGTCTTCACAATTCTCCATTACATTTGGCATCACAATGCTCCATGCCATTTTCATCGCAATGGCCCATGACATATGTCATCAGAATGCTCCCTGACACCTGTCTTCACAATACTCCATCACCTTATCATCACAATCCTCCATGCCTTGTCATCAAAATGCACCATGCCCACTCTCATCACAATAATCTATGAAACTTCTCAGACCAATGCTCCATGCCCGTGTCATCACAATGCTCCATGACCCCTGTCATCACAATGCTCCGTGAATCCAGTCATCACAATGCTTCATAACGTTTGTCATCACAATGGTCCATGCCTGTGTCATCACAAGGCTCTGTGACCTTTGTAACCACAATGCTCCATGAAATTTTAATCACAATTCTGTGACAATTGTCATCACAGTGTGCCATGTCTTTGTCAGAACAATGCTCCATGACCATTTTCATCAAAATGTGCCACACGCATTTCATCACAACGGTCCACAAAATTGTCATTGCAATGCCCCATAAACGTTGTAATCACAATGTTCCATGCACTTCTCATCAAAATGCTGTCTCACCAGAGATATCAGAATGTTCCATCACTAGTCATCACAATACTCCCTCACCCCTGTAATCACAATGTTCCATGACACTGTCATCACAATGCTACATCCCCTTATCATCACAAAGTTCCATGACACCTGCCATCACAATGTTCCATAACCCCTGTCATCAAAATGCTCCATGACCCTTTACATCCCAAAGCTCCAAGTCCCCTGACATCACAATGTTCTATAACCCCTGCCATCAAAATGTTCCATTACATTTTTTATCAAATTGCTGCATGACCCGGTCATCAAAATGCACCCTGCACTTCTCATTAAAATGCACCATGCCCTTGTCTTGAAAATGCTCCATGACTTGTCATCACAAATCTGCATAACCCTTGGCATCACAATGCTCCATGTCATTGTCATCACAATGCTCCATGAACACTCTCATAACTTTGCTCAATGCAGTTGTCATCAAAAAGCTCCATGACACTTGTCATCACAATGCTCGATGCCTTTCTCATCACAATGCTCCATGCCCTTGTCATTACAGTCCTGCATGACCCATGTATCATAGTGTTCCTTGCCCTTGTCATCACAATGCTCCATGCCCACTCTCATCACAATAAACCATGAAACATTTCAGACCAATGTTCCATACCCTTCTCATCACAATGCTCCATTACTCCTGTCATAACAATGCACCATGACCCCTGCCATCACAATGTTCCACGACCTAGTCATCACAAGGTTCCGTGACACTTCTCATCACAATGCTCAAGACCCCTGAAATCACAATGCTCCATGCCCTTGTCATCACAAAGCTCCATGACGCATGTCATCAGAATGATCCATGGCCTTCTCATCACAATGTTCCATGCCCTTGTAATCACAATGCTCCATGCCCTTGTCATCACAATGCTCCAAGACCCTTGTAATCACAATGTTCCATGCCACTTTTCATCTCAATGCCCCATGAACCCTGTCATCACAATGCACCATGCCCATCATCAAAATGATTCAGGCTATTGTCATCACAATGAAATCAATATTCTGCATGTCCTCTGTCATCATAATGCTCCAAACCCTTGTGATCACAATTTTGCATAACACTTATCATCACAACACCCCATGACGCTCATCATCACAATTATCCATGGTCTTCTCATCACAATGCTCCATGATCTTTGTCATCACAATGCTCAATACAATTGTCATCACAATGCTCCCTGACACTTGTCATCAGTATGCTCTTTGAACCCTGTCATGACAAGTCTCCATGCCTTTTTCATCACAATGATCCATGCCCTTTTCATCACAATGCTCCAAGATACCTGTAATCACAGTGCTCCATGCCCTTGTCATCACAAAAGTCGAGGAAACATGTCATCAGAATGCTCCATGGCCTTCTCATCACAATGCTCCATGCCCTAGTCATCACAATGCTCCAAGACCCCTGTAATCACAGTGCTCCATGCCCCTTTTCATCAGAATGCTCCATGAGACTTGTCATCACCAGTCTCCATGGTCTTCTCATCACAATGCTCCAGGAACTTGTCATCACCATTCTCCATTTCCTTGTCATCACAATGGTCCAGGACCCCTATCATCACAATACACCATGCAAATTTTCAGCCCAATGCTCCACGGCCTATTCATTACAATGCTCCATGGCCAATATCATCACAATGCTCCATGACCACTGTCATCACAACACTCCATGACACCTCACAACACAATGATCCGGGACTATTGTCATCACAATGATCCATGCCCTTATCATCCCAATGCTCCATGACCCCTGTATTCACAATGCTCCGTGACGCTTGTCATCACAGTGCTCCATGACACATGTCCTCACAATGCTCTATGCCTTTGTCAGCAAAATGCTCCGTGACAATGTCATTACAATGCTTTGTGCGTTTGTCATCACAATACTCCATTTCCATTGTCATCACAATCCTCCATGAACCTTGGGATCACATTGCTTCATTCCTTTGTCATCACAATGCTCCATGCTCCTTGAAATCAAAATGATCCATGACCTCTGTCATCACAATGCTCCAAAACCTTGTGATCAAAGTGATCCATAACACTTGTCATCACAATGCTCCATGATGCCTGTCATCACAATACTCCATGCCCTTTAAAACACAATGCTCCATGACCTTTTTCATCACAATTCTCAATATACATATCATCACAATGCTCCCTGACACTTGTCATCAGAATGTTCCTTGAACCCTGTCACGAAACGGCTCCATGCCTTTTTCATCACAAAGCCCCATACCGTTTTCATCACAATGCTCCATGCCATTGTCATCAAAATACTCCACAAGCTTGTCATCAGAATGCTCCATGACCCTTGTCGTCACAATTCTCCATGCACTTGTCAGCACAATGCTCCCTGACCATTGTCATCACAATGCTCCAAGCCATTGTCATCAAAATGCTCCATTACCTTTGTCATCATAATCTTCCATGACACTTGGCATCACAATGCTCCATGCAATTGTCATCACAATGGGCCATTATATATGTCATCACAATGCTCCCTGACAACTGTCTTCACAATACTGCATGATCTGGTCAACACAATGCTCCATGCCCTTGTAATCACACTGCGCCATTCCAACTGTCATCGCAGTAATCCATGAAACTTATTCGACCAATGATCCATGCCCTTTTCGTCACAATGCTCCATGCCCTTGTTATCACAATTCTCCATGACCCCTGTCATCACAATGCTCCGTGACTCCAGTCATCAAAATGCTTCATGACCTTTGTCATCACAATGGTCCATGCCTTCGTCATCAACAGTCTCTGTGACATTTTTATCCACAATGCTCCATGAACTTTTCATCACAATGCTCTTTGACGCTTGTCATCACAATGCTCTATGCCTTTCTCAGCACAATGCTCCATGACCATTGTCATCACAATTTTCCAAGCCTTTGTCATCACAATGCTCCATTATATTTGTCATCAGAATCCTCCATGACACTTGTCATCAGAATCCTCCATGACACCTGGCATCACAATTCTCCATGCCATTTTCATCACAATGGACCATTACATATGTCATCACAATGCTCCCTCACACCTCTCTTCACAATATTGCATGACCTGGTCATCACAATGCTCCATGCCCTTGTCATCACAATGCGCCCTTCCATCTTTCATCACATTAATCCATGAAACGTATTAGAACAATGCTCCATGCCATTGTCATCACAATGCTCCATGCCCTTGTTATCACAATGTTCCAAGACCCCTGTAATCAGAAGGCTCCATGCCCCTTTTCATCAGTACGCTCCATGAGACTTGTCTTCACAAGGCTCCATGGTTTTCTAATCACATATCTCCAGGACCTTGTCATCACAATGCTTCAAGACCTTGTCATGAAAATTCTCAATGGCCCTTGTCATCATAATGCTCCAAGCCCTAGTCATCACAATGCTCCATTATATTTGTCATCACAATACTCCATTACATTTGGCATCTCAATGCTCCCTGCCATTGTCATCGCAATGGACCATGACATATGTCATCACAATGCTCCCTGACACCTGTCTTTACAATACTCCATGACCTTCTCATCAAAATGATCCATGCCCTTGTCATCCCAGTGCTCCATGACCACTGTATTCACAATGCTCTGTGACCCTTGTCATCACAGTGCTCCATGACACCTGTCTTCACAATACTCCATGACCTTCTCATCACAATGCTCCATGCCCTTGTCATCACAATGCACCATGCGCTTGTCAGCACAATGCTCCATGACACATGTCATCACAATGCTCCATGCGCTTGTCATCACAATGCTCCACAATCTTGTCATCACAATGCTCTATAAACCTTGTCATCACAATGCTCCATGCGCTTCTCATCACAATTCTCTCTCACAACTGATATCACAATGTTACATCACTATTCGTCACAATACTCCCTCACCCCTGTCATCACAATGTTCCATGACACCTGTCATCTCAATGCTACATGCATTATCATCACAATGTTCGATGACCACTGTCATCACAATGTTACATAACCCCTGTCATCAAAATACTCCATGACCATTTTCATCAAAATGCTCCATAACCCGTGACATCACAATGTTCCATAACCCCTGTCATCAAAATATTCCATTACATTTTTCATCAAATTGCTCCATGACCCTGTCATCACAATGCTTCCTGCCCTTCTCACCACAATGCAAAACGCCCTTGTCATCAAAATGCACCATGACATTTGTCATCACAAAGATCTATGACCCTTGGCATAACAATGCTCCAAGTCATTGTCATCACAATGCACCATGAACGCTCTCATCACATTGCTTCATGCGCATGTCATCACATAGCTCAATGACACATGTCATCAGAATGTTCCATGGCCTTCTCATCACAGTGTTCCTTTCCCATGCCATCACAATTCTCCATTACCCCTGTCATAACAATGATCCATGACCCCTGCAATCACAATGTTCCATATCCTTGTAATCACAAGGCTCCATGACACTTGTCTCCAAAATGATCCAAGACCCCTGTAATCACAATGATCCATGCCCATTTTCAACACAATGCTCCATGAACCCTGTCATCACAATGCCTCATGCCCATCATCATAATGCTTCATGCTATTGTCAGCAAAATTAAATCAAAATTCTTCATGACTTCTGTCATAACAATGATCCAAACACTTGTGATCACATTATTCCATAACACTTGTCATCACAATGCCCCATGACTCTCGTCACCACAATTATCCATGGTCTTCTCATCACAATGCTCCATGACCTTTCTCATCACAATGCTCAATACACTTGTCATCACAATGCTCCCTGACACTTGTCGTCAGTATGATCCTTGAACCCTGTCATGACAAAGCTCCATGCCTTTTTCATCACAATGATCCATGTCCTTTTCATCACAATGCTCCTAGAACCCTGTAATCACAATGTTCCATGCCCTTGTCATCACAAAGCTCAATGATGCATATCTTCAGAAGGCTCCTTCGCCTTCTCCTCACAATGCTCCATACCCATGTCATCACAAAGTTCCAAGACCCCTGTAATCACAATGGTCCATGTCCCTTTTTATCAGTATGCTCCAAGAGATTTCTCATCACAGTGCACCATGGTTTTCTCATCACAATGCTCCAGGACCTTATCATCACAATGCTTCACGACATTGTCCTGAAAATTCTCAATGTCCCTTGTCATCATAATGCTCCAAGCCCTAGTCCTCACAATGCTCCATTATATTTGTCATCACAATCCTCCATTACATTTGGCATCACAATGCTCCCTGCCTTTGTCATCGCAATGGACCATGACATATGTCATCACAATGCTCCCTGACACCTATCTTCACAATACTCCATGACCTTCTCATCACAATGATCCATGCCCTTGTCATCACAATGCACCATGTCCCCTGTCATCACAATAATCTATGAAACTTGTCAGAAAAATGATCCATGCCCCTGTCATCAAAATGCTCCGTGACCTTGTCATCACAATGCTCCATGCCCTTGTCATCACAGTACTCCATGACCCCTGTCATCACAATGCTCCTTGACTCCAGTCAACACAATGCTTCATAAGATTTGTTATCACAATTGTCCATGCCCGCGTCATCACAAGACTCTGTGACTTTTGTAACCACAGTGCTCCATGAACATTTCATCACAATGCTCCGTGATCATTGTCATCACAATGCTCCATGCCTTTGTCAGAAAAATGCTCCATGACCCTTGTCATCACAATGTGCCTTGCGCTTTTCATCACAATGGTCCACATATTTGTCATAGCAATGCTCCATAAACACTGTAATCACAATGCTCTATGCCCCTTTTCATCTTAATGAACCATGAACCCTGTCATCACAATGCACAATGCCCATCATCATAATGTTTCATGCTGTTGCCATCACAATGAATTCAAAATGCTCCATGATCTCTGTCATAACAATGCTCCAAACCCTTGGGATCATAATATTCCATAACACTTGTCATCACAGTGCCCCATGACACTCGTCATCACAATTATCCATGGTCTTCTCATCACAATGCTCCATGACATTTGTCATCACAATGCTCAATACACTTGTCATCAAAATGCTCCCAGACACTTGTTGTCTGTATGCTCCTTGAACCCTGTCATGACAAGGCTCCATGCCTTTTTCATCACAATGATCCATGCCGTTTTCCTCACAATGCTCCAAGACCCCTTTAAACACAATGCTCCATGCCCTTGTCATCACAAAGCTCAATGAAACATGTCTTCAGATTGCTCCTTGGCCTTCTCCTCACAATGTTCCATGCCCATGTCATCACAATGTTCCAAGACCCCTGTAATCACAATGGTCCATGCCCCTTTTCATAAGTATGCTCCATGAGATTTGTCATCACAAGTCTCTATGGATTTCTCATCACAATGCTCCAGGACCTTGTCATCACAATGCTTCAGGACCTTGCAATGAAAATTCTCAATGGCCCTTGTCATCATAATGCTCCAAGCCCTAGTCATCACAATGCTCCATTTTATTTGTCATCAAAATCCTCCATTACATTTGGCATCACAATGCTCCCTGCCATTGTCATTGCAATGGACCATGACATATGTCATCACAATGCTCCATGACACCTGTCTTCACAATACTCCACGACCTTCTCATCACAATGATCCGTGCCCTTGTCATCACAATGCACCATGTCCACTGTCATCACAATAATCTATGAAATTTGTCAGACCAATAGTCCATGCCCCTGTCACCACAATGCCCCATGCTCTTGTCATCACAGTGCTCCATGACCCCTGTCATCACATTGCTTCGTGACTCCAGTCATCACAATGCTTCATAACATTTGTCATCACAGTGGTCCATGCCCACGTCAGCAAAAGGCTCTGTGTTCTTTGTAACCACAAGGCTCCATGAACTTTTCATCACAATGCTCCGTGACATTTGTCGTCAACATGCTGCATGCCTTTGTCAGAAAAATGCTCCTTGACCCTTGTCATCACAATGTTCTACGCGCTTTTCATCAAAGGGTCCACAAATTTGTCATGGTAATGCTCCATAAACCTTGTAATCACAATGCTCCATGCCGTACTCATCACAATGCTCCATTACCCCGGTCATAACAATTCTCCATAACCCCTGCCATCACAATATTCCACGGCATTGTCATCACAGGGCTCCATGACACTTGTCATCACAATGCTCCAACACCCCTGTAATCACAATGCTCCATGCCCTTGTCATCACAAAACTCCATGACACATGCCATCAGAATGTTCCATGTCCTTCTCATCAAAATGCTCCATGCTCTTGTCATCACAGTGCTCCAAGACCCCTGTAATCACAATGCTCCCTGCCCCTTTTCATCTCAATGCTCCATGAACCCTGTCATCACAATGCCCCATGCCCATCATCATAATGCTTCCGGCTATTGTCACCACAATGAAATCAAAATTCTCCATGACCTCTGTCATCACAATACTCAATGAACATTTTCAGCCCAATGCTCCATGACCATTGTCAACACAATGATCCATGCCCTTGTCATCCCAATGCTACATGACCCCTGTATTCACAATGCTCCGTGACGCTTGTCATCACAGTGCTCCATGACACCTGTCATCACAATGCTCCATGACTTTGTCAGCAAAATGCTATATGACCCTGTCATTACAATGCTCTATGCACTTGTCATCACAATACTCCATTACCATTGTCATCACAATCCTCGATGAACCTTGGGATCACATTGCTTCATGCCCTTGTAATCACAATGCTCCATGCTCCTTGAAATCAAAATGATCCATGACCTCTGTCATCACAATGCTCCAAACCCTTGTGATCAAAATGTTCCATAACTCTTGTCATCACAACGCTCCATGATGCTTGTCATCACAATACTCCATGCACTTTTCATCACAATGCTCCATGACCTTTGTCATCACAATTCTCAATACAATTGTCATCACAATGCTCCCTGACACTTGTCGTCAGAATGCTCCTTGAAACCTGTCACGAAAAGGCTCCATGACATTTTCAACACAATGCCCCATGCCGTTTTCATCACAGTGCTCCACGCCACTGTCATCAAAATTCTACACAAGCTTGTCATGAAAATGCTCCATGACCCTTGTCATCACAATTCTCCATGCACTTGTTAGCACAATGCTCTCTGACCCTTGTCATCTCAATGCTCCAAACCATTGTCATCACAATGCACCATTATCTTTGTCATCAGAATCCTCCCTGACACTTGGCATCACAATGCTCCATGCCATTGTCATCACAATGGGCCATTACATATGTCAACACAATGCTCCCTGACACCAGGCTTCACAATACTGCATGACCTGGTTATCACAATGCTCCATGCACTTGTCACCACAATTCACCATTCCAACAGTCATCGCAATAATCCATGAAACTTATTAGACCAATGCTCCATGCCCTTGTCATCACAATGCTCCATGACCCTTGTCATCAGAATGCTCCATAAACTTTTCATCACAATACTCTTTGATCCTTGTCATCACAATTCTCTATGCCTTTCTCAGCACGATGCTCCATGACACATGTCATCACAATCCACCATGTGCTTGTCATCACCGTGCTACACAATCTTGTCATCACAGTGCTCCATAAACCTTCTCATCAGAATGCTCCATGCACTTCTCATCAAAATGCTCTCTCACAACAGATATCACAATGTTACATCACTATTCGTCAAAATACTCCCTCACCCCTGTTATCACAATGTTCCATGACTCCTGTCATCACAGTGCTACATGCATTCTCATCACAATGTTCGATGACCACTGACATCACAATGCTCCATAACCCCTGTCATCAAAATGCTCCATGACTCTTTTCATCAAATTGCTCCATGACCCTGTCATCACAATGTTCCCTGCCCTTCTCATCACAATGCACAACACACTTGTCATAAAAAGGCTCCATGAACTTTGTCATCATAAAGATCCATGACACTTGGCATCACAGTGCTCCATGTCACTGTCATCACAATTCTCCATGAACACTCTCATCACATTGCTCCATGCCCTTGTCATCACAAAGCTCCATGACACATGTCATCAGAATGCTCCATGGCCTTCTCATCACAATGCTCTATGTGCTTGCCCGCACAATGCTCCATTACCCCTGTCATAACAATTCTCCATGACACCTGCCATCACGATGTTCTGTGGCCTTGTCATCACAAGGCTCCATGACCCTTCTCATCACAATGCACCAAGACCTATGTAATCACAATTCTCCATGCCCCTTTACATCTCAATCATCCATGAACCCTGTCATCACAATACACCATGCCCATCATCATAATGCTTCATGCTATTGTCATCACAATGAAATCAAATTGCTCCATGACCTCTGTCATAACAATGCTCCAAACCCTTGTGATCACAATATTCCATAACACTTGTCATCACAGTGCCCCATGACACTCGTCATCACAATTATCCATGGTCTTCTCATCACAATGCTCCATGACTTTCTCATCACAATGCTCAATACACTTGTCATCAAAATGCTCCTTGACACTTGTTGACTGTATGATCCTTGAACCCTGTCATGACAAGGCTCCATGCCTTTTTCATCACAATGATCCATGCCCGTTTCATCACAATGCTCCAAGACCCATTTAAACACAATGCTCCATGCACTTGTCATCACAAAGCTCCATGACACATGCCATCAGAATGTTCCATGTCCTTCTCATCAAAATGCTCCATGCCCTTGTCATTCCAATTCTCCATGACCCCTGTATTCACAATGCTCCGTGACCCTTGTCATCACAGTGCTCCATGACACCTGTCTTCACAATACTCCATGACCTTCTCATCACAATGCTCCATGCCCTTGTCATCACAATGCACCATGTCCACTGTCATCACAATAATCTACGAAACTTGTCAGACCAATGCTCCATGCCCCTGTAATCGCAATGCTCCATGCCCTTGTCATCACACTGCTCCATTACCCCTGTCATTACAATGCTCCGTGAATCCAGTCATCACAATTCTTCATAACGTTTGTCAACACAACGGTCCATGCTCGCATCCTCAAAAGGCTCTGTGTCTTTTGTAACCTCAATGCTCCATGAAATTTTCATCACAATGCTCCATGACCCTTGTCATCACAATGCTCCATGCCTTTGTCAGAACAATACTCCATGACCCTTGTCATCACAATGGGCCACGCGCTTTTCATCACAATGATCCACAACCTTGTCATCACTATCCGCCATAAACCTTGTAATCACGATGCTCCATGCACTACTCATCCAAATGCTCTCTCACCTGAGATATCACAATGTTCTGTCACTAGTTATAACAATCCTCCCTCACCCCTGTAATCACAATGTTCCATGACCCCTGTCATCAGAATGCTACATCCCCTTATCAGCACAATGTTCCATAACCCCTGACATCACAATCTTCCATAAGCCTGTCATCAAAATGCTCCATGACCCATTTCATCCCAAAGCTCCATGACACCTGGCATCAAAATGTTCTATAACCCTTGTCATCAAAATGTTCCATTAAAATTTTCATCAAATTGCTGCATGACCATGTCATCAAAATGCTCCCTGCCCTTCTCATCACAATGCACCACACCCTTGTCATCAAAATGTTCTATGACCTTTGTCATCACAAAGCTCCATGACCCTTGGCATCACAATGCTCCATGTCATTGTCATCACAGTGCTCCATAAACCCTCTCATCACATTGCTCCATGCCCTTGTCATTACAAAGCTCCATGACACTTGTCATCACAATGCTCGATGCCCTTCTCATCACAATGCTCCTTGCCATTGTCATTACAATCCTCCATGACCCATGTATCACAGTGTTCCGTGCCCTTGTCCTCACAATGCTCCATGCCCACTCTCATCACAATAATCCATGAAACATTTCAGACCAATGCTCAATGCCCTTCTCATCACAATGATCCATTACCACTGTCATAACAATGCTCCATGACCACTGCCATCACAATGTTCCATTACACTTTTCATCAAATTGCTGCATGACCCGGTCATCAAAATGCTTCCTGCCCTTCTCATCACAATGCATGATGCCCTTGTCATCAAAATGCTCCATGACTTATCATCACAAAGCTCCATGACACCTGTCATCACAATGCTCCATGCATTTGTCAGCAAAATTCTACATGAACTTGTCATTAGAAAGCTCTATGCGCTTGTCATTCAATGCTCCAAGAACCCTGTAATCACAATGCTCCATGCCCTTTTTCATCTCAGTGCTCCATGAACCCTGTCATCACAATGCACCATGTCCATCATCATAATGCTTCAGGCTATTGTCATCAAAATGAAATCAAAATTCTCCATGACCTCTGTCATCATAATGCTCCAAACCCTTCTGATAACAATGTTCCATAACACTTATCATCACAACACCGCATGACGATCATCATCACAATTATCCATGGACTTCTCATCACAATGCTCCATGACCTTTGTCATCACAATGCTCAATACACTTTTCATTACAATGCTCCCTGACACTTGTCGTCAGTATGCTCCTTGAACCCTGTCATGACAAGGCTCCATGCCTTTTTCATTACAGTGATCCATGCCCTTATCATCACAATGCACCATGACCCCTGTAATCACAATGCTCTATGCCCTTGTCATCACAAAGCTCCATGACGCAAGTCATCAGAATGCTCCATGGCCTTCTCCTCACAACGCTCGATGTCATTTTCATCACAATGCTCCATGAACCCTCTCATCACATTGCTCCTTGCCCTTGACATTACAATCCTCCATGACCCATGTATGACAGTGTTCCGTGCCCTGGTCATCACAATGCTCCATGCCCAATCTCATCACAATAATCCATGAAATATTTCAGACCAGTGCTCAATTCCCTTCTCATAACAATGCTCCATTACGTCTGTCATAACAATGCTCCATGACCATTGCCATCACAATGTTCCACCGCCTTGTCATCACAAGGCTCCATTACCCATGTCATCTCAATGATCCAAGACACGTGTAATCAAAATGCTCCATGAACTTGTCATAACAAAGCTCCATGACGCATGTCATCAGTAGGTTCCATGGCCTTCTCTTCACAATGTTCCATGCCCTTGTCATCACAATGCTCCATGACCCCTGAAATCACAATGCTCCTTGCCCCTTTTCATCTCAATGATCCATGAACCCTGTCATCAAAATGCACCATGCCAATCATCCTAATGTTTCATGCTATTGTCATCACAATGAAATCAAAATGCTCCATGACCTCTGTCATAACAATGTTCCAAACCCTTGTGATCACAATATTCCATACAGTTGTCATCACAATGCCCCATGACGCTCGTCATCACAATTATCCATGGTTTTCTCATCACAATGCTCCATGTCCTTTGTCATCACAATGCTCAATAC